>NC_134275.1:769089-1079089 GCF_031893055.1 Leptodactylus fuscus
GGAGACCCGGAGACAATGTAACACTATAAAGTCAGATCTGTGTTCTGCATTTCTGAGCTGTGAATATCTCACTCTGTAATGTACAGTGCTAAAAATATCTAGCTCAGTTTTCATGATGCATTTTCAATCCGCAGGATCTGTTGATTCCTTGGGGGAAATATTTAATATCCAAATTTTTGTGCCACATAATTAAAATGATGCAGAGAGAGAAAATGTATAATTAATGATATGGTCCTGATTGAAGAGTATGGGAGAATATATTATTGTAAATGAAATATGCTGCATGGCTGCCATCATTAGCTCGCAGGACTCTCTAATGCACAGTCTCTCATTGCTATGGGGCACTGAAATGCTCCTCTTAATAGGCAGTCATCTGGAGAGAACTATTATGTTATTCATCACACTTGGGTGAACATACAATACTAAGAAGCCGTGCGCTGCCGAACTCTGCAAAACTTTACGGCTTGTTTCAGAGCTGAGTCTCTGGCATCTCTGTTATAAAGGCTATTGCATGTGCAAACTATGGATGTCTTATACATGCGCCTGTTTGTAGGCACAAGTGATGGACAAGTGTGTCGTTCATCTATGTAATAAGTAGAATAATTAGTCTTGACCCATTGACCCTTGTGATAGAAAGCTAGGATTGGCAGTACCACCTGTATAATGAACATTGCCATTGTTGGATGGGCCCACCGGAGTATCAGAGAATCCTGCTCTAGCATACTAATGGTACAGCAGAAGACAACTCAGATTTTCCAGGCACAAAAGACACATTTCAGTCCCCACCACCAAAACATCTAAATTAGATAGGACTCACGAATAGAGGAGCCTGTATGAATATGAGCAGGTCCCATCATTACAAAATATATTGTTACCATGAAAAAATTGGCAAATCTTTGAAACTTACTAATAGTTGGGTGCTGGGATTATCAGTACACAATAAGACTAGAACTTATAAGTTTTTCCAATTTTTCTCTCTTCTATTTTACAAACTGTTTTGCTTGCTTTGCTCCCCTTTTTATAAGCACTGATCCCTTTGGTATTAAATCACTTCAATGTAATGGTATTTGGCTTATGCTTTATGAATCCATAGCTATTTTAAGTTGCTGCATAAATACTGGAACTCCTGTAGATTTAAGCAGAGGAAATCCTCATCCTATCACTGTAGCCGCCTTGTGATTGAGATATTGCCCAAATGCCCCCTGAAGTCAATGATTTCCATTATTGACTTATAGTGATGCACACACAGTGTTACAAAGCTCTGCAGCCAAAGCAGGAGGCAAAAAGCCTTCCACTTGTCTAAATGAAGCAATGGAACCAAGAAAAGAGTAACAACTAGTACAAATGCATTGCTACATATGTCCCATTGTATTCATGTTTAATGACATTTTGGCAGATTGAAGTATTTGCATTTTGGTTTCCAGCAAATGTGATTTCCCCCTCGACTGGGCAGAGACCCATCAGACAAGAAGAGAAACTTCTAATTAGTATTGTATGTATGCTAATGTTACATTACAATTCAGACTTAGTCTATAGGAAGATTGCAGAGAGAGGCCTGTAGCCATGACAAGGGGTCATCCTCCATGTATAGAGGCCTCCCCATACTTATAGGCAGGGTCTTGTGTACAGTAAGATCAATACGAGTATGGAATTTGCCTCCACAAGTTATAAGAACTAGTATTTTGGGATAAGATGCCGATCAAGAGATTTATTCTGATTGTCATATTTGGAGATGCCAAGGAATTCTCCCCCTATTAAATCGCGAATTGGCCTCCACCTCATGGGGGTCTTTTGCCTTTCCCTGGATTAACATGGTAGGTTTATAGGTTGGCCAGGATGGACTTGTCTTTACCCAACCATATCTACACTGTTACTATGATATCTACATATGGTTTCATCTTCAATGACATGAAAGGACATTTACTCTTGTTGGTGCAGTGCCAAGCCAGTATGTAGTGGTACCATATTAATCAAGGCAATTGAGGAATATGGCGCAACTACATTAGGGCAGATTTAGGAAGACTGGCATTGTGAACGCTAGTCTTCCTTACCCCGAGTCGGCAGGATCAGGAATGAGTTGCACCCTGTGTTGGGCTGTCTGCTGGAGGGCAATGGGCTTCTTGCTCAAAGCTGGAGTATATTTTCTGAATCATTTACGTCAGATTTTTTGGTGATAGATCTAGCAAAGCCCCGCTCATTTGCATGCACCCTTTTCTTGAAAGCTGCAAGGCATAACAAATCTGCCCATAGGTTTTGTACACAAGCCTCAATCTTGAACGACATGCGCCATTTATTCTGAACAGTTTCCAAAGTTGTGGGGTCTTGTTAAGAATAGTGCTCAGCATGGAAGTAGTTCTTTCCAATACAATTGATCCTGAAAATACGTCCTTATGACATCACGGGGAGCATCAACCAGCCCATTATAGTTCACTTTGCATCTCTGGACTCAGACTGGACTTGTCCTCATAGAACGAATCCTACATTCAGCCCTTTCATGTATAGACTGCGCTTTTTGGTGGACAGTAAATACAGGTCTTAGATGACACGATTTTACGTCCTTCCTAGATTACAGTAAATGGGGAGTCATTTGGAAAAGTTAACTTTGTTTTTAACACGGCGACTAGCAACTAAGGTTTAAGGGCTATAAATGACATCTGATGAAAAGCGCATTAATGCAGAAGAGTCTCTACCTTGCAGGGGCTACGTCATCATTCTTGTTTTATTGGTGAGCAGGATCTTGTCGGCTCGGTAGGTCTGCAGTTATTTCCTAGCTTATATGCACATAGTGTTTTATTATGTCTTTGGCATATGCAGTTTGTATCATATTTGCCATAACTTCAGTAAATTGAGTTTATTTGTGATTCCTCTGTGATTGTCTTCTTTATATATCATCTATAATTCTCAGCCAGACAGGAGCTGTTAAGAATGCACATATATATCTTTTACTTTTATCGATGCTTGTCCAATATATGCTGTGGGTGTTAATTTTGGGTAATAGAATCCACAAGTCCATTGTGATTTATGGCATTTTGGTACACCTGACAAACTAATTTGCAGAGAATGTAATATATGTTTTCACTTTCAGTGGTTTAATGTAGAAGTGCTTTGTCATGCTGGGGCTGACTGCTTAAGTTGCGGTTTTTACAGAATATCAATTTTTGTAGTGGAATATTGAGAAAGAGTGAAGATTTCACAGCATGGCTTATCTGGTGAAACAAAAATACTGAAATAAGTGCAGAATCAATCATGCAAAATCTACCTATGAATCAAAGGAAGTGTGACAATCCATTGAAACAGCTGTTAAGTTTTAACAAATACAATTATTTCGATTACTTTGTTTATGTCGGTAGAAAATGTCCCGGTCACTATGTAAATGGAATATTATTTTACAGGTTTTGAAGAAAACTTACATCAAAATGCACAGCCTTAACTTCAGGCAAAAACAATGTGAAACAAAACCCTGCTCGTCCGAGCGCTAACTAACAGTAAATCCAACTGTACATGTGGCTTACTACCAGCCAAATCAGCCAAAAAGAGCACAAGGCCATCTCAAAAGACTCTCAGTGTCAGGCCAGACCCAGGCACTTCCTCTCGCTTCCCGGATCTGCCCTGGATTGTAGGCTCTGCAGCCTTTTATGGCCCAGTAATGAGCCCAGGACCTACACCTGGGGCTGAGGCCTACTCCAGACCCACCACACATAAGTCAGAACCCTGGGGGATATATACTGTAACTCCAGTGCTCTGTCTGTTACCTTCTCACAATGGTCATGACAAGGATATAGTTTTACGTCCATGTAAATCACTGGTCACGCCACATATGAAATACCGGTGATGAACCAGAACGGGTTCAGAAGAGGGTGCCGTAGGTGATTAAGGGGATCAGTGGCTTAGAGACTGTCAGATTATTAAACTTGGGGTTGTTCAGAATGGGTAAAAGATGGCTTCAGGACAACCATATTATAATGTACAAATATATGAATGGACATTGTGGAGATCTTTCCAATCATCTCTGAACATCTAGTCCTGTAACTGGGACAAGGTGACATCTTTCTAATGCATAATGCATAAATAATGTAGTTAACCGTACTGGAGATTAGTTATCAGGGGATGTGAGTTTTCATGAGAAGTCGATCAGCAGGGTCTTGCTGGTGAATCTGTTCTAGGCCTATCCACATTCATACTTGGTGCCTTATCAGATTTTCTGTTTCTTATAGTCTCACTATGGCTGCAGCACATTTCACTTTTCTTCCCCTGAGGCTGGGTACATGTACAATATGATACAGTCTGCCCCCTCCTCTATGCAGTACTGCTTCTACTGTAAATGTAATAATGACAGGGGTAACTGTAAAATAGCAAACAGCTGAGAAAAAGTTACCATATTATTGGAGATCCGGAGGCACTGGATTGTAAATCCAGGTTATGATGCAATTAAACAGATCCCTGGCACAGAAGAAGAGAAATCTTAGCACAGTCAGGAAAGCTGCTTACTGTCTGTGACTAATATCCCATATGCAATAACAAAAGCAGTTAGTCATAAGTATATAGATAAACAAACTCTCCTCATATTGTACAAGCTGCCGTGCACTGTATAGAGAAAGCTGAGTGCAATGTCTAGTGGCTGTGAAGATAGGACATCCCCTTCAGTCTCTATTCACTGTGTGAGGAGAGAACAAGCCCTTTCTCCACTCACTCTGAACCCATCTTGATTGTAAAGGTAACTAAGGACGGAACTTCCCTAGTAATCTGGAGTGAGCAGCAAATTATCTAGAAGGGAGACACCAAGTGGCAACAACTTACAAATATTTATTCAGTTAGAAAACAGCAACATTTTATAATAAAGTGCATTTCATTTTAGTTCCGAATCACATGCTCTATTAAATGAGACTAAGTTGCCTGAAAAGTTAGTGACCATTTAAGTCTGCCCTCTGCTTTATGGGGCTGTGCATTGATATGCAGGTGATCAGGCGATGATGGCAGCCCCCATAAAGAGCTGATTGGTGGCGGTGTTGGCTGTAGCCTCCTGTACCACTCGAATCTCAGAAAGTTATATGCAAATAGTCCAATATGTATTCCTTCTCATCCTGTGCTAGTTTCTGACATCAGCTATTGGAAAGGAACAAAGGAACGTAGCGGCTGTCATATGAACGCGCCTCTATTTCCTTTGTTTGGCAGAAACAATTTATGACTGCCTCTATTGAGACTGATATGATACATTGATGAATTGTGTTTTGCAAAAATTGTAAGTTTGTTTTAATGAATTGTAACAATCCACCATCTGTTTTCCATCTTAAAGCATTCTATCCCATAATTAGAAAACGATCGACAAATTCCAACAGACAAGGGAACCATTCAACTTCCACAAACATTAATAGATAGGTTACTTGCTTTGAAAAGGAAGATACATGAAGTCCTCAAGAAGTTGATTTTTATATTGGTGACAATGCTTAAAGTGTAACTCTGGTTGTGAAAATGTTTTCAGAAATTATTAGTGCATGTTAATAAAAGGAACTTTGCAGTATAGTCTCGAGTCACCTTATCATGACTATCAGCTCATATCCAGAGGAACCACCATGTGCAGAATGGACAGCAGATAGACATGCTGGAGGTGGCTCAGTAATGTTCTGGTAGGATATCTTTGGTATCAGAAGACATACTGTCAGCCGTGTATCCCACATTTGCTGGAGGATCCACAGGGAGAACACAACAATTGAAATGGTCCCACAGATGCTCAACTGGGATCAAGTCTGGAGAATTAGAAGGCCATGGAAGTCCCTGAAAGTCTTGGACATGTTCTTCTAACCAGTGTCAGACATTTATAGCTGTGTCATATGGCGCATTATCTTGCCAGAAGATTCCATCAGCCCCCATGGAAGACAAACTACAGGGTGGGCCATCAGTAAGTATACACCCCTAAAGGTAGGCCATAAGTATGGATACACCCAGATAAAATGGAAGTGGTTGCGATATCACCTTACAGTTTGTGGCATATTAGTACATGAGAGGGGAGAAACATTTGAGGCTGGGTGACGCCCATGGCAGCCATCTGCAAAGCCGCCATTTTGGATTCAACTTCATCAATGGAAAGCTAAATTCCACTGGGTATTTGCAATTGCTATGTGATGATATGTTACCCTCTCTGTGTGTATCTATACTTATGGCCCACCCTGTATATATGAATTGTGATCCACAAGGATGGATTTATATCCAAATCGGTTCAGAGCGCCTTCCACATGGAAGAGTTGGCCCAGAGAATGGTTGTATGGTGTTTGTTCTCTTATATTTATCGCCTGGTACACTCATGTGGATCCATTCAATAAAGCAGAAAATGTGACTCTTCAGAGAAGGCAAGCTGTTATTCATCAGGGGTGGTTCAATTTTGATAAATTTTTCCCTAATTTGTGCATGTTTTCCAGAAGCCTCCTCCTCTCGCCCCTTTTCATTGTATTATGGGTTGAAATCATTCAGTCCTTTTGCATAATTTCCATAAGATTTGGTTAAATTTCATCCAGTATACAGCTGACAAATCCACGGCAGCTAATCTGCTGTACTAAGCTCTCATGGGTACCCCGCCTAAGCCATACGATGGTAAGGGGGGCTCTATTATGGCTCTGTACAATTTAGAATACCGATATTAACCTTCTAAACTAGGCGAACAGAAATGGTTAACGGAAGACCTCTCTGATAGAAACAATGTAACTTTTCGAGTATTTGTGTCCCCATTAGATGACATCAGTTTTGAATGGAAATATTGACACACATGTGTACCGCTAAATGTAGCCGGTAAGACAAGCAGGGAGTATTTTATTGCATTCTGGGAAAACGAGATGCAGACATTGCTGTGATAAAATGTCAGAAATTCGAGAAGACCCTTCGTGCAAAACAAAAATAGAAACCTTAATTTTAGCCGTAATGAGCCATTGGAAAATGACCTCAGAAATGGTTAAATATTCATTATTTTAGGGGCATCAACATTTTTTATACTTACAGAGGAAATAAGAGGCTGTGGTGTATTTAATGACATCCTACATAATTAATCACTTGACTGATATGTACGAATGATGAAGGTCACTTTGTGCAAATGGGATAGAATTACTCTAAGCCGGGCTTTCATATTACCAGAGTGTCATTCTAGATTGTATATAATATTCTATTCATAGGTTTCAGGATGCTATCACATGTGCTGTATAACAATCCAGCATCTCTGCACACTAGAAATTGGAACCTGTCCTTAATATACCCATAAAATGTTAATTGTATGCAACCCATATATTAGATTATTCCTGAACCTAGTGCTGAAAATAAAACTTATATTAAGCACATCACTTTGCAATCTCAATGTTGTATCTAATCAGGCTGTAAGTCGGCATTTCCAAAAAGGTTTGTAGCCCAAATCCAAAAAAGTAATAGCCAACAGAATTTGGCCTAAAGCTTCATCCATTCCTGTGGATGGACCACATTGTAGTGGTCTTTATATCCGGGGGATGGGACGAGTCCTTACCAACTGCAGGGGTGACATTACTCTCATTTCCCTATAGAAATAATGAAGCAAATATAATAGTCCGAGGGTAAAGCGTTTCAAAGCATTGGTTCAACTCGAGAATAGGCTTGGAGACGGGACTGGGATGTTCAGATAACAGAGAATAGAAGTCTAAGGTCATTGGTAGAACAGATCAAAGCCAATCAAATACAGTTGTACAATTGGTTGTCCCATCATATATTCCCCGGACAGGACCATGGGTGCACATTATCTGCTTTGTTGTATTCACACTTTATATAGAAAATATCTGAGCTTTTACTACGAGGCTGCAGCTGTCATAACAGAAATAATGATAATCTGTGAAATAGAGGAAGGCGTTATTACCGCGTTTATTATTATTACTTACGGATAACAAGAGGTCGCTGCTGGTTACAAATAAACATGTGGAATCTGGTTGATGGTATTGAGACATATTGTAGCTTCTTCACCATCTTCATCACTATCTCTTCATGGCCAAGAATTTGAAATTTAAGAGATTTCTATCTTCTATAAATTTGTGGTGGTTTCGTAGAATGTTCAGTCAGATACAATGTATCGCTTTGTTACTACAATCAGACCGATCACAACCAAATGGACAATGTATCAATGAGGCCATCTCTGCACATCTAGGATGGGAAGGGCTAAATTGTCCTATGGTAGATATTGGCGCTGATAGAAAATACAGAATCCCACTAAACTCTAAGTATCTTAGGATATTTACTGCTTGTGTGACTGAGGCTGTAGAAGTGATATGTTTAGCAACATGAAAAGCAAAGTGGAATGGGGGCAACGATCATTTTCACTCTGTAAAATCTTAAAAATCTGAGAGGTAGGCACATTTCAGAAGCGGTATATAATAACTTATAGTATTTTTACAAAATCATAGTCTTATATCGCCAAGGAGTCTAGAAAAAACCTATTAGTCTTCTAAAGGAAAAAAAAATGAAACATTACATAATTGAGAAATCAGATGTATTGTAGGTGAATTTCAGCACGTCCTGAATAAAGTCAAGTCTATGGTAAGATGAAATGTCAGAGATCTTAGGCTGTTTGGTTTAATCATTAAAGCTAAAAACATTTTCTATTAGAAGTAAAATATTGTATAAATGACACATTAAATGTAGGTGAATATAAGCGCACTTGGGATAGAGCCGGGTCTATCCTAA
This sequence comes from Leptodactylus fuscus, assembly GCF_031893055.1. Classification (NCBI taxonomy): domain Eukaryota; kingdom Metazoa; phylum Chordata; class Amphibia; order Anura; family Leptodactylidae; genus Leptodactylus; species Leptodactylus fuscus. The sequence continues at coordinate 777,772 of NC_134275.1, forward strand.
TGTGTATAATAGAAGGATAGACTCAATGGACCAAGGGCTCTTGTTGTTTCTATGGAAAACTAATTTACACATTCCTGCAATGTCCCACCAAGGTCCAGCTTTATCTATATTGCTGTTGTATTCCTAATGATCTTAAGGCCCGGGGCTCAGGTGGCGTAAATGTCGCAGATTCTTGCCGTATAAAGGCAGCAGAAAAAAAGCATTTGCTTAATTTTTCACTTATCCCTCCTCTGTTGGCGGATAGGGATGTGCTTAATTTTGAAGTCTGACTTCCCACTTTTTGATGGAATGTCCTTCCCTCTTCCAGCCACTCCAGACAGTTCTCCTCCAGTCTGTCCTCTTGTCAGATTAATTTAGTACAATCTGCATTAATTTAGTGTCTGCAGTACCAGGCACATCCCATGGATAGATGTGGCAGTACACGGTCTACCGGACACCCATTTAATAGAAGATATCTGTGGTCATGATGTACGTCACGCCTTCCACCATTAAATAGGAAACAGCATTGGCATTAGTCGTATACAAAATGCCACGAAGTGCAGATTTGTCCAATTTTGAGTAAGGGGTAATTGTGGGGACCACAGAAATGGTTGATCCTTAAGGGACTGAATTACCCAAAATCGACAGTGGCCTATGTGATTACAAAGTGGAAGGTGAACGGTGATTGTGGGAATGTGTCCCGAGTCAGCAGACCCCCGAAACTGGGAGATAGAGAGCGACGAGTGCTGGCCAGAGAAACTGCACCCAACCGATGGCTGACATACACAAGGAGTCTCACCGGGCATCCGGGAGTATTGTGTCCACCAATCCCATCTGTAAGGAAGCATCTGCTGGGGTCTACTGACTATTGGATAGGAAGAAATGGTGTTTTCTATTCTACCCCAGGTGTCCATATACTTATCGGTAGACAGTGTATGATTTACTCAGAGACAAAAACACAAAACATAACAAAAAATACAAGATAAGAAGATGGCGTGCACCCAAATAGCATGCAATAGTGTTTCCAGTCCATATACCACAATGTCTGCAGGACTGCCATTATATCAGTAATTCAGGGCACATATAGCTCACCAAGCACCATATTGTGAATCTCTGTATTATCTAACGTTCCAACCTCACATTGCTTTGTAATATTGGTGTTGATGTTTTGGTAAAGTTCTACTCCTTAGCCATCTGTATCGCGCTCTGTCTTCTTTCGCATAATGATACCTGGAGATTGTATAATTTCCATATCTGATGGATCTTTGGCAAATTTGGTTTAGAGTAATGTTTCTTAATTCCTCAATTAAAGAGCCCCCAAGCACTAGGCATAGATATAGGGGCTAAAGGTCTAGTTTTTTTTTATTTTCTAACTTGCCTAGTGTTTTCCAAAATTCCAAGGGGAGCAAACTTGGCTTATTATAAATCTATGGCTTATTACAGAAGTCTCTTCATTGGGCCAAAGATATAAAGATACACTGAGCTGCCTATAAAAAGGACAGCATGGACACAGTGTAAGAATCCCCCATTACATACCCCATTGGGGCGCACCTCGTGTTCAAGGTCATCTCTAGGTATATCACAAAGCACCTGTAATACAAATAACCATTGCTCAAAGTGGATGAAATCTGTCTCTGTAATGTCCGCTGGAGCCTTCACAAGGTGAAATCATTCCCCCTGAGACAATTCTGTTCCTGTTCCTAAAAGCAAACTAAAGTTACACGTAAGCTTGAGAATCCAAACTCCAGCACTACAATAAAACTATAAGAACCATCTCATACTACTTGTGTACTGTCCCTCCTTCTGAATCATCAGAGAATCAGAACAAAGGACAGTAAAGCTGGCAGACTGACAGATACAAACTTAAAGGGGTTTCCCAAGTTTCCAGGATGGATAGCTTATCCATTGGATAGGTCTTCAATCAAAGATCAGTGGGGTCGCGGGTGTCAGATCCACGTGGATCTTCAAGGATCATCAATCTTTTACGCCTGGAAAACCCCTTCAACACTGTCCATTTGTATCAGTCATGCAGTGTGATAACAATAAGTCGGGTCGCATCCATCACCTTTCAGTTTCTTAGACAGAAGAAGATAAGTAACATCCTCCGCTTATTCTTACAGCTAAACAATTGAACATTGTGAAGAATTAACACTGCACTGAATGATGACTGATACAAGTGGAAAGTGTTACGTTTGTAGCCGTCATTCTAGAAATACTACTGGCCGTTGTTCTGATCAACAGACAATGGACAATACAATAGTGGAGTGAGACTACTTGAAGGCTCCTTTCAGGTGACATGGGTTCCCCTCGGGTGCAAGACAGCTGTGATAAAAAAAATCTGACATTTGTTTTGCACATCAGTCATGAGCATCTCGCCGAAATCTACAACTGGTCTCGATAATTAACATATTCAACAAAATCAGACTTTACGGCAAACTGGAAAGTGAGTACTCGGACACCATTTGTGATGTAATGGGGATCTCTTATCTCTGTATTTTTTTGCCTTTTTCGGACAGGAACGCAGCGGACTCTATTACAATCTATGGGGTCTGCGGGGTTCCATGGGTAACAGCTTTTTAAGCGGATTAGGTTTCCATTCATGGGGTCCCCAAATGAATCGCACAACGTAAACGGAAATGTAGGTGTGAACCTAAAAATCTCCATATATTAGTAGCGAATATGTCAGACTGAGGACAAATATAATGAGATATAGTAAAATAAAAATGAAATAGTCGTGTTGATGAAATCCCTGCTTTCTGCCCCTGTCCATTACCATGTGCCCATTCCGCCTATCACAACATCCAATGACATTAATGTGGCCGAGATCGCCACTAATGACTTCTCCTCTGCTTTTAATGTCATCCTAGTGACAGTTTTACAACTCTGAGAGTGGAACATTTGCTCCTAGGTCAGATCCTGTGTAGTAAGTTAAGTGCGCCGGGTGACGCAGGGTCGCGGCACTTTTAGCTTTAAAATGCATCAGAAAAATCTGCCACCTTTTACATTTTGTCCATAATCTAGTCTTAGATTTAACCCTGTAATACATATATTATGCATGCATCTTATTAATAGGCTTGGAATCAATCTGAAAATGACAGGAACAGCGTTCATATTACATGCAACGGTTGTGAAGTTCCCTTTTAGGATCTCAACAGTCCAATTCCCACTAATCTAAAATTGATGTTTTAAGTGGAAATCTACTAGCAACATAATAGGGGATAACTGTGTAGGGGACTCATTGGGACTTGGCTATCCTGGTAGTCCTGATGAATGGAACAACAACCAGTAAGTACAACACTCCATACATAGGGGTCACACAGCACCCCCATTCTTGTGATTGGTGAGGTGCAGATGGTTGAATCCACCAACAATCAGATGGATGGGGGCGGGTTGTTGTGGGCCTCTGGGCGAGAGAGGCTCAGTGGACCACTTTTGGAGCAACCCATGCACAATTCGGTGCTGTTTTTTTGGGATGTTTACAAGTTGCTGGAAGCCTTTTAACTAGATCGGTGTCTGCAGACACCGATCTGGTTAAAATTAAAAAAATGTATTAATGTCGCTGGGGTGGGTTGAGGCAGTCAGCCCCTGGCAGCCCAGTGGGCCCCTTCAGGAAATTGGGGACCTGGCACTTTCCTGGATTTGCCGGGTGCTGACACCGGCTCTGGACGGGGGATAGCTTGTCACAACTGAAATACCCATTGAATTTTAAGAAAGAAGCAGTACCATTCCTAGGAGTATTCAGTTGATATAAAGCAACTGTAAAATTTGAAGTTTGGGTTAGTTCCCTTTTCTATTCTTAATATCGAGCAGGAAATATTGGATCATATCCTAGTAACCAGTCCGTGATATGTGTCTAGATCGGCATTGGATGCTCCGTCACATAGTTTGTGAAAATAGATCAGAATACGCTACTTTCTTTCCTTTGAAATGATAAACATTAACCCTTTCCCGATGCCGGGTGTTTAAAGTTGGCGGCCGCTTGAGAGCCAGTCCGGGTGTCTCCATGTCTTATACAGCAGACACCCGGCGCTAATGCCCACGATCAGTGCCTGTGCCGATAGGTACAATACCATCTATTTGGTAATGGTCGTATTTGGTTATATATTTAGGTCTGTGCTAGTCACCTGATGTACAAGACTGTGCCAGCTAAAATACAAAGAAGCTTATTGGGGGGTGGGGTGTTCCTAGGAGGGTCCACCAACTAATGTGATACTGATGAACTATAATAATATCCTATTTAACATTAAAGTCCTGGGAATCCTCTATATTAGACTTAAAGTTAAAACTTCATCATCGGAATTGTTTTTAAAAATGATGGAGGAACCACATAAGGAGCAATTTGCTTATATGATGTCATTATCGGAAAGGCTCCCTTCAGCGGTGGGAGAATAATGATAATATCTGGCAGGGCTGCAGGAATTTCCATCTTCTACGCCGTTGCCTAGTGGATCAATCAGAAGATTCAGGCTGTTAACAATAGCCTATAGTCTGAACTCTACTGATAAATGACTGGCTCTTTGGTAACCATATGGAAATCTCTTCCAGTCCTGCAGGTTATTAGAGTGATATACTGTATCCATGCTAAGATGGCAACATTTGCACAAATAATATTTTACTTGGAAATTCTATTTGATGTAACCTTCTATTTTATTTATTTTCTCCAAAATTGGGGATTTATTTTAACCCTTTAGGACAAGGACAATTTTAGCCTCAGGCTAAGGCCCCATGCAACAAAGCGCTACAGTATTTTCCCACAAGGTGAGGATAGGATCTCTGGGAATCCACCTCACAGTCAGTGTAAAACACTGCTTTATTTTTTCTGTGGCATTTCCACTGTGGCGATTACGCCACATGGGGTCCCCAATCTTAAAAAAAAAATCAAAACCATAATTTTTTTCCATGTTCCAGTGCTGGATGTACTGAGAGTGGGGTTGAGCCGATCTTGAGATTTCAGGATCGATTTTAAAATCCGATTTCTGATCATTTTCCAGCCGATCCTGATCGTGATCGTGAAATTTGCTCAATCGGGATCCGATCTTTCCCGATTCCGATCGCTCAACCCTAATTGTATATTATATATACAGTAGGGCTGAGCCAAAGTTGAGATTACTGGATTGATTTTAAAATCTGATTTCCAATCATTTTCTAGCCAATCCCGATTGCAATCGTGAAATTTGCTCGATCGCCGATTGGGATCCGATCTTTCCCGATCCTGATCGCTCAACCCTGAGAGCAAGAAGATCTGACAGTAAGGATATGCTAATGTGGTCTAGGATTAGTAAGGAGAAGCAGAGAGGGATAGCAAGTGTGAGTAGGAGAGTATGAGGGGTTGTGTGTGTCTGGGGGGGGAAATCTTGCAGTAGCTCTGCAGAGAAGTTAAGTTGGCGGTGTAGAATAGTTGGAGAAATGAAGATGTTGTTACTAACTCTTGTGGTTTGGGGATGAAGAGTCACTTTTAGAAGGAGGTAGAACAGTAATTGATTCCTTCCAACACCTGCTGTAATAGTACAGCAGATGTTGGGTATTTAAATATGGCAGGTTTACGCAGTATTATACAACCGAGACGCAGTGCTAATGCCATAATCAATGTCCACACTGGTTGCAGGCATTAAAGCCTCTAGTACCTCGGTCATAGCTGAAGAGTTGCCATTTTCACAGCAGCGCATGTGCATGAGATCCGGAGGAAGTCATTCCATTACCAGGACAATCTATCTTTCCCTTTTTACTCTTTTTGTCTGTATCTACAAAATCTTCTACGTAAATACTTTTGCACTATGAATAGTTAACTATTTGACTTGGAAAAAAAACAAACTTGTGGACTATTTCAAAGATATCCTTTTTTTTGTGTCTATTGTTATGCTTGGAAGATGCCTGCAATTCCTGAGTACATGTGGAAGGCTTTACCATCCCCCCATGAGTTAAGGGATGAATGGACAATGAGAAGCAGATAAGTATGGAGGAGAATCTTTCATGAAATCCTTCTTTTAAATGAAATCCTTTTTGTGTCTATTGTTTATGCTTGGAAGATGCCTACAGCCGGCAGACAGGAATTTTTTTCCCTGTGTACACATGGAAGGCTTTGTTAAAGGATTATCTTATTTTATCTTTATCCCGGAATAATGTCATTATACACTATAAATTGTCCTGCAAAGAAACAAGTCCCTATACAGTTAGATTGAAAGAATTTTTTTAAAAATTGTCTCTCTTGATAAAGGACCGCAGAACAAATAAAAAAAGGGTTAGCCAGCCGCTAAATGGTTAATGTATCCGACTCTCTGTCTATACGTCCAGGATGCCTCATCAGTGTCTCATTTTCTAGTACTTATAACAATGTGGGTTTAGCTCCATGAAAAATTGAAGGCATTTCATTGACGTGTATACGGTCGTGTGAAAGAGGCAATAACAGTATCGACAGCTCGCTGATAGACTCGCGCTTTAAACTTTCATTAATATCCTATCTAAGGGCTGGTTTTGCCTTTCTTGGACTTTTAGAATTAAGGAGCTCAGTCTGTCGGGATTTTCTCAGTTACTTAGGATTTTATAAAGCTGTCACTTTAATGATCATTGCCCCATTCATTCTCATAGGAGTCTTCATTACCACACCCCAGAAAATTCCATTTTCTTGCCAAAGTTAATTAGTTTATCAGAAATAAATCTGTACTTTGCTGATGTTTGCAGTGTCTGATGCGTTCTTCTTTATCATCTTTATCATTCAGTAGCATTTTCTGCCATTCTGTAAGCCGGAGTGTATAGCGCGGTGATTATATGGTGAAAGTGAGTAGAAGGGGCTGTTAATTAGACATGGGCGCCAAGCACGTTCTCACAATCAGTAAGGTAAATAGTATTCCCTCCTCATTTCATCTCCCAGTCCTTTATGATGACTCTCACTAAATTACATACTGTAATCAAGCATTTAATGGATGGTTAGGACATCGTGAAGGTGAATGGTAAGTCAATGAACACTCAACTAAGCACCAGTTATGATCTAGATACATCTGATATTTTGTAACAGATTAGGACATAGGTGAAAAAGGTTAACGTGTTGTTTCGAGAGTTATGCTCATGAATAACGAAAATGAATACATTTGGATATTTGCAAAAATTCAGTGAGAGCGCTTGTCGAAATGGACATGCACAACTTTGTGTCCGTGCAAAAAAAAAAAAAATTGTGGAGAGGCTGCATACGGACACGATGGAAATGGGTTTTTAAAGTCACTGCCGGTAAGCTGTCCTCAAGATTTTCCTGGGATTTAGGCAGAATCATGGCGGACAGGTCAAGGCGCAGGTGTGAAAACCACATTGTATGGACTAATATTTGTTATATAGAGAAGCTGTGGCTGCTGGTGGACCATGGGGGTGGGGCACACCAAGACAGTGAGCTGTCCCTTCCTGATTGCCGGTCCTGTTCTAAGCAACAGGTAGCAATTGAGTGACAAGTCCTTCCTATATATATGTGACAACACAGAACACAGACAAGACAAACAACAACAAAAGGAGGTCAGCTAGCCAAGGGTCCAGTAACAGTTGAGCAGCGCAATACAGAATCGTAATCCAAGAGAATAGTCAAATGTAAAGCCAAAGATCAATAATAAGAGTTCAGGTAAGAGATAAGCAAGAGTAACGCCAGCACTCACAAAGCAATAGCAAGCACTAATGTGAAGGTGTGCCAAGAATAAATAGGGAGGAAGAACCCGCCCTGGACTTGATAGGAAGATAGGCTGTCAATCACATAGGTAAGGCTAAAAGTAACTATTAGAGGAGCAGAGAGAAATCAAGGTGAAAGAGATGGGTTTGGTGGAAAATCAATTACCAAGGGAGGGAATAAGACAGTGTTTAGACAGCACAAGAAGAACCTGCAAGAAGAAATCACTGCCGGACATGTCTCCTGTTACACAACCTGCAGCCGCAGGACGACGCCAAAGCCTGGACGGGCAAAGATATTACAGAAGCATATTGGTTGATTGGCTTTTTGGTTTTACTTGACTCCACCATGTAAATGCTGAGCTATAGGGCCAAATTGCATCAATATTGAGAAGGCAATAAGTCAGTGTCTGACGCCTCTGAGGGCAGTTTACCTTTTGCAAGAAAAAAAAAAGAATTCGCATATTGAAATTCAACATGTTTGGTCCCTCTTTGTGACATGTCATTGATGGAGAGTCGAGAGGTCTGCTTGTGCGTCAGTAAAGTAATTCCACCAAAAATGCACAAAAACTTGTATGTGATTGGCATGGGAGGCTTTAGTATTTTCTAATACCTCTAGCATGAAATAATAAAATAAAATAACTGCTTCTGTTGCAAAACGTAACCATTCTTTTCAGTTTTCTTAAATGATAAACTGCGGTCCTTTTGTACTTGTTGACCTTTTTGCTTATGATATATGGCCCAAGAGAATATTCCAAGACAAAAGCTGAGACAATGCGGAATCTGAGCACAAAAGTACAGAATAAACATTGTATTCACTGCTAGAATTATATTCTTTAGCTAATAGTATTCTGCTAATCTGATTGACTAGCATGAGAATAATGTGGACAATTATCCAATTTTCTTACAACTTTGTATTTTCATGCATAAAGCATGCAGACATGGGTAAACCATCTATAGGATGAATTATAGTCCCTGCCATATTATTTGCAGTGTAGAATGAGTTCTATCCCGCCATGTTTGGCTTGTACAACCTCCATAGTGCAGAAGGCTTATTGTATATTCCACGCAATTTGTATCAGATCTAAGGCTAAAGCCCCACATTGTGGAAACGCAGCTTTTTTTGTTGCATTTTTTTTAACCAAAGCCTGGAGTGGATTAAGCAGAAGGGAGAAGTATAAGAACTTTATATATATATATATATATATATATATATATATATATATATATATATATATATATATATATCTTCCATTCCTGCAACAAAAAAAGCTGCATTTCTGCAATGTGGAGCCTTAGGCTAAGACCCTGCGGGATGACACACAGTGTGGGGTGACACAGGCAATGCTTTGAACAGAAAGTTCATGGCGTTCTCCTTTGTGGACTTTCTGTTACCATTGGGTAAACCATCTATAGGATGAATTATAGCCCCTGCCATATTATTTGCAGTGTAGAATGAGTTCTATCCCTCCATGTTTGGCTTGTACAACTTCCATAATGCAGAAGGCTTATCGTATATTCCACACAATTTGTATCAGATCTAAGGCTGAAGCCCCACATTGTAGAAATGCAGCTTTTTTGCTGCAGATTTTGTTGCGGTTTTTTGAGCCAAAATCAGGGGTGGATTCAGCAAAAGGGAAAGTATAAGAACTTACTAGATATTTCCCATTCCTTTTGAAGCCACTCTTGACTTGAAAAGGAATAGGAAAAAAAACGCAGCAAAATCTGCAACAAAAAACAGCCGTGTTTCTGCATCCTGGGGCCTCAGCCTTATAGTTCCAGAAAAGTGAATGCGATTCTGGCTAATCCCATTCATAAACACTGGAGAAAAACTAAGTTTGTCAACTTTACCTGCAAAGTGTATTCCCTATATATTTAATGAGGGAAAAATACTGCAGAGAAAAATGCAATAAAAACTGCAGAGAAAAACACAATGGGGTTCTGCTGTGTTTTTTCCCTGCGGTGTTTTTTAGCTGGGGTTTTAACTTTATAAAACAAGCTATAGCTCAAAAATAAAGGTAAAGACTATAAATAATCTAGAATTCAGACAGCAAAGTATCGGTGATATCACAAATATCCACAACGCTTGGATCCTGAAATGTAGCGAGAAGGGAACAAGGAAATGACATTAGATGTTTAATTAGAATGTTAGGATGAATGTTTTAATTCTCAATCATTAGTAACAATGTAACATGTCTGGTTATCGCATAAGGAGGACGGCTCATTTGTCTGGATATACACTACAGAACCAATTACTTTGCTCTTTCAGAAACTTGGCTTGCGGCAAGAACTTTTTCTCTGAGTTTAATGGTGGAAATGATGGAGTTTCCTTACTTTAAGCAGTGGCAGTATATACTGTATATTCCTAGAAGAGGAGATGGACATACATGAATGTATAAACTTGTGTATAGGTCTCTTTTAGTGTGCACGTATGTCACCATGTATATGTATAAAGCGATACACTCTTATTTCTTCCCTTTATAATGTAAGCATGACTTCTTTCTTTCTTTAACCGTCCGATGTTGTGTCCTGTTTAGAAGAGAATAACACTTGCAAGGCCCAAATATTTTTTGCTAAAACAAGTGAATCGTAGTTTGATTTATTGTATTTTGTAGTAATTGCTCACCAGGGTTGCTGGCTGCAAATCCACAAAAAGTATTCAAAGATAAAAAAAAGAGACACTAGAAAGAATCTCTAAAAAATCTTGTGCAGGTTATTAGTAAGAGCTGCTGATGTCTTCATATTGGCATTCTGAGATATAGACATTGGCCCCGATTTACTGTTTTGGATGAGGCGAGACACTATTGTAAATGTGACGCATCTTTGGCGCATATAGTTTAAGCTAAAACGTTGTGACTTGCGGGTGTGACTTCACAAAGTGCCAAAAGTGTGTCAAAAAGATGGTACAATGTTTACCAACAAGTATTTGGACACCCATAAAGATAAAGATATCTGCGCTCGTTGAAATTGACAGTGGCCTATGTAATTACAAAGTGGAAGGTGAACGGTGATTGTTAGAATGTGCCCCGAGTTGGCAGACCCCTGAAACTGGGAGATAGAGAGCGACGAGTGCTGGCCAGAGAAACTGCACCCAACCGATGGCTGACATACACAAGGAGTCTCACCGGGCATCGGGAGTATTGTGTCCCTCAATCCAATCCGTAAGGAAGTATCTGCTGGGGGCTACTGACTATTGGATAGGAAGAAATGGGGTTTTTCTATTCTACCGCAGGAGTCCATATACTTATTGGTAGACAGTGTATATACTGCTAGAAAGCCGACCATGCACTGAATTGAGTGCACTGTCAGCTTTCCCGTTATGTGCCCCAGGTCTGTTGATATCGGTGCTATTAGTTTCGGCACCCATCTTCGCCCACTGTCAGAAGGCCATTCCTGACTGTCTAGCTAGGCTGTGTGGAACGCGTTGCCCCCAACATCACTCGTCAGTATCCCTGTACTGTCAAAAGGGTCGTTCCTCCCAGTCCAGGAATGATGCTAAACTGTGAAGAACACCCCCCTCCCTCCAGTACGACGGACGCTATGGACTAGTACTGTCAGGAGGGGCGTTCCTCACAGCCAGGCTAGACTGTCAGGAACGCCCTTCTGACAGTGAAGAGATATCGGTAACAGCACTGATATCTCCAGCCCCGGGGCACATAATGGGAAAGCCAGCAATGCACTGAATTCACCGCACTGTCGGCTTTCTAGCGGAATATATAAAACCACATGTGCCCGAGGACATGAAAGCTCCTCTTTAACCGCCCTAATTTCATGATCAATGGGATATTCAGAACTCCTCTGATCAGCAAGTTACCAGCAATCTCATGCTAATGGAGTCGTCATTTAACTAGCAAGAGGGGAATTCTTCATTTGGGAGGAAGATGCAGCTCTAAAGGTTATGCCAATATAATTTCCGGCTTTGTATCGCTGTAGTTTTATAAACTATCCTGGAAAACATTTAACTTTTCTTTAGGGAAGTTTTCACGGCAGCCCAATTTGCTGAGCACATTCTGCATACATTATTCCAATGTGCTTCAAAGTCATGTGAAACTGGCAGGAGAGCAAGCCTGGAAATATCAGGAAAGTATTGCTGCAAACTGATTGCAATTGTTGATGTCAATCAGTTAGATTGATTACAGGATGCATGGAGACCGAGGCAAACATCAGGCAGATATGTCTGTCTCACGTCTTACTGCAAAATTCCTCTTGATGTGATTTATGATTCACTTCCCACATGAGAACTGTGAACTTATCTTTGAAGGCTGCAGGATCTGGAAAATACCAACTCAGTATACATGATGAATTAAGCCCATGATCTCTGGTCTGAAGAGCCAAACATTAAAAATCGTCGCATTAACAGCAATAACCTTTGAAGCTTACACCTCTACATAACTCTTACGGCATACATTTAAGGTTCCAATATATCAATCCAATGATGTCACAATGGCTATTGGATATGTGATTAATGACAATGACACCTAATATCTAAAAAACATTGAGAATTTGATATGTGATGGATTGTCCGCTTCAGCGCTAAAGAAAAAAAATCAATGAAATAGGTTCTTGTCTCATGTATATTCACATCCATATAGGACATCCATCCATTATCTGTCCATTATGACTTGTTAGTTGCACAAAAAAACAAATAGATAAAGAGAAGTGTCAGTGGTCCTTGATAAATCTATTGGACGCTTGATCAAACTGTCAATGTCATTGGTAGAATTCTTCAGGTCCATCAGATTGCTGACAAGATCTGTTTGTTGTCTCTTACTACGAGGACGCCGAGGTCTGCGCAGGAGCTGGAGACGAGCTTTTGTTTAATTAAGAAATATGGTTGCAAAATGGTCCATGTCGTTTCATTAACCCCTAAGGGTAAGTTCCCACATTGTGAAAAAGCTGCTTTTGGCTAGGGCTTCACGTTGCAAAAATGCAGCTTTTTTTGTTGCATTTTTTTGAGCCGAATCCAAGAATGGCTTCAAAAGGAATGGGAAATATATAGGAAGTTCTAAGACCTTTATCCACTCTTGACTGGCTGAAAAAATTGCAACAAAAAAAGCTGCGTTACCGCAATGTGGAGCCTCAGTCTTTTTGTTGCAGATTTTGTTGGGTTTTTTCAATCCAAGTCAAGAGTGGCTTGAAAAGTAAAAGTAAAGAGGAATATAAAGGAAGCTCTTATACATCTCGCTTCTATTAAATCCACTGACTTTTTCTCAAATAATAGCAACAAAATCTGTAACAAAAATGCAGCTTTTCCACAACATGAGGACTTAGGGATTGGTGAAAGGACATGGATCCTTTTACTGTGGACGAGCATACTTGTTTCTGTAAGCGGCCACAGTAAAATGACCAAACAGACATGCGCATGGGTGAGATCAGTGTTTTCCTGGGATAGCACACTGACCCACTCTTTTCTATGAGCTCATGCACATGACCATGATTTCCACTGATCAGTGTGCAGGCCATGAGTCTGCGCAGCCAAATATAGATTACGCAGATAACCCTGGGTTCACACTAGTGCCCGGACTCCGTTTTCAGAAGACAGAAACCTGTCAGACCGGGTCCGACTATGAGCGCCGGTGAGCGTTTTATGCTCTCCGCCGCAAAACCATTTTTTTTTAAACCGGACACAGAGTACTGCATATCCGATTCTGTGTCCTGTTTAAAAAAAACGGTTTCGCGGTAGAGAGCATAAAACGCTCACCGGTGCACTCACGGCCGCACATCTTTCAAACCCATTCAAATGAAATAGTCCTGCAGCTTGCCGTCTCTTGCTCTGTTTTGTGCAGGAAACCGAAACCTGTATGACCGGAGACCAGGCGCAGATGTGAATTAGCCCTTACTGATTTTGGTGTGTTTTCCTGGTTATTCTGTCTGCTGCTGATTTGGCTTTATCTTTGACTACCTGGATTTGACCATGGCTTGGACTTTTCATATTCTTCTGCTTCTGTTCTGCTGTTCCTATACTCTAATATATTATACTATATTCTGGTTTGGTTCTTAGCCTGAGGTTGCACTGACAACCTGGATTCCAAGTAGCCAAGTCCACCCTCCTTGCTGTGGGTTATGGGGTGATCTTATTGTCTGCAAACCAAAGCAATGGAGGATTATAGGTGGCTTCTTTACTTGCTGTCTGCTGGTCATGTCCATTACCTGCTACATGTTAGGTCATTTCTTAAATAGCAATTATATTACCTTCTGGCTATTACATAAGTGGCAACTCCATAACCTCAGCTACTTGCTTTTTATTTTTTCTTTGTTTGTTTTCAATTTATAACTCACTTATTAAGCGGGATTAATGCGTTTGGCCTGACATATAATGTACAGGTTTTGTAGGACATTATGGGAGTTACGGGATAAATTGGTGTAACAAAATGAAGCGTCCATTGACCAGTGTAACAATGGATTTACCAGGGGCAATAATTGGATAACAGGATTTAGAAAGGAATTAGAGCTTTGGATTATTCACATCTGTCTCCCAAAATACATTTAGTTTAATTTGTGAATTAAATAATAATAAAATAAATAATTTGCATTATTGTGATTAATTCCTAAGCCGATTATAAGTCTAATAATTCACCTGCAGATGTAAACTCATTGTAATAATTCACAGTATTGACCAACAGTACAAAACATGATGGAAAGGTCATCGGAGTGTAGAATAAAAACCACAAAAGAATGGCAGTAGGAGAATGTGTGACGATCTTCTCTCCCCACAGCTATGACAACTGTCCATCTCGTGTGACACAGCCATTCATCGCCACATCATCCAGAACATACAGATACATCCTGGTACACGAAAGGGGTAAAGAATCGGGTCGGACACTGGACTGAGACACTTTTTGCACATAACTTTACCTTCCAAAATAATTTAAGATTTTGTATTGGAATTGAAACTGCGCCAGAAATGAGTTCTAAAGAAATATGGAAAGCTAGGACCCAAGCGCTTTATTACACAACGCTCCAGACCTGTTCCCTTCTATTTCTAGACATATTGAAAGGCTGATTTTTCCAAATCAAATAAAAAAGCCTCTACTGCTTGTCCCTATTACATATTAATATTATTCGAGGCGCGTATCTCTTCATACACATTTTCCAATCCAATTGCATTGCCGTAACGTTAAACATAACGCCGCTCAAATTGAAAACCCTTGGACTATAGTATATGATTATGGTCCGTACGATAATATCTAGCGCTATCTGGCCTGACATTTCGTATTGCCTTTCCAATTAAATAGGCAAAAAGCGCTCGAACATATGGATGACAATTTCACGAAGAGCACAGCGTATATTTTTGGCATGTACTGACATTTTTTTTCCGAATTACGTATAAGGGAAAGCGAAACCGTTTTCAATGCCAGACCCGAGTTCTTTTCATTTTCCCGCAGATGGAAAATTGAAGTCAAAAGAAGAAGCAAATGAATTTGGAGTATGATAAAAAGGCGCAGGTTCCTTCTTAATCATCTGACCTGGAGCGCAGTTCTGTCCGGCCGCTTTGCAGGGCTATTTTGTGCCTAATGGAACTGTACCTGCCATTAGTGCTGACAGATGCTGAAAATTGTGCAAGAATGTGAGCTATTGACAGGGAACTTCTTTCAGTTAAGCCTCTACTTGAGATGTGAAGGCGCTCGGACGACCGCAGGGGAACATCATTTGCTGCTTTTATGATGGGAATTTCTTTTTCACTTAAGGCTTATCAGTTGTTTGCTTGCTTGCTTGTTATTTTTCTACTTTTCAATTGTAAATTTAAGCAGCATTTTTAACATTCCTGAACTCGTTCCTCTTCCCTGCTATTTGCCTATTTTTTTTTTTGCCACAAGCTTAAAGGGATCACAAAAAATATGGCTGGTTGTAGTAGCCAATGGCCCAATACCTAACTCCGACTTACAAAGTGTTCCACCAGGCCAGGACATGCATTCTACTGGCACGGGAATGTTGTCACTAGGTATACTAAGAGAGATGGTGTTTGGCACAGCAAAGGTTAATGCTAGTTGAGAAAACCAGGATCAACATCTGCAATCCAACATGACAGGAACAAATCAACTCACTCAGTACGAGAACAGTAGTCCCGAGGAGCAAACGGTGGTTGCCCAGTTCTTACAGTGGTTTGTGCTCATGGTTACTGGTTTTAAGGAACAACAGATTCGCAACACTACATAGATGGAACATTGGACCGGTAGCAACTGGTATCCAGGAGGAAGACCAAGGCTCAGGAAAGCATCCATTTATATTAGAGCTTTCCTGCCTGACGTGACAACAAGAAGACCGCACATCCAAAGCGACACCATCCACTGCACAGCCAATGGGCACAACTAGGTCTCCAGTTTGGCGGATTATCATACAGCTCTCTTTCCAGAAAGTACTAAACCAAGTTAGGCCGGTTCACATCTGTGTCTGGTATTCTGTTCGGGGAGTTTGCTTAAGAACCCACGAAATGAATATTCAGCGCATTAAAAAGCGGTGAGCAATGACAGCACACGGACCTCATAGACTATAATGGGGTCCGTGTGTTTTCTGCGGGATGTCTGCATGAATCATGCAGAAAGAATAGTAGTGCCGAACAGAATACCAAACGCAGATGTGAACAAGGCCTTAGCTGACTCAGCAGCATAAAATAATTATTATGTAATATTGTTTATAATATATAGTATAGCGCCAACCTATTCTGCAGCGCTACAGACATTGCCAGTGACTGTCCCATACAGGGCTCACAATATACATTCCCTATCAGTAGGTCTGCGGAGTTAAAGCAACTGTGTTATATCGTACAGCGCAATATACATCATACAATGCATAGCACACACAAAGCACATGCAAACACACAAAACTATTGCACTGTCCAATCCTGGGTAAGGACCCAAAAATGTCACCCATCTACAGCCATATTCTGAAACGTGATGGCTTCAACCAACATTCAATAGAGCTGAACAGAAATACGTAACTATAACCCAGGAACCGTCAGGATTCTCTCTCTAGAAGGGAGCAGTCATGTGTTCCTAATCCCGCACAATCCAGGGACATGGACAAGCCATCTGTGCAATCAGCTCAGTTATACAGGGGTCCATGGGAAGCTGATTTGAGCGGTTGCATCTATGCACTGTGTATTGTATGCTGCAGTGCTGAGGTTCCATACACTGTAGCAACTCAATCACTAAAACAGGCAGCGCCATGACGGTGAGACCCCCAGATTGGCGCACATTGCTCAGCCATTTATGGGCTTTTACTACCAAACTCAACTTCTCTAAATATCTCCCCTTTTCCCTGATCTTTCTTTCCTCTGTGCAATACATTAAAGCGAATGCAGTTTGCTCCTGCTGTTGTTGTGCACCAAGCAGCGCGCTCAGTATTAGGGGCCAGGAGGGAGCGGGCGCTTGTCCGGGGCTCAGAGCACAACAGTCTCGCAGTCCATTCTGTTCCTGTTGTAACAGCTGGCATGCGGCAGGGGAGTAATGGACTGTGCTGTTTGATGGATTCTGAGACCCAACTAAGTGCACACTGGTGTTATAGTGTATGTATATAATGCAGATATCTGTGGTGTCTGTATATGTGCATAATGTATATAGAGTATGTGTATAAAATGTGTATATGTAAATGCAATATGTATATGGGTGCATGTGTGACGCTTGCTAGCTGAGTGAACTGCTGCAAAGAAATATTTTCTATCAATTTATGCTAAAGATGTGCAGGCACCAGGAGAACAACAAGGACTCTTTGTGGGACCTCCGCATGGTGCGTTATTGGCTCAGTCCCATATAATCTGTATTATTCAGATGGAATCCATGATAATACAATTATGGAAAGCAGCTCTGCATGTTGGGGGTTGTATGGTTGCAATGGCACCTATGGGCTCATGATATGAACTATAGCCAATCCATGCAATAAGCCACTATACAGACCACAAGCACAATAGTATTGCTGTATTGCTAGTATAGTATTAGTATAGTATTGCTGTGTGATAAGCCCTAAGTCTACTTATATTTATATGAATGTTCAGCTTTAATACTGTATAGAAGAAGCATTTTTGATGCAGTGGAACATGACAAGGCTCCTTTACCGTGGGGAGGGAGAACCCACTAACCTTAATAATTTATTAGCACGCTTTGCAGTTACCGTAATGATAACATTTTGTGTTTTGTTTTGTGTCAAAACCAGCTTATGGACGTGGAAAGCTGCCACTTCTGGGCTTGGGGATATTGAACAGTCAGCGAGGTGAAGTGTGCGGAAACAGAACACAAAATATTTGCTGACTGAACACAGCAACAGATCAATAGCAAGCAAATTCTTATTAATGAGGTTCGGGTTATTTGACATTTCCCAAAGACATTCATTGAAAACAACACAAAAAGGTCAAACGCTCGCATTTCCACTCAAAGCGGCGGAATAACACACACTTTATTTTAAAGCTGAAGGTCACGATTTGTCACTTTACAATAGATCCGGCAATTGTTAATTATACATGACGGGAATTAAAACATCTCTATTAATAGGGTGTCGGGCCTGACTGCTGCAGGTGGATGGAGGCTAGAATATTGGAAGGAATATCGTGTATATAGAATTATTTATAGCACTAGACTCTATGAGCAGTGCTGCTGAATATCTATAGATCTATCCCCAGACCAGGGGTAGGGAACCTTTGGATCTCCAGCTGCTGTGAAACTACAACTCCCAGCATGCTCCATTCACTTCCATGGGAGTTCAGACAACAGCAGAGCAAGTATGCATGCTGGGAGTTGTAGTTATGTAACAGCTGGAGAGCCGAAGGTTCCCTACCCCTGCCCCAGAGTCTTCTGCCATGCAATTCCCTGAGACATCCCCTTACTGATCAGGCAGAGTGTTCATGAAATGATCTTCCCAATCACAGAGAGGACAAGATATTCCTTTATTTTCATGTGCAATAAGTAAAAAGGAACCGGGACCATCACAGTGATGCTAAATGGGAACGTCCCTCTACTGGGTGATATTCTGAGCAGCAAAATACCAGTGACCTCTGTGAGGGGCATGGCTTATAAAAAGGTGGGAGATGAACCTACAGCAGGTATAATACTTAGAAGTAGTTTTTAAAATGGTGATTCTAATCTCAAAAAGTACCTTAAAAACTACCAAAGCTGTATACATACATGCATGAGATTAAAAAGGTTCTCTCATCTCAAGAATCCTATCTATACTGGTAACTTGTGTAAATTGAAACCTTTGCCTAAATCTATTGCTTTAGAAATGCTGCTTTGTTTGCCTGCTATATGAACTTATTGCGCCCATTGTTTACAAAGTGTTGCTATAACCACGAACCTATAGGACAAGTGACATTACACACTGCTCTTGCTGACAGCACAATCTGTTCAGCTAATTGTAGTTTTGCTGATAAAGTCTGGTCTGTTATCTCTCTATGTAAACACACAGATAACACTGAGTCCATTCTCTACAAGCCTCTGCATATTATCTGATCTGCATAAATATTGTGATCCTTCTCAGGCCCGTTCAGCAAGAAAAGAGGGGTGGGGAGAAATACAGGAGGTAGAAAGGAAGAAGAGGAGACAGCATGCAAACTACTGAAACACTGAGAAGGGAAAAAGCCTTTAAAGGGGTATTCCCACATCGCATACTCACCCGTCTTCATTTCTGTGAAATCTTCGGTCTTCCGGCTTGGTTGCGTCATTGGTGGGCGGGGTCACATATGCAAAGCCAGAGGCGAGATGCCGCCGGCCCTGCGTGCATGCGCGCTCATAGACCAGTCTAGCCTTTCACAATGCGAATACAGTCCCGACAGGGTGTCGGGTCTGTATTCGCATTATGAAGGCTAGAGTGGTCTATTAGCGTGCAAGCAGGGCCGGCAGCATCTCGCCGCTTGGCTTTGCATACTGTATGTGACCGCGGAGCGGAATAACAGCATCGCTTCTGCCGCTGCTGGCTTCATGCAGGGCAGAAGCATAGCGATGTTGCTGGCTTCACCTGTGCCGGCGTAGTCCCCAGCACCCGCCTCTCTATTACAGCGGATGCCGGGGAGTGTTAGACGCCGGCACAGGTGAAGCCAGCAACATCGCTATGCTTCTGCCCTGCATGAAGCCAGCAGCGGCAGAAGCGATGCTGTTATTCCGCTCCTCCGCCAACCCCCCCCCCCCCCCGGAATAGCAGCATCGCTTCTGCCGCTGCTGGCTTCACCTGTGCCGGCGTCTAACCCTGTATTGGCGGCCCCTTCCCCCTAAAGTGTAAACTACCCCCCCCCCTCCAGACTCGCTCCCGTGCACTTAGCCCCTCCTCCCTCCCCCCTGAGAGCAGGCTGACACATCACTTGACTCAGGTCAGGGCTGTGGCCACAAAAAAATGAATAAAGTAAGATAGTGGAGAAACAAAGCAGTTCTGCTGAAGCAATGTATTTAGGAAAAGTCTTACATTCACATTATCAAGCAGTATAGATAGGATCCTTGTGATGGGACAACCCCTTTAAGGATGGGGTAGGATGAAGGTGCTGCTGCGCAATTGGATTAGGATAAGCAAGAGTTTAAGGTCGGGCACTGAAAGAATAATATCAGAGCTGGCAGAATGGGCAGCCACAATGAATTATATGATACACTTTATCTGTAATTGTTATGGTAATTTTCTGGCTTTGTTTTGTATCCCGGTTGGGGCTAATTTATAAAAAAACACATTTACAATAATTTGTCTGCAATTGCCTTGAAAAGGTTTATGACATTTGGAGTAAATGATATAATGAGCCGAGCCTGCGTTAGGAAACTGTTTATTATTCTTAAATTAGAATTTAGACTATTGAACAACTTTTTACAATCGTAACGCCTGCCTGCTGTATACTGCCTGTATCTTTAATTATGACAAGCTCAGAGCAGATAGAAAAGATAGTAGGAGTCATAGCAACTAAGAAGAAAAGAAAGACTTCAGGACCATTTAGTTCTCTGTGTGGAGTGATCTTCGCTTAGCCTGATGTTGATTATACAGCCTGACTGCGGTTGGGACAAAGAATCTTTGACTATGACTGTAAGGTAGAATGTAGGACTTAAAGGGGTATTCCCATAACTCTTGTTCTGCAGCCTGCAGGCTCTGTGCTCTCTTCACTTCCTGGATTTCTCAGCACATTGGTGGGTAGGGTTGCACTTGCTCTGCTATCTGCTATGTTTGCAGTTAGTAATGAGGGATTACCACAGTATGATGCTGATGTGGAAACTCATGTAGCAGAGCTGGATTTGAGTCAGTTTGCATTACATACAGAGGTAACGCACTCCATATCTCAGCCCTTATCAGCCAAATTCAATTAAACCGGCTGATAAGTGGAAAAGCTGAAGATAGACAGCACAGTAATCCCAGAGCTCTCACCTCCCCCCTCCTCTATCTGAGGAGCTCCGATGCTTGTCAGCCCCTCCCTCCCCTCCTGAGAGCAGGCACTTGGGAAATGAGCAGATAATCCCAGTGGCCATAGAAACGCAGTGTCAACAATGAAGTGAATAAATTAAGATAGCGGCCAAACAAAGCAGTTTTGATAAAGCAATGTATTTCCGAAAAGTCTTATATCCACATAAACTAGCAGTATAGATAGGATGCTTATCATGGGACAACCCCTTTAAGGAGGGGGAAGGTAGTAAAAGTTGTTGGAGTCATCCAAGATTTGCTCATCCCTAGATCCTAGTGGTGCTATCGAAGGAAAGTGAAAGGGATCCAGAGGACAAATTCTTTCCCAAGACATCTTCTGGGGCTTTCATATTCTATTAGTATTAGTAGATTTTTTAAATCATTTTTTAAACCAATAAGAATTCAGTGTAAATGGTGTTTATGATCTGTTAGGACCACCGAGATAACACTCATAGAACGACCTATCAGAGGGATGTCTATGAAAAGGAGAGCTAGCAGTTTGAAGTGTATGAAGGTCACTCCAGAGAAAGCAGAATTGTTAATAAAACTCTATGTGTGAATTGTTTTCCAGATAATAATAAGACTCCATTCAACCCCATGGTAACCTTGGTGGTCGGAGCATCATCTTGATCGCTGTACAAGAGACCCCCCAAGATAAGGGGACGAATGTTTAATAGAGAATTACGAGCCTGTTACATTGTGCGGTTCCCGGCTTCTAATAGTTAATGTGTTCTAAGTGATCAATATTCTATTATTACAGCTCAATATGCTGCTAATGAACAATACACAGCCAGTTATATGTAATACATGGGCTTTGACGGCCAATCCAAAGACAGGACAGAGATCCAAGAATTATTACACAAGAAGCGCCCTAGCGCAGGATCCGTACACGCATGTGCATAGCTTAGACCTCTACAAAAGGCTGTGATTGCAATTTTTACGTTAAGCACATTGCTGTTGGTTTCTATGGAATACGATTCTGCCATTATACCTAGAATTGAGTCGTAAAAGTCAATTCTTTAGTCATGAATTTATTGTGATTGAAAGGAATATTACCAACGAAGTGTAAAGTTAACAGAGGAAGGATTTACCTGTTGTAATAGTTTAAGCTTTAAATGTGGATAATAACCGAACATTACGTATTGTAGAGATTGTGTTTCCTATTCAAAAGGTTTATTCATGAAGAAAACCCATGTTTGACAAACACCGTCTTGTGAAAGAATGCCGAGATTCTTTATAGGAAACTCTAGTAGTCTGGAGAGACAAAACGTAATGGAGAATATCCATGTTCAGGAGAAGGGCAAGCATTAGGTAACACTAGAAGTAGAAATATTTCACACTGTTACTTACCCCTCCCTGGCTCCGGCGCACTCTCGCAGATCTCCTCAATACTGGACCGGACACCACCTGACCCAGGCTGATGTCGCCACACATGTCACGTCACCAAACAGGACCGAAGCCTTCCAGAGAGCAGGGGAGGTAAGTAACAGTGTTTGTTATGTTCCCTTACCTCCCCTGCGTCACCAGTCATTATACTCAGGGGTCTGTGGGGTTCATGGGCCCGTGGCTTCACTTATAGATCCCCAGTCCTGTTCACAGTCGCCTCCGCAGACGGGAAAGCACAGGTGGCCGTGAGCAGGAGCGGGGATTGGTAAGTAAATAGGGCCTTGCTCCAGGTCCTGTGACAGTGGCTACTGCTGATACCCCGGGAGTTACACGCCAGAGGCAACGTCATGAGGAATAATATTATACCTGGTGTACCGAAGGTATCCTTGGCGCTGGAGACATGAGATAAGATTGTAATAAGATCATCTGATACGGACAGCAATGTTGTTATTATGTCTTGTGACAATTATAGAAGCATGTGCTGAATTCCTCTGTCCTAATTTCCGATTATGGCAACTTTTTATAGGTTGTGAAACGTAGACTCCATTGTATCAGGGGTGAATATCTTGGCCTCAAACATCAGTACCTATGTGGACTTAATACCCCGACCATTTGGCATAAGCTTGCCTCTTGCAGCCGCCTGAATCAAGTTGGAAATGTTTGGAAAATTCTGGTCAAATTCGGTATAATGTGACCCCATTTGCTCATCTCTAGTTACATAGAAGATGTCCTAATTATTGGTGATGCAGGATTGCCATGACTTTATGGAGATGTTCAGCAGAAATGAGCTGGTTCTTAATCTTATTCGAATAGTTCTCACCCTGAACACCTGTAAGAGGGAATTCCAATTTTCAAGCTCTTTCACAATTGCAGTTTTTTGTGAATTTAATTAACTGTGTGGGGAACTGAAACAAAAGTCTTTGAGCAGAGGGCTGTTCTTTCTAGAGCCTACCAGTCTGCGAAGTTTGCTAGAGATCCCAATAAGTAGCGTGATCCCTTATCATAGTGTACAATCTGAGACCTGTTATATGTACTGATGTTATTTATTTAGCTCTGCTTGGGAACCACTGATTGTTTTTATCAAGACTTTTTGAAAAATTAGGTTTTACCTCCCCATGTTTTCCTGAAGGCCTTCATTTGTGTGTCATGGGCCGATGTGAAACTACTGACCAACTCCTGTGAAATTTCTGGCTCACTTTCCTATGCTCCAAAATTCTGGATTGATGTGGCAAAAAAATCTGTCTCCTTTGCAACAAAAAAAAAGTAGAGAATCTGTCTTATTGCATCAACAAAATCTGTCCCCATTGCCTGTTCTCCCAAATTTTATCTCATTTGAAGCTTCAACTACATTTACACCATTTTGAACCTGCCAAACAAAAAATTCTGCAACATTTTCATTATTTTCTGTGTCATAAATGTGGCGTAAAGTTAGACAACTATTACATTCTGCCCATTCTATTGCACAGTTTTCAAGACAGTTGTATTTTCTGTTCTTTGTGGTTGACCCTGTTCATAAATAAGATGTAAGTGCCATGTACCATCATTTTTGGTTCAAATGTAGATAGAAAAGTGTCCGACCTCTATTGATAAATATAATATAATATAATTCACAGTCCAGTCACACTAATGTCACCACCTGTCACAATCCAGAATAACCCCCTTTGGCAGAGCGGACCGCTGCGAGACCTGCAGGAAGAGAGGGGATCTTGTGATGATGTCACTGGGATGTTGTGATGGTGTGACTGGGATGTTGTGATGATGTCACTGGGATGTTGAGCCGACTCCAGTGCCATGGCCAGCTGCGCTAGGTTATGCGGTTGAGCCTCCATGGCGTGAAGAACCCGATCGAGGTGGTCCCACATATTCTCGATTGGGTTCAAGTTCGGGGAATTTGCTGGCTGAGGGAGTACGGTAACCTCATCCTGGTGCTCCTCCAACCACGCACGTACACTGCGAGCTTTATGACATGTCGCATTGTCCTGCTGGTAGACGCCATCATCCTGATGAAAAACAATTCCTATGTAGGAGTGAACACGGTCTGCAAGGATAGATGCATACATGTGCTGATCCATCGTGCCTTCCACAATGATGAACGCACCCAGATGGCTGATGACACGCACCTTCTGCCATTGGTTATTTAACGTTGGCGTCAACAGTAGGCGTGGTCACATTACTATGACTGGACTGTGCATATTATTGGCTATCGGCCTGAATGAGTAGTTATAGAGACTTGAAATAAATCTAGGAAATGAAAGCCTGTTCCTGTATTCCTCCATTAGTATACATACAGTCACCAGAGTGGCAGAAAGTAATCGTTATTTTGTTATTTTATCATATTTCCTACTTTGAGGCAATAAAAAAAAATTCTGGTCAATCCATTTAACACGAAATTCTATTTTACGAGTCGTCATGAAACTTTCGGATTTTAAACAGAATATCCCAATAGTGACGAAGCAATTTCTAAGCAATAATATGCGCATACTTAGCTATGCTACACATATAATGCTATTCCCATATGTTTACTAATGAACAGAAGATTGGGGTTTCTAGATGGAATGATCAGAAGAGCTTGGGATACAAGGTAATGAAGCATACTTCTAGAAGGAGCCAGGGGCCTACGAGGTGTCCTCTGGAGATCCTACAATGTAATGTCTTCATTAGTCCTAGAACAAATGGGCTGTAATCAGAAGGCCGCAATAGCGCGACACAAAGATCTATAACATAGTTTACTTTGGGGGTGGAAGAGTAAATAAGATGATGAATGACCTGGCAAATTGGAAAAAAATGAGGAGGAGAGTGTGGCATCTACAACGTAATGCCAATAAGAGTAAAATAATGCACATGGGAGAACGGCAGCTCCAACTGGCTATAGGATTATTGTCACTCCATCGTCCGCTAACAAACAAATGAGAGCAGCCAACGAGTCATTATATCAGAGGAATTGGTGGAAGAAGACAAGCCAAATGAATGATAGAGCATTAGCAACTTGGTGATATGTGAGATGACACATTGTTACTCACCAAGAGGACAAGCAGACATTGTCTACGGCTCGGCTAGAACAATAGGCGGAAAAAAATGGCAAATATAAAAATATAAAATAATTCTAATCCTGTCCTATGGCACAAACTCATGCCAAAAATTGGTTAATATTGAACATTTAAGATGGAGATTTTCATTTCACCTCCGTAACTATTTCACAGTTTACATATTGTATAATGTTCAGAGACAATCACTTCCCACTTAAAGGGGTTTTCCAGGCGGGGGGTCTGATAGGACAGCTGATCTCACCAACTGATACACAGAGGATGGTGCAAGTAATGGATAGATATGTTCTCTGTGTAGTGCCGAAATTGAGTCCCTGCAGCTTAGCTCCTATTCAAGTGAACACTGATTTGCAGTAAGGAGGCTTCACACTTGCGCCCATGTCCGCCCACCGGATCTCCATCCTATTCCCTGGATGGGTTTTAAAACTGACCATCAGGAAGCCAATCCCTATCCATTTCCCCTAAGGAGTAGGAAGGAGACCCAGCAGGCGGACATGGGAGCAAGTCTGAACTCCCCCTAACTTGTTCTGACCACTATAGAGAGAACAGAGCTGTCTGCTTCCTGCTCCATTCTCTGTGTCTTGGCTTCTGAGAACAGCTGATAAATGGGGTGCTGAGTGTTTGACCCCTAAATCTCATCTTGATGGTCTATCCTTAGGTCGTTAAGTTCAGAACAACCTTTTAATGAGTGTCCTGTGCGGTAGCACTGTTTGAAGGAGGCACCTTGGATGGCTTGCTATCTAAGATTGTCCAATTCCAAAAATCTAATATTTTTTTCTGTTTAGAAGATTTAGTTAGACATCCACCCTTAGACATCACTATTGGCCTCGCTCTATCTGATAGCCAGTGCTGCAGTCACCTGTGATTTACAACTGCTCCTATAGGAGTGATAAGAGCCGTATCTCCATGATAAAGTTACTGTCTAAGAGTTACACTGTCATAAGAGAAGCCTAAAGGACTTTTATCAACAAAATGTAACACTTTATAGTGACCACAGTGAAGTGAAACAGCCTTCCCATTCAGAACTCACTTCCTTCCAGCGCCCCTCCCCCCCCCCATTCACCTTCTTCCTGGATGTTTTCTCCTTCTCAGAGGGGAGCCTAGCTAGAGATAACACAAGCAGTTTACAGCCCTCTACTATACAAACTACTGGGTAAGACAGAGGTCCAGAAAATAAACCATACTGAATATAAAAACATTCTATGACGTTTGGTCCTGGAAGGTTTATACTGTATAGCACCGTACATCTTCTTATAAGACATCACACTACACACAGTATGGAGCTGTTATTCCATTACTGTCGGTATTATTTGCACACTGTATAGGGGTATATACTTTATTGTATAGGGGTATATACTTTCATGGTATAGGATTGCTAGGCACTGTACATAATAACTTCAAACTCTATATGTAATATTAATAAGAGTCTAATGATGGTTATGAATTATGTATAACATACTCTCAGCATTATGCAGATCATTTACAGATGCTTCCAATTATTAATTGTCTGTATACTGAAAATCCCCTAAAACACAGAAAAAGCCTCTCATTTTTCGTCACACCCCTTCTGGCACATAAGTTTTTGTTTTGTAAATCGATTCATCTCAAAACTAATTACAAATATCACAATATACATAAACAGCAAAAAGAAATGTGTTCATAATGTATAATCGCAAACATTAGAACATTAGGATCAATCCTCAATAACCAGCTGTCCCTGGAATCAAGGGAGAGAAAGTTATTTCTATCTAGAATGTTCTATCATGATGACCTATGGATTGTCAACCAGCACAAAATATTCTGTGTTGCTGTAAAAGTAATGTTAGGAGCCGTACTAAAATGCTGTCCAAACTGTATTGTTAAAGGGGTTTTCTGGGCAGAAAATCTTTCTTTTACAAAGGTCTGTTAGTGCTAGTAATGGATTAATAATTAATTACAGCCTTTAGCAGTGTTTGACGTGATTTCTGGGGGTCTCTGGTTGCTGCTGCATCCTCTGTCTTTGTTTACTGGTGTAACCTCCTGTAGCTTCTACATTAGTTCCATCTCACCCAGTTGCCTCCCCTCAACCCTCAGTCTCAGTAAGCCTAGCCCCTCACACCCTCCCTGTCTCACTAAGTCTATTGATCCTGCCCATTACTAGCCCCTCCCACCCTGCCTCTCTCACTAAGTCTATTGATCCTGCCCATTACTAGCCCCTCCCACCCTCCCTGTCTCACTAAGTCTATTGATCCTGCCCATTACTAGCCCCTCCCACCCTCGCTGTCTCACTAAGTCTATTGATCCTGCCCATTACTAGCCCCTCCCACCCTCCCTGTCTCACTAAGTTTATTGATCCTGCCCATTACTAGCCCCTCCCACCCTCACTGTCTCCCTGTTCAGACTTTGAAAAAGGACAAAGATCCGAAACGCGTCAGTCTGATGCAATATGATTGCAATGTTTTGTACCAATTGCTTTTTTCACTAAGAAGATGTAATTCACAATAAAGAAGAATTTTTTCTATATTTAAATATCCACCACAGCTCCTTGCTGGATTTCTTTTATTGCTGTCTCACTAAGTCTATCGATCCTGCCCATTACTAACCCCTCCCACTCTCCCTGTCTCACTAAGTCTATTGATCCTGCCCATTACTAGCCCCTCCCACTCTCCCTGTCTCACTAAGTTTATTGATCCTGCCCATTACTAGCCCCTCCCACCCTCCCCATCTCCCTAGCTAACTTATACCACCCACTGCTAGAAGACAGGAAGAGGGGAGGAGCCTTCCCCGGATATAGGAAGGCTTGGTAAAGAGGTGAGAGGAGCTGAATGTAATTGTTTGTTTTTTACACCTCCCTTGGACCTCCACCTTTTATACTATGGGGTCTGAAGAGACCCTGTAGTGTAATATCACTTCTACTTCTAACCAAACTTATCCAACCTGAAACAAGTCTTTGGCCTGAACAATCCAAGCCTAGAGTCTTGCCTATCCTTACAGAAGATCCCAGAGGTCGGAGTTCCACCTTTTAAGGGTTTATGGTATGTCTTGTGGCTATATTAAGAATGCTTAAGATGGAAATACTTCTCTTAAGAGAATGGAACGTAAAAGTTTACTGATATCCAACATTCTCCCTTTCTGGATCATCTATTTATTAGTTTCTCTCACTTCTACCAGCCCATTGACTTGGCACAAGCTAAACTCTCTGCTCTGTATGAAATCTGACCTTCTGATAGGGTCCTCTGTTAAATGATGGGTGACGTCTATTTAATATGCTGCGTGCCATACCGAAATGCTGATGCCTACATACATTTTATGAATGTTAGTAGGGAGCCATACACTTTCGATGTGCTAGGATCTATTAACCATGCTTATAGAAAGGGCATTTTTTAAGTGAATGTTCCATTAATAACACAGATTGGAACTTTGCAAATTCTTTCCCAAGCTCCAGCCATAAATCCTACGAGTTCTTCTTTATTGCTCGCCATCTCATTAAGTTCATTCATTGTGAAGCCCAAATTCTATTTAAGGGTATATTTCAATGGGATCCAGAAAGTGATACAAGACAACCTGTTATAAAGACAAAGGAGGACATAGACTCATAAAAAGGTTGTTGAAGCTATAATTTGTTCCCTGGGGTGACACACTGAGGATGTGAAAACAAAGCCAGGAGGAAATGACCTTTTCTCAGCTGTAGTCCACCTGCTCGTGTTCCTGAGCCGCACAGAACAGATCCGCTCCTTGCTCCAGGCATTCTAGTCAAACACACTCTGCAATTTAAAGTCAGATTGTGGAGTTACAATGAATCAGGGAAAAACCTGGAGATGTCTTATTCAAAGCTGATAGATTATTGTAATATACATATAAGTGTGGATATATGTATATATATATATATAGAGAGAGAGAGAGAGAGAGAGAGAGAGAGAGAAACACTGCAAAATACACATGGTAATGCTTTACTTTTGTTAATTAACGAAACTAAGTAAATGAACAAAATAGAAACATAAATCAAAGCAATATTTGGTGTGACCTTTACTCTTTGGAGGAGGAGGAGTCCCTGAAGTGATGATCCGGCCCCCACGGAGCCCTGATTTCAACATCATCCAGTCTGTCTGGGATTGCATGAAGAGACAGAAGGATTTGAGCAAGCCTACATCCACAGAAGATCTGGACTTAGGATGTGGAACACTTACTTCATTTGTTATGTGACTCTTAGGCTAAGTGCACTCAGTATTTGAGCACCATGTTTAGATCTTATGACAGCAGAAGGTCCAGCTGTATATGTTATATATATTAATAGGTGTCTATTCCCCCAATGTCCTCCACCAGTCTACTATGCATTGACATGCTGGTGTTAAAATGGTAAAACTTTATAGGGTGCGAAGTAAGTTGCACTTTTCTATGTAGAACTCCAGTGCAAAAAATAATACAGTACCTATACAGTGAATTGAGAATGTGCCTACAGTGCAAACCACCAAAAACAAGAGGGGTGTGCAAGCAAAGATCCATCCTACTAAACAGTTGTCTATTTCAGGCTATGGAGCAGTGAATGGGGGTGGAGGGGTCTCTACAGTACTTGTCTCTCCCCTAGTCAGTGGCCGGCGCTCCTACATTTAGTCTACAGGGTAGATGAGGTGTCTTTACTATAAACACTAGAAAATACAACGTTACAGCAACTGACATCACTCCAGTGGAGACACGACTTCATGCCTATAAGCAATCTGGGTAAACTATTTGATTATCGGAACATTAGAACGATATAAAACTTATTGTCTTGTCTTGAGTTTTTTCCTTCTGAAATGTATCAGGATTTCTCCTTGTGACATAAAACTTATAGACACATAAAGAGTATAAGCGCTTCTCGGAAGGCACGGCAGCTTTTGTTGAACAACGCGGAGCACAACATAGGACCCATAACAAGTGCGAACACTAGATGGGAGAAAATTGTCAGAGATTTTAAAGGTAAGTGCTCGGCTTAGATTTACCAAGGAATTCCGCGCACACCACAATACAATAGAGAAGATGTGCCCAGAGAAGAAGAAACGACGCGAAAGGAACATTTGTTTTCTGAGTTTTAACTTGGGAAGGTTCAACTTTTCTTCTTCTTTTCTTCAGCACCAGCAATTTTCATACCGGATAGGTCATCAGTATCTCATCGCGGGATTACGACACCTGATCCCACACGGATACACTGTATACAGGGGACGGTGCTTGAAGTATAAAGTATATACACTCGGAGTATTCTCACTACTGCAGGTTTGCTTATATTGCAGTGAATAGGAGAAGAGCTGCAGTATCCCACATGGCCAGAGATGTAACTAGGAATAGTGGGGCCCTGTGGCAAACTTTTGACATGGAGCCCCCACCACCCACCTTCCCACTTCCCAACCGAACCCCTCCCCCACGTTCCTGGATGCACTTTTATCCCCCATAGTGGCCCTGCACACAGTATTATGTCCCATAGTGGCCCCTGCACACAGTATTATGTCCCATAGTGGCCCCTGCACACAGTATTATGTCCCATAGTGGTCCCTGCACACAGTATTATGTCCCATAGTGGCCCCTGCACACAGTATTATGTCCCATAGTGACCCCTGTACACAGTATTATACCCCATAGTGGCTCCTGCACACAGTATTATCCCCCATAGTGGCCCTGCACACAGTATTATGTCCCATAGTGGCCCCTGCACACAGTATTATGTCCCATAGTGGCCCCTGCACACAGTATTATGTCCCATAGTGACCCCTGTACACAGTATTATACCCCATAGTGGCCCCTGCACACAGTATTATCCCCCATAGTGGCCCTGCACACAGTATTATGTCCCATAGTGGCCCCTGCACACAGTATTATGTCCCATAGTGGCCCCTGCACACAGTATTATGCCCCATAGTGGCCCCTGCACACAGTATTATGTCCCCATAGTGACCTCTGCACACAGTATTATGTCCCATAGTGGCCCCTGCACACAGTATTATGTCCCATAGTGGCCCCTGCACACAGTATTATCCCCCATAGTGGCCCCTGCACACAGTATTATCCCCCATAGTGTCCCCTGCACACAGTATTATACCCCATAGTGGCCCCTGCACACAGTATTATGTCCCATAGTGGCCCCTGCACACAGTATTATGTCCCATAGTGGCCCCTGCACACAGTATTATGTCCCATAGTGGCCCCTGCACACAGTATTATCCCCCATAGTGGCCCCTGCACACAGCATACCTCCCAACCGTCCCGATTTCCGCGGGACAGTCACGATTTGGGTGACATGTCCCGCGGTCCCGGTTGGAGGGAAGTATGTCCTGATTTCAGCTCAGATCTGCGTCCAGAGGACGCAGATCTGAGTTGAACACATATGCGGCTGAAGCAAGGAGCTGACACAGGTCAGCTCCTCGCTTCGCCGCTGCCCGCCTCTCTCCCTGACACATGCGGCTGAAGCTGCTAGATGCGATGTACAAGCCAGGAGCCGGCGGCAGCGGCGAAGCGAGGAGCTGACACAGTTCAGCTCCTCGCTTCAGCCGCATGTGTCAGCGAGAGAGAGACGCAGCGGCGAAGCGAGCACACGAGCAGCTTCAGCCGCATGTGTCAGGGAGAGAGGCGGGCAGCGGCGAAGCGAGGAGCTGACCTGTGTCAGCTCCTTCCTTCAGCCGCATGTGTCAGCGAGAGAGGCGTGCAGAGAGCGGCGAGGGAGCGGAGGAGAAGGTAAGTTTAATGTGGAGGTGGAACGTGAATCTGGGGGCAGATGAAGGAGAGGACGGCATGACACTGGGGGCAGAGATGTGGGGACATGAATCTGGGGCAGAGATGGAGGGACATGAATCTGGGGGCAGAGATGTAGTGGACATGAATCTAGGGGCAGAGATGTGGGGACATGAATCTGGGGGCAGAGATGGGGGACATGAATCTGGGGGCAGAGATGGAGAGGACATGAAACTGGGGGCAGAGATGTGGGGACATGAATCTGGGGCAGAGATGGGGGACATGAATCTGGGGGCAGAGATGTGGGGACATGAATCTGGGGGCAGAGATGGAGGGACATGAAACTGGGGGCAGATGAAGGGTGTATATGAAACTACGTGCCGCACATTTTGTCCCTCTTTCAGTTCTTCAAAAGTTGGGAGGTATGACACAGTATTATACCCCATAGTGGCCCCTGCACACAGTATTATGTCCCATAGTGGCCCCTGCACACACTATTATGTCCCATAGTGGCCCCTGTACACACTATTATGTCCCATAGTGGCCCCTGCACACAGTATTATACCCCATAGTGACCCCTGCACACAGTATTATGCCCCATAGTGGCCCCTGCACACAGTATTATGCCCCATAGTGGCCCCTGCACACAGTATTATGCCCCATAGTGGCCCCTGCACACAGTATTATGCCCCATAGTGGTCCCTGCACACAGTATTATGCCCCATAGTGGCCCCTGCACACAGTATTATGCCCCATAGTGGACCATCCATGAACAATGGGACCTCAGAGTATAATAATCAGAGACCCAAGATAGGATGCAAACATAAAACCACTGTTACTTACATCGCTCTGGCGCGCTCCCTGCACACTATTTAATGATAGAAGAGATGTCACTTGAGCCGGGGCTTGCATTGCAACACATAAGGATGCAAGTTCTATCCCACGTGACGTCTCCTGGCCTGAAGCCTTCTGGAATGCAGGAGATGTAAGTAACAGTGGTTTTTAAGTTCTCTCACCTCTCCTAGTCCTACGATCATTATATTTGGAAAAGACCCAAGAGTATAATGACAATGTTTGTGGGAATCATGGACCCTCAGCCTCACTTACCAATCCTGGCTTCTGTTCACAGACACTTCCACAGAAGGGGAAACGCTGGCGGCCATGAGCAGGAGCCAGGATTGGTAAGTAAACGGGGCCCGTTACCTGCTGGAGTCAACAAAAAAAAAAAATATCTGCAACGGTAGCGGCTGACGCTGGGCCCCCTAATGCCCCGGGCCTGTGGCAGCCACTACCGCTACTACCACAGGAGTTACCTCTGCACCTAGCGCTAAACCATGCACAGTGCCTTGGACCATGTGCACTTACTGCATTGCAGCTGCTGCTTGTGACAATTCTATTTTTTCATTGCTCTTTCTAACTATATAGTTCATAGGAACGCCCCTTTAGACTAAGGCCACACATAGCAGAAGAAGAAGGGAGAAACGTAAGCGCTTTGGCTCTAAAATACATAGCAATATCGCAATGTGGGGTTTCATCCATAAAGAGGATCTAGGAATATTCAGTGGAGTTAATATATTTCATGATCACAATATAGCGCAATTCAAAAAACCCCGTTATCCTGCGACATGCAAAGAAATGCAAGTTACAAGATATTCCCAACAAACATCCCTGTTCCATTGCTATACTTAATTCTTTATCATCATAATTATATTTTAGTGTCTGAGCCAGCGATATAAAGACGCCGTAAAAACATCTGCCGATCCTCGCAGCGCTAATTAGCATCAGTAAATCACATAAAATAATATTTTATTACTTGTTGTTAGAAAAGTAAAAACAAATATATACTTTACTGAGGAAACTGAAAATCTGCTTACATTTCTTGAATTTTAATTAACAAGTATCTCTGCAGAAAAGAATTCCTGTTCTTGCAGTGAGGCGGGATACAGATGATATAATCCTCATATGTAAAGTGAACCTTTCCCATCCTCCTGCACATGCGGCTTTATATACTGCTGCAAAGAGTTCAGCACACTGTCGGCTTCCCTGTTCTATGCCCCGAGGTTAGAGATGTTGGTGCCATTAGTTTTGGTACCGATTTCTCCCCACTGTCAGAGGAACACCCCTCCTCACCGTACTCATCTATAGACATAAACTGGGGGGCGCTCCTCACACCTTAGCATCATTGCTGGACAGTAAAGGGCGCCCCCTCTGATAGTACAGGGTAATGCATGAAAGGGAGGGGCGCTCCTCACATCTTAGCATCATTGCTGGACAGTAAAGGGCGCCCCCTCTGATAGTACAGGGTAATGCATGAAAGGGGGGGGGGGGGGCGACGTTCCTCACAGCCCAGCTAGACTGTCATAGGGAGATCAATATAAATCTGAATATATGTATATGTATGTCAGCTGTATGTTGGGATATATATACAGCTGATATATAGTTTTCTCTGATCCTGTTAGTTAGATCAGTTTGAACCCTGACCTGATCCCTGTGACTGGTACGGATCAGAAAAACAAGGTAATAACATTTTCTAGAATAAAATGATAAGACGTTATTAAAATAGCTTAAGATGAGACTAATGTGAAAAACCCAAGTCAAAATAGACTTTGCTATGCCACGCAGTAAAGATGGCCACCAACTGACGCACCCTCTGGTCATCTAGCGTGAGTAAGAGGAATAGTTAGAATATTCATATTAGGGGCGGGATATTCTTGTAATACTTATGCATGGAAATGATTATGGTTAATGATTACTCTATAACACACCCATATATGCCAACTGAGAACTGGTATAAGAAGACATGATGTATGCAATAAAGCTATGCTTCTACCCAGGTTGTCTCTGTGTTGAATGTAGAGGCCGCCTCAGGATCTGGTCCAAAAGATGGGTAGGCGCGACTGAATGCTGGTGCACTGCACTGACATCCAGCCGCGCACTCCGCTCTGGATTAAGCCCAATGAATGGGCCTAATGGGCCAGAGGAGGGAGGGTCTTCAGGCCGAATTGCGAGGTGAAATGGCCTGAAGAATGAACATCTCGCTTCTTTTTCCGGGAGACATAACAAGCTGGCTCCCGGAAAAAACACCTGAATGGCTCCCATTGATTTCATTTTCTCGGCCATTCCATAATTGGGTTCCAACATATTCACTGGCTACGTTGTATAACTGTGTGATGATCATTCCCACAGCCATTTCCCATTGTGTTGTCCATTCCATAATGGAATAATGATAATTATTTCCAGGAACTGACTTTGTTGCCGGAAGTACTTGGGGTGCTCTAGTATCTCTCCTGCACATCCATACCCCCGAGCAGACGACTAGTCGTAGGAAAGACATATGCATCAGTCTAGAAGTTCAGCGCATGCGCGAGAAATAAATCCTACATTTTTCCTTTGCGTTTTAAATCTTCAAAAAGGTTTTAAGAACCTTTGACTTTTATTTGCCAGTAGATGGAAAAAATGTAAAAAAAACAGAAGATTTTTGATCACTTTAATATCTGACTTTGTACAGACCATGCCAATGACGAGCTTTCAGAACCACTTGCTATCGAGAACTCAGACACTTGCTATTGTCACAATCTTTTTAGGTATCAAGAATCTAAAACTCTCAATTTTTATCTTCAGAATCCTAAATGTGAACACTCTCCCCTTACTATAAATGTGCAGTGTGAACAAAACCCAGCTGATTTCTAAAGACATTATCCGGCGACGAGCCTTCAGCAATAATCCCAAGTAAATCTCGCTCTGTCTATTGTACAGAACATACAGAGAAGGCAAATGGAAGCCCCGAGAAATCTCTCCAGCCGACCGTGAAAAAGCCTTTGCATTGATTTTACAATGGATTTGCTGAAGACCTTTTTAATAAAAAACAGAAGAGGAACATTTTTCCGTATTATGTCACTGGTAGATAAAACAAGGAGATGGGGGAGGATTAACACTTTACTAACTGTGGAGATTATTGAGCTGGATCTAGGCAAACAATTAACCTGAGTCATTCTATCATGTCAGCGCCGGGTGAAGACATCGATCTTTGTCTCTCATATATGACATGTCAAGTGCTATTCCGTGACTCTAGTGCATCAATGGGTAATACCGGAGTAACGCACGACGCGGCTCTCTGTACAGTCAAAGCGTGACAATTGTGTTATCAGAAGAGCTGAGAGGATGGACAGAGCAATACAACAACAATAGCGAATGTACGCCACCCGTAAAATATCGTATCCCATGTATATATGTCACAAGGCAAGCACTGGGCTCAATAACATCACATTATTCCTGATACAGTCCTATGAAAAAGTTTGTGCCCCCTATTAATCTTAATCATTTTTAGTTCTAAATATTTTGGTATTTGCAGCAGCCATTTCAGTTTGATATATCTAATAACTGATGGACACAGTAATATTTCAGGATTGAAATGAGGTTTATTGTACTAACAGAAAATGCGCAATATGCATTAAACGAAAATTTGACCGGTGCAAAAGTATGGGCACCTCAACAGAAAAGTGACATTAATATTTAGTAGATCCTCCTTTTGCAAAGATAACAGCCTCTAGTCGCTTCCTGTAGCTTTTAATCAGTTCCTGGATCCTGGATAAAGGGATTTTGGACAAACAATTCAAGTTCAGTTAAGTTTGATGGTCGCCGAGCATGGACAGCCCACTTCCAATCATCCCACAGATGTTCAATGATATTCAGGTCTGGGGACTGGGATGGCCATTCCAGAACATTGTAATTGTTCCTCTGCATGAATGCCTGAGGATTTGGAGCGGTGTTTTGGATCATTGTCTTGCTGAAATATCCATCCCCGGCGTAACTTCAACTTCGTCACTGATTCTTGAACATTATTCTCAAGAATCTGCTGATACTGAGTGGAATCCATGCAACTCTCAACTTTAACAAGATTCCCGATGCCGGCATTGGCCACACAGCCCCAAAGCATGATGGAACCTCCACCAAATCTTACAGTGGGTAGCATGTGTTTTTCTTGGAATGCTGTTTCTTTTTGGACGCCATGCATAACGCCTTTTTTTATAACCAAACAACTCAATTTTTGTTTCCAGAATGAAGCTGCCTTGTCCAAATGTGCTTTTTCATACCTCAGGCAACTCTATTTGTGGCGTACGTGCAGAAACGGCTTCTTTCTCATCACTCTCCCATACAGCTTCTATTTGTGCAAAGTGCGCTGTATAGTTACCGATGCAC
Source organism: Leptodactylus fuscus (assembly GCF_031893055.1). NCBI lineage: Eukaryota > Metazoa > Chordata > Amphibia > Anura > Leptodactylidae > Leptodactylus > Leptodactylus fuscus. The sequence continues at coordinate 815,052 of NC_134275.1, forward strand.
AGTGACACCATCTGCAGCAAGATGATGCTGCAGCTCTTTGGAGGTGTCTGTGGATTGTCCTTGACTGTTCTCACCATTCTTCTTCTCTGCCTTTCTGATATTTTTCTTGGCCTGCCACTTCTGGGCTTAACAAGAACTGTCCCTGTGCTCTTCCATTTCCTTACTATGTTCCTCACAGTGGAAACTGACAGGTTAAATCTCTGAGACAACGTTTTGTATCCTTCCCCTGAACAACTATGTTGAACAATCTTTGTTTTCAGATCATTTGAGAGCGGGCTGTCCATGCTCGGTGACCATCAAACTTAACTGAACTTGAATTGTTTTGTAGAAAGAAATGGTCCAAAATACCTTTATCCAGGATCCAGGAACTGATTAAAAGCTACAGGAAGCGACCAGAGGCTGTTATCTTTGCAAAAGGAGGATCTACTAAATATTAATGTCACTTTTCTGTTGAGGTGCCCATACTTTTGCACCGGTCAAATTTTGGTTTAATGCATATTGCGCATTTTCTGTTAGTACAATAAACCTCATTTCAATCCTGAAATATTACTGTGTCCATCAGTTATTAGATATATCAAACTGAAATGGCTGCTGCAAACACCAAAATATTTAGAACTAAAAATGATTAAGATTAATAGGGGTGCCCAAACTTTTTCATAGGACTGTATTACATGGTTAATATTCGGGACATTATTGTAATCTCTGCAATGGATTATTGTGCGCAGAAAATCCTGCACAAGTTACAGTTCTAACGAAGTGCGTGAGATTATTCGTAGTCTCATCCATATAGTGTGTAGGGAAAAAAAGTTGCGTAAACAGAAACGTGTGGGTTGTTTAAACCTAACATATCGATTATGCTGTAGGTTTATACTGCACTGCTTTTAATGACACTTCAGGATATTTTCACACGGAGTTTTTTTGCAGGCGGATTTTTACGCGGAATCCGCCTCACAGTCCGTCTGCAAAAAAGGCTCCCATTCACTTCAATCGGAGCTTTTGGACATGTCCTATCTTGTGGCGGATTCGGCAGATGAGTCAGCTGAGGTGTCCGCAGCCCGAGACTCACTCTCCATTAGGCCCATTCATTTAGGGATAATCCGGAGTGGGACGCCGCGATGGATTGCTGGTGCACTGCATTGGCATGATGGAAGGTAAGGAGGAGAGAAGAGGCAACATGTGTGGGCAAGAGGGGGGAACTGGGGAGATGTAGGGGGCAATTAAACTAAATGCAGATGAAGGGGCAATTAAACTAGGGGCAGATAAGGGGAGCATTAAGCTGGTGGCAGATGAAGGGGTGCATTAAAATTGGAACAGATGGAGGGGAGGACATTAAACTGGAGAAAGATCGAGGAGCGTCCCTCTCTAGTTTTTGCCAGTTTAAACTGGGGCAGGAGGAAAGGGACTGAATACTATGGGGCAATTGGAGGGGTACATTATAATGTAGGGGCATATAATGTTAGGGTGACTGTAGGAGCATTATACTGTGTGGAGGCACATGGTAAAAAGGATAAAAATGGGCGGAGTCAACTTAGAAGTGGGTGGAGCTAAATTTCCTTTGGAGCACATAGCCGCACATTCTGGTCCTCTCTTTGGGCATTATGCTGTTTGGTCATTTTGTAGGCCTGATTTATTATTTTGCGATCCCTTCTACTATTTTATGCCTCTGTGCTGTTTCCTTGAATAGATCTATACTTCACAGATGAACAGGCGCGTCACTCTGTTTTGGCGTTATTCACATGTACGTGGCATATGGCTAGTGTGTACATGGTATAAGGGCCACATGTTTACATCTACAACATATGGTGTGATGTAAATTGCAGGGGAAAACAGGGGAGGGAGGACACAGCCCAAAAGGGTTCACAACAATGGCGAACGGAACACTCACGATCCCTCTGGATGGGGGAAGAAGCTGCCCGGACCTCCAAGACGATTCCTCCGACATAGGAATGATTCCGTACAGGAAGTTGAACAAACAAAAGGATGGTCCAGCAATGTTCTTCCTTAAAAATTCTTCTTTATTTAAATAAACATTTTAAAAAAGTATATGTTGTGTCCAAAGGGATAATTGGATATATTGCACAGCGAAGATGAAATGACTGACGCGTTTCGAACACTAAGTTCTTAATTGTAGTTTGTGTGATGGGTGATCATAGAATCCAAAGGTCTCTATGTGTAAGGGTATAAGTAGATGAAAACCAGAAGGTAACAATGTAACAAATGCAAACACTGCAACATTTTATTTTAATAAGGAGATCAATTTCCTGATGCCAATGTCAGCGAAACGTCTTCATGTTATAAACTAGGACAAGGCGATGGCAGCTCCATCATTTGTGCGCATTTGGTAAACTTCCAGACTGTTTTATATACAATGAATTCAGATTTTGTGAGGCCGGAAGCGATTCCTGTGCAGTCTCTTTAGCATTAATTGATGCTTATTAAATGTCGGGGTAAACCTGTTAATCCTGCAGCGAGTTAGTAATAAAACAAAAATCAGACAAACAGGCGAAGACAAAGAGGAGACGTTCCCTTAGGAAGTCGAATGTGTAACTAGATTATATGAAGACACAAAAGCTCCGGCTTCCTATGAATACACAATAGTGATATTTATGGAACCGTCACAGAAGTCGCAGGGGTTTCCTTCACTTTGATCGCTATATTTTCCTGGTTTTGTATGTTCACTATTGGAGATTAATGTATCATTGGTAATGTCACACGGCTCATGACTGATCTGCAAGAAAGGTATTAAATCTCAGGGCTCGTGTACATTGCTCATATAGGAACGAGGCAGTGCGGGGAAGCGGTACAGGTCACACCCTGTATCATATGTTACATCCCCATTATTAGGACAAGAGCTGTCAATAGGGATATACACATTTCATACAAAGTCCTCAGAGGTTTCCTCAACTGCTTCCATTATACCTATATACCTATATACCTATACCTTCCATATACCTATATACCTATATACCTATACCACTGGCGTTTCCATAGGTTTAATTGACATGCTGTGATTTCCAAACAGCAAAGGTTTGGTATATCACAGCGTGTCCGCTCAGTGTATTTTCCTGCAATGTGTGGATGGGATTCGCCATCCACTGGTTTTGGAAATCGCGGCGTGTCCAATGTCCAAGTGGGCTTGGGATTTGCTAGAATTCCATCCATGTTGCTGTGACTATAAAATTGCCGTTTACATCACATTGCGGTAAAGCAGCTTTTGTTGTGGCAGATTTTACTGCAGTTTTATGAACCAAAGCCAGGAGTGGATTGAGCAAATGGGAGAAGTCTAAGAATTTCCTATAAACTTCTTATTCCTTGTGTAGCCAAAAAAATGCAGCAAAATCTGCAACAGAAAAAGCAGTTTTTCCACAACATCGGGCCTCAGATCTGGTTCACATTGGTGTTTGGTATTCCATTTGGCCTCAGTCCCCCGAAAGGAATACTGAACGCATTGACAAGCAGTGAGCTTATGAAAGCACACAGACCCTATAGACTATAATGAGGTCTGTGTGTTTTCCTTGTGGACACTGCATGGTATATGCAGAGAGAAAACTACTTCATGAACTACTTTCCTCTCTGCATGACTCGTGTGGACACAGCACGGAAAACACACGGACCACATTATGGTCTATAGCAGGGGTAGGGAACGTACGGCTCTCCAGCTGTTGCAAAACTACAACTCCCAGCATGCATACTGGCTCTGCTGTTCTGGGAACTCCCATGGAAGTGAATGGAGCATGCTGGGAGTTGTAGTTTCACATCAGCTGGAGTGCCGAAGGTTCCCTACCCCTGGTCTATAGGGTCCATGTGCTTTCATAGCTCACCACTTGTGAATGTGTCCCCATACAGATTCCCTGAACAGAATACCGTACGCAGATGTGAACCCGCAGATATTATTCCGTTTGCTTACTTACATAGCACCATCATATTCCGCAACGCTTGACAGAGATATTGTCTACACCATCCCAAATAAGGCGCCCAATCTAAATTGGATTGCTAAGGGGGCAATAACTTTCCTAAAGCAAAAAAATTCCTGCTCAAGCTTCTCCGACATGCAAATCTCCAATAAGATCCAATACAGTTTGCAGTACATGGGGCGAGGGAACCTTTTTCTGTCCATATTGAGGAATATTTCCCCAACCCTATTTTTGTGTATGGCTCCACATTATGCTAATATGCATTATTTATAAGGATTCACATTGAAGATTTTCAATTTGCAGCATGACTGGTTCAATTTCTTGATATGGTTGTATTTCTCCTTCCGATTAATTACAGTTTGGATGAGCCTCCGAACCTCTGTTTATCTCCACACAACTGTTTTCCGCATTGACATTTCATCTTACATTCCCCAAAGTACACAAGACTAAATAAACTGGTTTACTCCGGGCATCGAGTCCCATCTAGGAAGCTCAGCCATGCGCGTCTCCGCTCCCAGAGAACAGGTCAAGTAGATATTTTTCTTCACTGCGTTAAGTATTTAATTTCACTTTGATTAAAATATTTACAAGCGGCAAAGAATTATCTTAACATTTACACTTCCTGATATCCGTATTTTGCTGCGCTGTGACTATAAATGTGGACGCCATGTGAATGATTATTCAGTATGATCTTCCATCCCCTTGATAGCTGACCTTCGAGTGCGTTTAATTACCCATTATTCATGGCCGCCCACATTCCACCATTCGCTGTTACCTTTTGTGAGCTTAATTTTAGACACATTTTAATATTTCTCAAATATGAGCAAATCTCAGAAAAAACGTCAGTTTCTTCCATAGGAGAAAAAAAACGGATTCTACCTTTTCCCAGTCGTTCGGCTTTTTGCGTAGATTGATGGCATTTCATTGTTTGAATATTCTGATGAATAATTTATCCTTTTACAGCAATTCAATGTTACTCCATGTTGTAGACTCGGGGAGACAATCGGGTGGGATGAATGCGAATAATCACAGATATTATATTACTAAAATGAATCCGTTCAATTAAAAGAGACGTGAAAAGCAAATTTGTAGCGTTCGGATTCATTTATTATGATATTTAAAATGACAGTACGACATAGGAGTTCATAGGAGTTCACTAAATACTTAATGAATTCCTTACCGGACACCGATGGCTTATCATGTACTCGCCTGCTGAACAGTAAAGGAGAATGAGCTCTTCGTATCTTCCAGAACTTCCATAAGATCAAAGGAAAAGAACTTGTATTTAAAGCAAACGTGTCATATTAAAAATGAAATATAGACCGCAGAAGAGGAGCAGGCGAGAAGATTGGTGTATGTCCATCAATCCTTGGACCTCCCATTGGACTCTGAAGCCATAAATGAGCAAGCGGTGATTTTCTCTCTACATTTTGGGCGGAAACTGAACAGAAACCACATGAACTCCATTACAGTCTATGGAGTCTGAGAGTTTCTGAGGGTAACTGCTTTTTTTTAAGTGGATCAGTTTTCCGTTCCCCAAGCGGAACCCCCGTATGGAAACCTGAATGCTGATTTAACCAAAATGTAGAATGTATATAGGGATTATCCCTCCTATATATAGATATGTGTCCAGTTATAATGGTAAGGATTAAACAATGCTATGTTATGATCAGCTGATAATTGTCTGGCCCATGTTTGGAGTTTTGTGTAAAATGATCAATGATGTGACTTTTTTTTCATTCTCTTTTGTGTTTTTTCATTGCAAGCAAAATAAATGAAGATATTACCAAAGAGCCTGTGCTGTGTAATCATTATCTGAGGGACAGCGAGGATTATCTGACAGGACTGCAGGGGGGCCAATACTTTTGGCCAACACTGTATCTATCTATTCATTCATTCCTCTATCTTTCGGTCTGGATTGATATTCTGGCTTCTGGTGACAGACTCCCTCTAATGATAGCGATGTATCTCTGTACATAGAAGGGCAAAGCTTTCAGCCGATGTGACTTTAGGAGGTCTATACATTGTTCTACCAGGTTCTGCGATCTCCTGATACATCCACAGGCTGCAGCTTAAACACTCGCTCTGAGAATTCTTTGACCTTTGAAGTTCACTGATGTCTGACAATGTATTTGCAGTCAGACGAGGGGTCAGTCCGCTGTTGGCATAAAGTGTATGCTATAACATTATGTATGGAGGGCAGGACCGGGGCAGAACCTTCTGATAAAGACGTATGAAATGCAGAAAATCACAAACCAAGAAGAAAAAATAATCCTCACGTTGAAAATATATTCAATACTGCAAAAGGACTGCTCCAAAGTCTACAAATACGGCACGTGGTGACAGATGTGCTGGGAAATATCTTACTCAGCTTCACCATTGACTTCTGAAGGATAATGGATCTGACTGTTGTATTGGCTGTTTACAGGGTAATAATGTGGACAATGACACATCGTCTCTGATGGAAACATCCCATAATGTGCAAGACAATGAGATTCCCCAAAGCCGAGCAGATAACACGGCTCACAGACTGCTGATGCCCAGCACTTCTATCCTGGGTGTACTCGTTCCGTGAGCTGAAACTTTCCCTATGTAAATAAGGAGTCCATTGCATTGTAATCTCTCTATTAAGCACATCTGTTTGTGTTCCTTCTAATTGTATCTGGCTCCACTTTCTGCAGCTCCGGCAATTACCGCTTTTTTTTCTGGATGTAAGTAAAACACTAGTTATTGTGTCCCCTGAAATCCAATAAACCAAGAAAAACAATCTCTAACATATTATTCCAATGAAACCGATTCTAAATGTGCGACATTAGTCTGCGATCAGGCTGGTAGGATGGGAACGATTACTGAGAACGGCATTTATTATATCAGTCTACTGTAAGGCGACATTCACGTAACTGAGAGACGGCGATCACACTGTGATGTGGCACGTATACGCTGTGTGAGATTTTCCGGGCCATATACGCTCCCATTGATTTCAATGGGAGCGTGGATCGTAAATGTCGCAAAATCACGGCCGCAAAATAACGCGGCATTTATGATCCATGCTCCCATTGAAATCAATGGGAGCGTATACGGCCCGCAAAATCTCACACGGCATATACGTGCCACATCACGCGCCCCGTTACTCCGTGTGAACTCCCCCAAAGAGACCAATTTCCACCCTGTGATATCTATGATTGATGGAAGGAGAAGTGCAAAACTTAATACTGTATACCGCCATTACTATACTGGGGCATCATAAAGCTTACATGACTTATAATGACTTTCTTCATATTCTGTAATGTCACAATGTACACAGTCAGCTTTGTGTGTGTATTATCCTGTACTGTGACATCACTGTGTGTATTATCCTGTACTGTGACATCACTGTGTGTATTATCCTGTACTGTGACATCACTGTGTGTATTATCCTGTACTGTGACATCACTGTGTGTATTATCCTGTATTGTGACATCACTATGTGCATTATCCTATAGATGTGACATCACTGTGTGTATTATCTCTGTACTGTGACATCACTGTGTGTATTATCCTGTACTGTGACATCACTGTGTGTATTATCCTGTACTGTGACATCACTGTGTGTATTATCCTGTATTGTGACATCACTATGTGCATTATCCTATAGATGTGACATCACTGTGTGTATTATCCCTGTACTGTGACATCACTGTGTGTATTATCCTGTACTGTGACATCACTGTGTGTATTATCCCTGTACTGTGACATCACTGTGTGTATTATCCTGTACTGTGACATCACTGTGTGTATTATCCTGTACTGTGACATCACTGTGTGTATTATCCTGTATTGTGACATCACTATGTGCATTATCCTATAGATGTGACATCACTGTGTGTATTATCTCTGTACTGTGACATCACTGTGTGTATTATCCTGTACTGTGACATCACTGTGTGTATTATCCTGTACTGTGACATCACTGTGTGTATTATCCTGTATTGTGACATCACTATGTGCATTATCCTATAGATGTGACATCACTGTGTGTATTATCCTGTACTGTGACATCACTGTGTGTATTATCTCTGTACTGTGACATCACTGTGTGTATTATCCTGTACTGTGACATCACTGTGTGTATTATCCTGTACTGTGACATCACTGTGTGTATTATCCTGTACTGTGACATCACTGTGTGTATTATCTCTGTACTGTGACATCACTGTGTGTATTATCTCTGTACTGTGACATCACTGTGTGTATTATCCTGTACTGTGACATCACTGTGTGTATTATCCTGTACTGTGACATCACTGTGTGTATTATCTCTGTACTGTGACATCACTGTGTGTATTATCTCTGTACTGTGACATCACTATGTGCATTATCCTATAGATGTGACATCACTGTGTGTATTATCTCTGTACTGTGACATCACTGTGTGTATTACCCTGTACTGTGACATCACTGTGTGTATTATCCTGTACTGTGACATCACTGTGTGTATTATCTCTGTACTGTGACATCACTGTGTGTATTATCCTGTACTGTGACATCACTGTGTGTATTATCCTGTACTGTGACATCACTGTGTGTATTATCCTGTACTGTGACATCACTATGTGCATTATCCTATAGATGTGACATCACTGTGTGTATTATCTCTGTACTGTGACATCACTATACATCACACATCACTATACATCACTGTTGTATTTTGACTTGGCATGTGGGAAGAAAATAAAATCAAATTTGCACCAAACCTGTGTCCATCTTCACTGCTTTGCACAATTCCTGTTGCCCAGAACCCTCAGCCAATCTGTATCCTAAAATGGAACATGAAAATGAAAACTTGAGCCCTTGTGTGTTCTACAAAGCAGAAACGTCTATACAATCTTACCTACTGACTAACAGTGTGAGCAGGACCCTCCCTGTCTTATATTTCTCCTTATTTCTAGGCTAATTGATCCTTCCAGCTGAGAGTAATATTGAGAAACACAAATGAATACCGCTACAGAGTAACCGCAGTGTCACACGCTAAACCTTTCCAATGCCATGCGCCATCCTCGTGAAATGCTTCTACTAAGACCTTCCAAGACAAGATCAATTCTCCCCTGTTAACTACAAAAGAAAGGCGATCCTTCATTGATTTTCTTGGGATATTGACTGTAAGAAGAAAGTTGACTTAGCACATTGAATGATTACTGAAACCCCAGCTTTCAAGTGGAAGATGAAAACCTAGTCACCGCTTCTTGATGGATGTCCTTTACCATAGTCTGCGGGAAGTCTACAAACCAGGATATAATCCGTCTTAATCTAGGAGTTGGGTTGTACGGCAGTTACTATGGGAATACTTTCCTAAGTCATCTGGGTTTGTGTTGTTGAGCCGTAGGACACACTATGGAATAGGTAACAATTCACTGTAATGTATCCAATGGTTTCATCCGAATATTCGCACCAACAGCCAATCAAACATGGAGGTCATGCAATGGTCATACTGAAGTCACCCAGATGTTTTACAACTTCTCTGCTCAAGTCCTAGCTAGATCACAAGATATTGGTGGATTCATACAGGAATGCTTAAGCCGGATTTTAGGTAAAGGAGAAGATTTTTAAGTATTATTTTAGTATAGTATTAATATTGAGTATAATGTTGTCTAGGTGTAGTTTGCTGTTACATGAAGCTGCATTGCTGCAGTATATATGATAAGGTCAGAGGCCGTGTTGAAGGCCAAGTGACCAATAATCACGGGTAACTGTTCTTGCCCTAATTATTAAGGCTGAGTGTCAGCAGTAAGAAGATGACACCAAACACACAATGTTACTATTAGTCCCGCTCTCAACCGAGGAGGAAATACACTGACGTAGGGGCAACGTGGGGTTAATATAGCAGCAGAGAAAGGAAGAGGGATAACAACAAGGTGAGTCTTGTCTTCATTCCTGATTGGTGGAATATATCTCAATCACACTAAGAAAGGAAGTTTAAGCAGTTCCATGTATAGTGAGCCACTCCAGGTCTTGTGTGATATCTCTAGGGAGCTGTGTTCTGGCAGCAAGTCCAACACATGTCTTATCCTGGGTGCAGGCGCCATCTTGTTACATGACATTATTCCAGTTTCAAGCATTAGCAACTATATCTAGCATTTAGCTTTAAATGATAACATTGTTTTTCATACATTACATGATTACAACCTTCACATATACACTGTCTACCAATAAGTATTCGGATCTCTGGGGTAGAATAGAAAAACACAATTTCTCCCTATCCAATAGTCAGTAGCCCCCAGCAGATACTTCCTTACAGATGGGATTGATGGACACAATACTCCCGATGCCTGGTGAGACTCCTGGTGTATGTCAGCCATCGATTGGGTGCAGTGTCTCTGGCCAGCACTCGTCGCTCTCTATCTCCCAGTTTCGGGGGTCTGCCGACTCGGGGCACATTCCGACAATCACCGTTCACCTTCCACTTCGTAATCACATAGGCCACTCTGTCGATTTTGTGTAATTTAGTTCGCTTGCTATGCCTCTTAAGTATCGACCATTTCTGTGGTACCCCACAATTACCCCTTTGTTGAAATTGGACAACTCTGCACCTCGTGGCATCTTACATGTGACCAATGCCAATACTGTTTCCTATGTAACACGCGGAAGGCGTGACATTGCGACCGCCGATATCTTCATTTGCAGGGGTGTCCAAATACTTATTGGTAGACTTTGTAGTAATTATTACTCAGCCCATATATACCAGTTGCCTCATGATTCCTCCTTTAGGGAAATCTCCCATCGTCAGTGCAGTAAGGATTAGGGAGGACTAAGCTGAGCCTTGTACAAGGGTCCATGAGCCTTTAGCTGTTCCCCGAGCAGTCACATGCTGTCCATCTGTCCATGTAAGGTCACAGCCACAGCATTGTCCACAAACACTGGCAAAACAATAGAGAATGAGCCCCGGAATACCAGAAAGCATGTCACACAAAGGCTAAAGAGTAACCTATAAAGTATCCATGGAGTGCCCTGAATATCTCCACTATAACCTATAGAGTATCCATGGAGAGCCCTGAATATCTCCCCTATAACCTATAGAGTATCCATGGAGAGCCCTGAATATCTCCACTATAAGCTATAGAGTATCCATGGAGAGCCCTGAATATCTCCACTATAACCTATAGAGTATCCATGGAGAGCCCTGAATATCTCCCCTATAACCTATAGAGTATCCATGGAGAGCCCTGAATATCTCCACTATAACCTATAGAGTATCCATGGAGAGCCCTGAATATCTCCACTGTAACCTATAGAGTATCCATGGAGTGCCCTGAATATCTCCACTATAACCTATAGAGTATCCATGGAGAGCCCTGAATATCTCCACTATAACCTATAGAGTATCCATGGAGAGCCCTGAATATCTCCCCTATAACCTATAGAGTATCCATGGAGAGCCCTGAATATCTCCACTATAACCTATAGAGTATCCATGGAGTGCCCTGAATATCTCCACTATAACCTATAGAGTATCCATGGAGAGCCCTGAATATCTCCACTGTAACCTATAGAGTATCCATGGAGAGCCCTGAATATCTCCACTGTAACCTATAGAGTATCCATGGAGAGCCCTGAATATCTCCCCTATAACCTATAGAGTATCCATGGAGAGCCCTGAATATCTCCACTGTAACCTATAGAGTATCCATGGAGAGCCCTGAATATCTCCCCTATAACCTATAGAGTATCCATGGAGAGCCCTGAATATCTCCACTGTAACCTATAGAGTATCCATGGAGAGCCCTGAATATCTCCACTGTAACCTATAGAGTATCCATGGAGAGCCCTGAATATCTCCCCTATAACCTATAGAGTATCCATGGAGAACCCTGAATATCTCCACTGTAACCTATAGAGTATCCATGGAGAGCCCTGAGTATCTCCCCTATAACCTATAGAGTATCCATGGAGTGCCCTGAATATCTCCCCTATAACCTATAGAGTATCCATGGAGAGCCCTGAGTATCTCCCCTATAACCTATAGAGTATCCATGGAGTGCCCTGAATATCTCCACTGTAACCTATAGAGTATCCATGGAGAGCCCTGAATATCTCCACTGTAACCTATAGAGTATCCATGGAGAGCCCTAAATATCACCCCTATAACCTATAGAGTATCCATGGAGAGCCCTGAATATCTCCACTGTAACCTATAGAGTATCCATGGAGAGCCCTGAATATCTCCCCTATAACCTATAGAGTATCCATGGAGTGCCCTGAATATCTCCACTGTAACCTATAGAGTATCCATGGAGAGCCCTGAATATCTCCCCTATAACATATAGAGTATCCATGGAGAGCCCTGAATATCTCCACTGTAACCTATAGAGTATCCATGGAGTGCCCTGAATATCTCCACTATAACCTATAGAGTATCCATGGAGAGCCCTGAATATCTCCCCTATAACCTATAGAGTATCCATGGAGAACCCTGAATATCTCCACTGTAACCTATAGAGTATCCATGGAGTGCCCTGAATATCTCCACTGTAACCTATAGAGTATCCATGGAGTACCCTGAATATCTCCCCTATAACCTATAGAGTATCCATGGAGTGCCCTGAATATCTCCACTATAACCTATAGAGTATCCATGGAGAGCCCTGAATATCTCCACTGTAACCTATAGAGTATCCATGGAGAGCCCTGAATATCTCCACTGTAACCTATAGAGTATCCATGGAGAGCCCTGAATATCTCCCCTATAACCTATAGAGTATCCATGGAGTGCCCTGAATATCTCCACTATAACCTATAGAGTATCCATGGAGTGCCCTGAATATCTCCACTATAACATATAGAGTATCCATGGAGTGCCCTGAATATCTCCCCTATAACCTATAGAGTATCCATGGAGAGCCCTGAATATCTCCACTATAAGCTATAGAGTATCCATGGAGTGCCCTGAATATCTCCACTATAACCTATAGAGTATCCATGGAGAGCCCTGAATATCTCCCCTATAACCTATAGAGTATCCATGGAGAGCCCTGAATATCTCCACTGTAACCTATAGAGTATCCATGGAGAGCCCTGAATATCTCCCCTATAACCTATAGAGTATCCATGGAGAGCCCTGAATATCTCCACTGTAACCTATAGAGTATCCATGGAGAGCCCTGAATATCTCCACTATAACCTATAGAGTATCCATGGAGTGCCCTGAATATCTCCACTATAACCTATAGAGTATCCATGGAGAGCCCTGAATATCTCCACTGTAACCTATAGAGTATCCATGGAGAGCCCTGAATATCTCCACTATAAGCTATAGAGTATCCATGGAGAGCCCTGAATATCTCCACTGTAACCTATAGAGTATCCATGGAGAGCCCTGAATATCTCCCCTATAACCTATAGAGTATCCATGGAGTGCCCTGAATATCTCCACGATAAGCTATAGAGTATCCATGGAGTGCCCTGAATATCTCCACTATAACCTATAGAGTATCCATGGAGAGCCCTGAATATCTCCACTGTAACCTATAGAGTATCCATGGAGAGCCCTGAATATCTCCACTGTAACCTATAGAGTATCCATGGAGAGCCCTGAATATCTCCCCTATAACCTATAGAGTATCCATGGAGAGCCCTGAATATCTCCACTGTAACCTATAGAGTATCCATGGAGAGCCCTGAATATCTCCCCTATAACCTATAGAGTATCCATGGAGTGCCCTGAATATCTCCACTATAACCTATAGAGTAACCATGGAGTGCCCTGAATATCTCCCCTATAACCTATAGAGTATCCATGGAGAGCCCTGAATATCTCCACTATAAGCTATAGAGTATCCATGGAGTGCCCTGAATATCTCCACTATAACCTATAGAGTATCCATGGAGAGCCCTGAATATCTCCACTATAACCTATAGAGTATCCATGGAGAGCCCTGAATATCTCCCCTGTAACCTATAGAGTATCCATGGAGAGCCCTGAATATCTCCACTGTAACCTATAGAGTATCCATGGAGAGCCCTGAATATCTCCCCTATAACCTATAGAGTATCCATGGAGAGCCCTGAATATCTCCACTGTAACCTATAGAGTATCCATGGAGAGCCCTGAATATCTCCACTATAAGCTATAGAGTATCCATGGAGAGCCCTGAATATCTCCACTGTAACCTATAGAGTATCCATGGAGAGCCCTGAATATCTCCCCTATAACCTATAGAGTATCCATGGAGAGCCCTGAATATCTCCACTATAAGCTATAGAGTATCCATGGAGAGCCCTGAATATCTCCCCTGTAACCTATAGAGTATCCATGGAGAGCCCTGAATATCTCCACTGTAACCTATAGAGTATCCATGGAGTGCCCTGAATATCTCCACTGTAACCTATAGAGTATCCATGGAGAGCCCTGAATATCTCCACTGTAACCTATAGAGTATCCATGGAGAGCCCTGAATATCTCCACTGTAACCTATAGAGTATCCATGGAGTGCCCTGAATATCTCCACTGTAACCTATAGAGTATCCATGGAGAGCCCTGAATATCTCCACTGTAACCTATAGAGTATCCATGGAGAGCCCTGAATATCTCCCCTATAACCTATAGAGTATCCATGGAGAGCACTGAATATCTCCCCTATAACCTATAGAGTATCCATGGAGTGCCCTGAATATCTCCACTGTAACCTATAGAGTATCCATGGAGAGCCCTGAATATCTCCACTGTAACCTATAGAGTATCCATGGAGAGCCCTGAATATCTCCCCTATAACCTATAGAGTATCCATGGAGTACCCTGAATATCTCCACTATAACCTATAGAGTATCCATGGAGAGCCCTGAATATCTCCACTGTAACCTATAGAGTATCCATGGAGAGCCCTGAATATCTCCCCTATAACCTATAGAGTATCCATTGAGAGCCCTGAATATCTCCACTGTAACCTATAGAGTATCCATGGAGAGCCCTGAATATCTCCACTATAACCTATAGAGTATCCATGGAGTGCCCTGAATATCTCCACTGTAACCTATAGAGTATCCATGGAGAGCCCTGAATATCTCCACTGTAACCTATAGAGTATCCATGGAGAGCCCTGAATATCTCCCCTATAAGCTATAGAGTATCCATGGAGAGCCCTGAATATCTCCCCTGTAACCTATAGAGTATCCATGGAGAGCCCTGAATATCTCCCCTGTAACCTATAGAGTATCCATGGAGAGCCCTGAATATCTCCCCTGTAACCTATAGAGTATCCATGGAGAGCCCTGAATATCTCCACTGTAACCTATAGAGTATCCATGGAGTGCCCTGAATATCTCCCCTATAACCTATAGAGTATCCATGGAGAGCCCTGAATATCTCCACTATAACCTATAGAGTATCCATGGAGTGCCCTGAATATCTCCCCTATAACCTATAAAGTATCCAAGGAGTGCCCTGAATATCTCCCCTATAACCTATAGAGTATCCATGGAGAGCCCTGAATATCTCCCCTATAACCTATAGAGTATCCATGGAGAGCCCTGAATATCTCCACTGTAACCTATAGAGTATCCATGGAGAGCCCTGAATATCTCCACTGTAACCTATAGAGTATCCATGGAGATCCCTGAATATCTCCCCTATAACCTATAGAGTATCCATGGAGAGCCCTGAATATCTCCACTGTAACCTATAGAGTATCCATGGAGAGCCCTGAATATCTCCACTGTAACCTATAGAGTATCCATGGAGAGCCCTGAATATCTCCCCTATAACCTATAGAGTATCCATGGAGTGCCCTGAATATCTCCACTGTAACCTATAGAGTATCCATGGAGAGCCCTGAATATCTCCACTATAAGCTATAGAGTATCCATGGAGAGCCCTGAATATCTCCCCTATAACCTATAGAGTATCCATGGAGTGCCCTGAACATCTCCCCTATAACCTATAGAGTATCCATGGAGAGCCCTGAATATCTCCACTATAACCTATAGAGTATCCATGGAGAGCCCTGAATATCTCCCCTATAACCTATAGAGTATCCATGGAGAGCCCTGAATATCTCCACTGTAACCTATAGAGTATCCATGGAGAGCCCTGAATATCTCCACTGTAACCTATAGAGTATCCATGGAGAGCCCTGAATATCTCCACTGTAACCTATAGAGTATCCATGGAGAGCCCTGAATATCTCCACTGTAACCTATAGAGTATCCATGGAGAGCCCTGAATATCTCCCCTATAACCTATAGAGTATCCATGGAGAACCCTGAATATCTCCACTGTAACCTATAGAGTATCCATGGAGAGCCCTGAATATCTCCCCTATAACCTATAGAATATCCATGGAGTGCCCTGAATATCTCCACTGTAACCTATAGAGTATCCATGGAGAGCCCTGAATATCTCCCCTATAACCTATAGAGTATCCATGGAGAACCCTGAATATCTCCACTGTAACCTATAGAGTATCCATGGAGAGCCCTGAATATCTCCACTGTAACCTATAGAGTATCCATGGAGAGCCCTGAATATCTCCCCTATAACCTATAGAGTATCCATGGAGAGCCCTGAATATCTCCACTGTAACCTATAGAGTATCCATGGAGAGCCCTGAATATCTCCCCTATAACCTATAGAGAATCCATGGAGAGCCCTGAATATCTCCACTATAAGCTATAGAGTATCCATGGAGTGCCCTGAATATCTCCACTGTAACCTATAGAGTATCCATGGAGAGCCCTGAATATCTCCCCTATAACCTATAGAGTATCCATGGAGTGCCCTGAATATCTCCACTGTAACCTATAGAGTATCCATGGAGAGCCCTGAATATCTCCACTGTAACCTATAGAGTATCCATGGAGAGCCCTGAATATCTCCACTATAACCTATAGAGTATCCATGGAGTGCCCTGAATATATCCCCTATAACCTATAGAGTATCCATGGAGTGCCGTGAATATCTGCACTGTAACCTATAGAGTATCCATGGAGTGCCCTGAATATCTCCCCTATAACCTATAGAGTATCCATGGAGAGCCCTGAATATCTCCACTGTAACCTAGAGTATCCATGGAGAGCCCTGAATATCTCCCCTATAACCTATAGAGTATCCATGGAGAGCCCTGAATATCTCCCCTATAACCTATAGAGTATCCATGGAGAGCCCTGAATATCTCCACTATAACCTATAAAGTATCCATGGAGTGCCCTGAATATCTCCCCTATAACCTATAGAGTATCCATGGAGAGCCCTGAATATCTCCACTGTAACCTATAGAGTATCCATGGCGAGCCCTGAATATCTCCCCTATAACCTATAGAGTATCCATGGAGAGCCCTGAATATCTCCACTATAACCTATAGAGTATCCATGGAGTGCCCTGAATATCTGCACTGTAACCTATAGAGTATCCATGGAGAGCCCTGAATATCTCCCCTATAACCTATAGAGTATCCATGGAGAGCCCTGAATATCTCCACTGTAACCTATAGAGTATCCATGGAGAGCCCTGAATATCTCCCCTATAACCTATAGAGTATCCATGGAGAGCCCTGAATATCTCCCCTATAACCTATAGAGTATCCATGGAGTGCCGTGAATATCTCCACTGTAACCTATAGAGTATCCATGGAGTGCCCTGAATATCTCCACTGTAACCTATAGCGTATCCATGGAGTGCCCTGAATATCTCCCCTATATCCTATAGAGTATCCATGGAGAGCCCTGAATATCTCCACTGTAACCTATAGAGTATCCATGGAGAGCCCTGAATATCTCCCCTATAACCTATAGAGTATCCATGGAGAGCCCTGAATATCTCCCCTATAACCTATAGAGTATCCATGGAGAGCCCTGAATATCTCCACTATAACCTATAAAGTATCCATGGAGTGCTCTGAATATCTCCACTGTAACCTATAGAGTATCCATGGCGAGCCCTGAATATCTCCCCTATAACCTATAGAGTATCCATGGAGAGCCCTGAATATCTCCACTGTAACCTATAGAGTATCCATGGAGAGCCCTGAATATCTCCACTGTAACCTATAGAGTATCCATGGAGAGCCCTGAATATCTCCACTGTAACCTATAGCGTATCCATGGAGTGCCCTGAATATCTCCACTGTAACCTATAGAGTATCCATGGAGAGCCCTGAATATCTCCACTGTAACCTATAGAGTATCCATGGAGAGCCCTGAATATCTCCCCTATAACCTATAGAGTATCCATGGAGAGCCCTGAATATCTCCACTATAACCTATAGAGTATCCATGGAGTGCCCTGAATATCTCCACTATAACCTATAGAGTATCCATGGAGTGCCCTGAATATCTCCACTATAACCTATAGAGTATCCATGGAGTGCCCTGAATATCTCCACTATAACCTATAGAGTATCCATGGAGTGCCCTGAATATCTCCACTATAAGCTATAGAGTATCCATGGAGAGCCCTGAATATCTCCCCTATAACCTATAGAGTATCCATGGAGTGCCCTGAATATCTCCACTATAAGCTATAGAGTATCCATGGAGAGCCCTGAATATCTCCACTATAACCTATAGAGTATCCATGGAGAGCCCTGAATATCTCCACTATAACCTATAGAGTATCCATGGAGTGCCGTGAATATCTCCACTGTAACCTATAGAGTATCCATGGAGAGCCCTGAATATCTCCACTATAACCTATAGAGTATCCATGGAGTGCCCTGAATATCTCCACTATAACCTATAGAGTATCCATGGAGTGCCCTGAATATCTCCACTATAAGCTATAGAGTATCCATGGAGAGCCCTGAATATCTCCACTATAACCTATAAAGTATCCATGGAGTGCCCTGAATATCTCCCCTATATCCTATAGAGTATCCATGGAGAGCCCTGAATATCTCCACTGTAACCTATAGAGTATCCATGGCGAGCCCTGAATATCTCCCCTATAACCTATAGAGTATCCATGGAGTGCCGTGAATATCTCCACTGTAACCTATAGAGTATCCATGGAGTGCCCTGAATATCTCCACTGTAACCTATAGAGTATCCATGGAGAGCCCTGAATATCTCCACTATAACCTATAGAGTATCCATGGAGTGCCCTGAATATCTCCCCTATAACCTATAGAGTATCCATGGAGAGCCCTGAATATCTCCACTATAACCTATAAAGTATCCATGGAGTGCCCTGAATATCTCCACTGTAACCTATAGAGTATCCATGGAGTGCCCTGAATATCTCCCCTATAACCTATAGAGTATCCATGGAGAGCCCTGAATATCTCCACTGTAACCTATAGAGTATCCATGGCGAGCCCTGAATATCTCCCCTATAACCTATAGAGTATCCATGGAGTGCCGTGAATATCTCCACTGTAACCCATAGAGTATCCATGGAGAGCCCTGAATATCTCCCCTGTAACCTATAGAGTATCCATGGAGTGCCCTGAATATCTCCACTATAACCTATAGTGTATCCATGGAGAGCCCTGAATATCTCCCCTATAACCTATAGAGTATCCATGGAGAGCCCTGAATATCTCCACTGTAACCTATAGAGTATCCATGGCGAGCCCTGAATATCTCCCCTATAACCTATAGAGTATCCATGGAGTGCCGTGAATATCTCCACTGTAACCTATAGAGTATCCATGGAGAGCCCTGAATATCTCCCCTGTAACCTATAGAGTATCCATGGAGTGCCCTGAATATCTCCACTATAACCTATAGTGTATCCATGGAGAGCCCTGAATATCTCCCCTATAACCTATAGAGTATCCATGGAGAGCCCTGAATATCTCCCCTGTAACCTATAGAGTATCCATGGAGAGCCCTGAATATCTCCCCTATAACCTATAGAGTATCCATGGAGAGCCCTGAATATCTCCACTATAACCTATAGAGTATCCATGGAGTGCCCTGAATATCTCCACTATAACCTATAGAGTATCCATGGAGTGCCCTGAATATCTCCACTATAACCTATAGAGTATCCATGGAGTGCCCTGAATATCTCCACTATAACCTATAGAGTATCCATGGAGTGCCCTGAATATCTCCACTATAAGCTATAGAGTATCCATGGAGAGCCCTGAATATCTCCACTATAACCTATAGAGTATCCATGGAGTGCCCTGAATATCTCCACTATAACCTATAGAGTATCCATGGAGTGCCGTGAATATCTCCACTGTAACCTATAGAGTATCCATGGAGAGCCCTGAATATCTCTACTATAACCTATAGAGTATCCATGGAGTGCCCTGAATATCTCCACTATAACCTATAGAGTATCCATGGAGTGCCCTGAATATCTCCACTATAAGCTATAGAGTATCCATGGAGAGCCCTGAATATCTCCACTATAACCTATAAAGTATCCATGGAGTGCCCTGAATATCTCCCCTATAACCTATAGAGTATCCATGGAGAGCCCTGAATATCTCCACTGTAACCTATAGAGTATCCATGGCGAGCCCTGAATATCTCCCCTATAACCTATAGAGTATCCATGGAGTACCGTGAATATCTCCACTGTAACCTATAGAGTATCCATGGAGTGCCCTGAATATCTCCTCTGTAACCTATAGAGTATCCATGGAGAGCCCTGAATATCTCCACTATAACCTATAGAGTATCCATGGAGTGCCCTGAATATCTCCACTATAAGCTATAGAGTATCCATGGAGAGCCCTGAATATCTCCCCTATAACCTATAAAGTATCCATGGAGTGCCCTGAATATCTCCACTATAAGCTATAGAGTATCCATGGAGAGCCCTGAATATCTCCACTATAACCTATAGAGTATCCATGGAGAGCCCTGAATATCTCCACTGTAACCTATAGAGTATCTATGGAGAGCCCTGAATATCTCCACTATAACCTATAGAGTATCCATGGAGTGCCCTGAATATCTCCACTATAACCTATAGAGTATCCATGGAGAGCCCTGAATATCTCCACTATAACCTATAGAGTATCCATGGAGAGCCCTTAATATCTCCACTATAACCTATAAAGTATCCATGGAGTGCCCTGAATATCTCCCCTATAACCTATAGAGTATCCATGGAGAGCCCTGAATATCTCCACTATAACCTATAAAGTATCCATGGAGTGCCCTGAATATCTCCACTATAAGCTATAAAGTATCCATGGAGAGCCCTGAATATCTCCACTATAACCTATAGAGTATCCATGGAGAGCCCTGAATATCTCCCCTATAACCTATAAAGTATCCATGGAGAGCCCTGAATATCTCCACTATAACCTATAGAGTATCCATGGAGAGCCCTGAATATCTCCCCTATAACCTATAAAGTATCCATGGAGAGCCCTGAATATCTCCACTATAACCTATAGAGTATCCATGGAGTGCCCTGAATATCTCCGCTATAACCTATAGAGTATCCATGGAGAGCCCTGAATATCTCCACTATAACCTATAGAGTATCCATGGAGTGCCCTGAATATCTCCCCTATAACCTATAGAGTATCCATGGAGAGCCCTGAATATCTCCACTATAACCTATAGAGTATCCATGGAGAGCCCTGAATATATCCCCTATAACCTATAGAGTATCCATGGAGTGCCCTGAATATCTCCACTATAACCTATAGAGTATCCATGGAGTGCCCTGAATATCTCCACTATAACCTATAGAGTATCCATGGAGTGCCCTGAATATCTCCACTGTAACCTATAGAGTATCCATGGAGTGCCCTGAATATCTCCACTGTAACCTATAGAGTATCCATGGAGAGCCCTGAATATCTCCACTATAACCTATAGAGTATCCATGGAGTGCCCTGAATATATCCCCTATAACCTATAGAGTATCCATGGAGTGCCCTGAATATCTCCACTGTAACCTATAGAGTATCCATGGAGTGCCCTGAATATCTCCCCTATAACCTATAGAGTATCCATGGAGAGCCCTGAATATCTCCACTATAACCTATAAAGTATCCATGGAGAGCCCTGAATATCTCCCCTATAACCTATAGAGTATCCATGGAGTGCCGTGAATATCTCCACTGTAACCTATAGAGTATCCATGGAGTGCCCTGAATATCTCCACTGTAACCTATAGAGTATCCATGGAGAGCCCTGAATATCTCCACTGTAACCTATAGAGTATCCATGGAGTGCCCTGAATATCTCCCCTATAACCTATAGAGTATCCATGGAGAGCCCTGAATATCTCCACTATAACCTATAGAGTATCCATGGAGTGCCCTGAATATCTCCACTATAAGCTATAGAGTATCCATGGAGAGCCCTGAATATCTCCACTATAACCTATAAAGTATCCATGGAGTGCCCTGAATATCTCCCCTATAACCTATAGAGTATCCATGGAGAGCCCTGAATATCTCCACTGTAACCTATAGAGTATCCATGGCGAGCCCTGAATATCTCCCCTATAACCTATAGAGTATCCATGGAGTGCCGTGAATATCTCCACTGTAACCTATAGAGTATCCATGGAGTGCCCTGAATATCTCCACTGTAACCTATAGAGTATCCATGGAGAGCCCTGAATATCTCCACTATAACCTATAGAGTATCCATGGAGTGCCCTGAATATCTCCACTATAAGCTATAGAGTATCCATGGAGAGCCCTGAATATCTCCACTATAACCTATAGAGTATCCATGGAGAGCCCTGAATATCTCCCCTATAACCTATAAAGTATCCATGGAGAGCCCTGAATATCTCCACTGTAACCTATAGAGTATCCATGGAGAGCCCTGAATATCTCCACTATAACCTATAGAGTATCCATGGAGAGCCCTGAATATCTCCACTATAACCTATAGAGTATCCATGGAGTGCCCTGAATATCTCCCCTATAACCTATAGAGTATCCATGGAGTGCCCTGAATATCTCCACTATAACCTATAAAGTATCCATGGAGAGCCCTGAATATCTCCACTATAACCTATAGAGTATCCATGGAGTGCCCTGAACATCTCCACTATAACCTATAAAGTATCCATGGAGAGCCCTGAATATCTCCACTATAACCTATAGAGTATCCATGGAGTGCCGTGAATATATCCACTGTAACCTATAGAGTATCCATGGAGAGCCCTGAATATCTCCACTGTAACCTATAGAGTATCCATGGAGAGCCCTGAATATCTCCCCTATAACCTATAGAGTATCCATGGAGTGCCCTGAATATCTCCACTATAACCTATAGAGTATCCATGGAGAGCCCTGAATATCTCCACTGTAACCTATAGAGTATCCATGGAGTGCCCTGAATATCTCCACTGTAACCTATAGAGTATCCATGGAGTGCCCTGAATATCTCCACTGTAACCTATAGAGTATCCATGGAGTGCCCTGAATATCTCCACTGTAACCTATAGAGTATCCATGGAGTGCCCTGAATATCTCCACTGTAACCTATAGAGTATCCATGGCGAGCCCTGAATATCTCCCCTATAACCTATAGAGTATCCATGGAGTGCCCTGAATATCTCCACTGTAACCTATAGAGTATCCATGGAGTGCCCTGAATATCTCCACTGTAACCTATAGAGTATCCATGGAGTGCCCTGAATATCTCCCCTATAACCTATAGAGTATCCATGGAGAGCCCTGAATATCTCCACTATAACCTATAGAGTATCCATGGAGAGCCCTGAATATCTCCACTATAAGCTATAGAGTATCCATGGAGTGCCCTGAATATCTCCACTGTAACCTATAGAGTATCCATGGAGTGCCCTGAATATCTCCACTGTAACCTATAGAGTATCCATGGAGTGCCCTGAATATCTCCACTGTAACCTATAGAGTATCCATGGAGAGCCCTGAATATCTCCACTATAACCTATAGAGTATCCATGGAGTGCCCTGAATATCTCCACTGTAACCTATAGAGTATCCATGGAGAGCCCTGAATATCTCCCCTATAACCTATAGAGTATCCATGGAGAGCCCTGAATATCTCCACTGTAACCTATAGAGTATCCATGGAGTGCCCTGAATATCTCCACTATAACCTATAGAGTATCCATGGAGAGCCCTGAATATCTCCACTGTAACCTATAGAGTATCCATGGAGAGCCCTGAATATCTCCCCTATAACCTATAGAGTATCCATGGAGAGCCCTGAATATCTCCACTGTAACCTATAGAGTATCCATGGAGAGCCCTGAATATCTCCACTATAACCTATAGAGTATCCATGGAGAGCCCTTAATATCTCCCCTGTAACCTATAGAGTATCCATGGAGTGCCCTGAATATCTCCCCTGTAACCTATAGAGTATCCATGGAGAGCCCTGAATATCTCCACTATAACCTATAGAGTATCCATGGAGAGCCCTGAATATCTCCACTATAACCTATAGAGTATCCATGGAGTGCCCTGAATATCTCCACTATAAGCTATAGAGTATCCATGGAGAGCCCTGAATATCTCCACTATAACCTATAGAGTATCCATGGAGAGCCCTGAATATCTCCACTATAACCTATAAAGTATCCATGGAGTGCCCTGAATATCTCCACTGTAACCTATAGAGTATCCATGGAGAGCCCTGAATATCTCCACTGTAACCTATAGAGTATCCATGGAGAGCCCTGAATATCTCCACTGTAACCTATAGAGTATCCATGGAGTGCCCTGAATATCTCCACTGTAACCTATAGAGTATCCATGGAGAGCCCTGAATATCTCCACTGTAACCTATAGAGTATCCATGGAGAGCCCTGAATATCTCCCCTATAAGCTATAGAGTATCCATGGAGAGCCCTGAATATCTCCCCTGTAACCTATAGAGTATCCATGGAGAGCCCTGAATATCTCCCCTGTAACCTATAGAGTATCCATGGAGAGCCCTGAATATCTCCCCTGTAACCTATAGAGTATCCATGGAGAGCCCTGAATATCTCCACTGTAACCTATAGAGTATCTATGGAGTGCCCTGAATATCTCCACTGTAACCTATAGAGTATCCATGGAGAGCCCTGAATATCTCCCCTGTAACCTATAGAGTATCCATGGAGAGCCCTGAATATCTCCACTGTAACCTATAGAGTATCCATGGAGTGCCCTGAATATCTCCCCTATAACCTATAGAGTATCCATGGAGAGCCCTGAATATCTCCACTATAACCTATAGAGTATCCATGGAGTGCCCTGAATATCTCCCCTATAACCTATAAAGTATCCATGGAGTGCCCTGAATATCTCCACTATAACCTATAGAGTATCCATGGAGAGCCCTGAATATCTCCCCTGTAACCTATAGAGTATCCATGGAGAGCCCTGAATATCTCCCCTGTAACCTATAGAGTATCCATGGAGAGCCCTGAATATCTCCACTGTAACCTATAGAGTATCCATGGAGAGCCCTGAATATCTCCCCTATAACCTATAGAGTATCCATGGAGAGCCCTGAATATCTCCCCTATAACCTATAGAGTATCCATGGAGAGCCCTGAATATCTCCACTGTAACCTATAGAGTATCCATGGAGAGCCCTGAATATCTCCACTGTAACCTATAGAGTATCCATGGAGATCCCTGAATATCTCCCCTGTAACCTATAGAGTATCCATGGAGAGCCCTGAATATCTCCACTGTAACCTATAGAGTATCCATGGAGAGCCCTGAATATCTCCACTGTAACCTATAGAGTATCCATGGAGAGCCCTGAATATCTCCCCTATAACCTATAGAGTATCCATGGAGTGCCCTGAATATCTCCACTGTAACCTATAGAGTATCCATGGAGAGCCCTGAATATCTCCACTATAAGCTATAGAGTATCCATGGAGAGCCCTGAATATCTCCACTGTAACCTATAGAGTATCCATGGAGTGCCCTGAATATCTCCACTGTAACCTATAGAGTATCCATGGAGAGCCCTGAATATCTCCACTATAACCTATAGAGTATCCATGGAGTGCCCTGAATATCTCCACTGTAACCTATAGAGTATCCATGGAGAGCCCTGAATATCTCCACTGTAACCTATAGAGTATCCATGGAGTGCCCTGAATATCTCCACTGTAACCTATAGAGTATCCATGGAGAGCCCTGAATATCTCCACTATAACCTATAGAGTATCCATGGAGAGCCCTGAATATCTCCACTATAAGCTATAGAGTATCCATGGAGAGCCCTGAATATCTCCACTATAACCTATAGAGTATCCATGGAGAGCCCTGAATATCTCCCCTATAACCTATAGAGTATCCATGGAGAGCCCTGAATATCTCCACTGTAACCTATAGAGTATCCATGGAGAGCCCTGAATATCTCCACTGTAACCTATAGAGTATCCATGGAGAGCCCTGAATATCTCCACTGTAACCTATAGAGTATCCATGGAGAGCCCTGAATATCTCCACTGTAACCTATAGAGTATCCATGGAGAGCCCTGAATATCTCCCCTATAACCTATAGAGTATCCATGGAGAACCCTGAATATCTCCACTGTAACCTATAGAGTATCCATGGAGAGCCCTGAATATCTCCCCTATAACCTATAGAGTATCCATGGAGTGCCCTGAATATCTCCACTGTAACCTATAGAGTATCCATGGAGAGCCCTGAATATCTCCCCTATAACCTATAGAGTATCCATGGAGAACCCTGAATATCTCCACTGTAACCTATAGAGTATCCATGGAGAGCCCTGAATATCTCCACTGCAACCTATAGAGTATCCATGGAGAGCCCTGAATATCTCCCCTATAACCTATAGAGTATCCATGGAGAGCCCTGAATATCTCCACTGTAACCTATAGAGTATCCATGGAGAGCCCTGAATATCTCCACTATAACCTATAGAGTATCCATGGAGTGCCCTGAATATATCCCCTATAACCTATAGAGTATCCATGGAGTGCCGTGAATATCTGCACTGTAACCTATAGAGTATCCATGGAGTGCCCTGAATATCTCCCCTATAACCTATAGAGTATCCATGGAGAGCCCTGAATATCTCCACTGTAACCTATAGAGTATCCATGGAGAGCCCTGAATATCTCCCCTATAACCTATAGAGTATCCATGGAGAGCCCTGAATATCTCCCCTATAACCTATAGAGTATCCATGGAGAGCCCTGAATATCTCCACTATAACCTATAAAGTATCCATGGAGTGCCCTGAATATCTCCACTATAACCTATAGAGTATCCATGGAGTGCCCTGAATATCTGCACTGTAACCTATAGAGTATCCATGGAGAGCCCTGAATATCTCCCCTATAACCTATAGAGTATCCATGGAGAGCCCTGAATATCTCCACTGTAACCTATAGAGTATCCATGGAGAGCCCTGAATATCTCCCCTATAACCTATAGAGTATCCATGGAGAGCCCTGAATATCTCCCCTATAACCTATAGAGTATCCATGGAGTGCCGTGAATATCTCCACTGTAACCTATAGAGTATCCATGGAGTGCCCTGAATATCTCCACTGTAACCTATAGCGTATCCATGGAGTGCCCTGAATATCTCCCCTATATCCTATAGAGTATCCATGGAGAGCCCTGAATATCTCCACTGTAACCTATAGAGTATCCATGGAGAGCCCTGAATATCTCCCCTATAACCTATAGAGTATCCATGAAGAGCCCTGAATATCTCCCCTATAACCTATAGAGTATCCATGGAGAGCCCTGAATATCTCCACTATAACCTATAAAGTATCCATGGAGTGCCCTGAATATCTCCACTGTAACCTATAGAGTATCCATGGCGAGCCCTGAATATCTCCCCTATAACCTATAGAGTATCCATGGAGTGCCGTGAATATCTCCACTGTAACCTATAGAGTATCCATGGAGTGCCCTGAATATCTCCACTGTAACCTATAGCGTATCCATGGAGTGCCCTGAATATCTCCACTGTAACCTATAGTGTATCCATGGAGAGCCCTGAATATCTCCCCTATAACCTATAGAGTATCCATGGAGAGCCCTGAATATCTCCACTGTAACCTATAGAGTATCCATGGAGAGCCCTGAATATCTCCCCTATAACCTATAGAGTATCCATGGAGAGCCCTGAATATCTCCACTATAACCTATAGAGTATCCATGGAGTGCCCTGAATATCTCCACTATAACCTATAGAGTATCCATGGAGTGCCCTGAATATCTCCACTATAACCTATAGAGTATCCATGGAGTGCCCTGAATATCTCCACTATAACCTATAGAGTATCCATGGAGTGCCCTGAATATCTCCACTATAAGCTATAGAGTATCCATGGAGAGCCCTGAATATCTCCCCTATAACCTATAGAGTATCCATGGAGTGCCCTGAATATCTCCACTATAAGCTATAGAGTATCCATGGAGAGCCCTGAATATCTCCCCTATAACCTATAGAGTATCCATGGAGAGCCCTGAATATCTCCACTATAACCTATAGAGTATCCATGGAGTGCCCTGAATATCTCCACTATAACCTATAGAGTATCCATGGAGAGCCCTGAATATCTCCACTGTAACCTATAGAGTATCCATGGAGAGCCCTGAATATCTCCACTATAACCTATAAAGTATCCATGGAGTGCCCTGAATATCTCCCCTATATCCTATAGAGTATCCATGGAGAGCCCTGAATATCTCCACTGTAACCTATAGAGTATCCATGGCGAGCCCTGAATATCTCCCCTATAACCTATAGAGTATCCATGGAGTGCCGTGAATATCTCCACTGTAACCTATAGAGTATCCATGGAGTGCCCTGAATATCTCCACTGTAACCTATAGAGTATCCATGGAGAGCCCTGAATATCTCCACTATAACCTATAGAGTATCCATGGAGTGCCTTGAATATCTCCCCTATAACCTATAGAGTATCCATGGAGTGCCCTGAATATCTCCACTATAACCTATAAAGTATCCATGGAGTGCCCTGAATATCTCCACTGTAACCTATAGAGTATCCATGGAGTGCCCTGAATATCTCCCCTATAACCTATAGAGTATCCATGGAGAGCCCTGAATATCTCCACTGTAACCTATAGAGTATCCATGGCGAGCCCTGAATATCTCCACTATAACCTATAGAGTATCCATGGAGTGCCGTGAATATCTCCACTGTAACCCATAGAGTATCCATGGAGAGCCCTGAATATCTCCCCTGTAACCTATAGAGTATCCATGGAGTGCCCTGAATATCTCCACTATAACCTATAGTGTATCCATGGAGAGCCCTGAATATCTCCCCTATAACCTATAGAGTATCCATGGAGAGCCCTGAATATCTCCACTGTAACCTATAGAGTATCCATGGCGAGCCCTGAATATCTCCCCTATAACCTATAGAGTATCCATGGAGTGCCGTGAATATCTCCACTGTAACCTATAGAGTATCCATGGAGAGCCCTGAATATCTCCCCTGTAACCTATAGAGTATCCATGGAGTGCCCTGAATATCTCCACTATAACCTATAGTGTATCCATGGAGAGCCCTGAATATCTCCCCTATAACCTATAGAGTATCCATGGAGAGCCCTGAATATCTCCCCTGTAACCTATAGAGTATCCATGGAGAGCCCTGAATATCTCCCCTGTAACCTATAGAGTATCCATGGAGAGCCCTGAATATCTCCACTATAACCTATAGAGTATCCATGGAGTGCCCTGAATATCTCCACTATAACCTATAGAGTATCCATGGAGTGCCCTGAATATCTCCACTATAACCTATAGAGTATCCATGGAGTGCCCTGAATATCTCCACTATAACCTATAGAGTATCCATGGAGTGCCCTGAATATCTCCACTATAACCTATAGAGTATCCATGGAGTGCCCTGAATATCTCCACTATAAGCTATAGAGTATCCATGGAGAGCCCTGAATATCTCCACTATAACCTATAGAGTATCCATGGAGTGCCCTGAATATCTCCACTATAACCTATAGAGTATGCATGGAGTGCCGTGAATATCTCCACTGTAACCTATAGAGTATCCATGGAGAGCCCTGAATATCTCCCCTATAACCTATAGAGTATCCATGGAGTACCGTGAATATCTCCACTGTAACCTATAGAGTATCCATGGAGTGCCCTGAATATCTCCTCTGTAACCTATAGAGTATCCATGGAGAGCCCTGAATATCTCCACTATAACCTATAGAGTATCCATGGAGTGCCCTGAATATCTCCACTATAAGCTATAGAGTATCCATGGAGAGCCCTGAATATCTCCCCTATAACCTATAAAGTATCCATGGAGTGCCCTGAATATCTCCACTATAAGCTATAGAGTATCCATGGAGAGCCCTGAATATCTCCACTGTAACCTATAGAGTATCTATGGAGAGCCCTGAATATCTCCACTATAACCTATAAAGTATCCATGGAGTGCCCTGAATATCTCCACTATAAGCTATAGAGTATCCATGGAGAGCCCTGAATATCTCCACTGTAACCTATAGAGTATCTATGGAGAGCCCTGAATATCTCCACTATAACCTATAGAGTATCCATGGAGTGCCCTGAATATCTCCACTATAACCTATAGAGTATCCATGGAGAGCCCTGAATATCTCCACTATAACCTATAGAGTATCCATGGAGAGCCCTTATTATCTCCACTATAACCTATAAAGTATCCATGGAGTGCCCTGAATATCTCCCCTATAACCTATAGAGTATCCATGGAGAGCCCTGAATATCTCCACTATAACCTATAAAGTATCCATGGAGTGCCCTGAATATCTCCACTATAAGCTATAGAGTATCCATGGAGAGCCCTGAATATCTCCACTATAACCTATAGAGTATCCATGGAGAGCCCTGAATATCTCCCCTATAACCTATAAAGTATCCATGGAGAGCCCTGAATATCTCCACTATAACCTATAGAGTATCCATGGAGAGCCCTGAATATCTCCCCTATAACCTATAAAGTATCCATGGAGAGCCCTGAATATCTCCACTATAACCTATAGAGTATCCATGGAGAGCCCTGAATATCTCCACTATAACCTATAGAGTATCCATGGAGAGCCCTGAATATCTCCACTATAACCTATAGAGTATCCATGGAGAGCCCTGAATATCTCCACTATAACCTATAGAGTATCCATGGAGTGCCCTGAATATCTCCGCTATAACCTATAGAGTATCCATGGAGAGCCCTGAATATCTCCACTATAACCTATAGAGTATCCATGGAGTGCCCTGAATATCTCCCCTATAACCTATAGAGTATCCATGGAGTGCCCTGAATATCTCCACTGTAACCTATAGAGTATCCATGGAGAGCCCTGAATATCTCCACTGTAACCTATAGAGTATCCATGGAGAGCCCTGAATATCTCCACTATAACCTATAGAGTATCCATGGAGTGCCCTGAATATATCCCCTATAACCTATAGAGTATCCATGGAGTGCCCTGAATATCTCCACTGTAACCTATAGAGTATCCATGGAGTGCCCTGAATATCTCCCCTATAACCTATAGAGTATCCATGGAGAGCCCTGAATATCTCCACTATAACCTATAAAGTATCCATGGAGAGCCCTGAATATCTCCCCTATAACCTATAGAGTATCCATGGAGTGCCGTGAATATCTCCACTGTAACCTATAGAGTATCCATGGAGTGCCCTGAATATCTCCACTGTAACCTATAGAGTATCCATGGAGAGCCCTGAATATCTCCACTGTAACCTATAGAGTATCCATGGAGTGCCCTGAATATCTCCCCTATAACCTATAGAGTATCCATGGAGAGCCCTGAATATCTCCACTATAACCTATAGAGTATCCATGGAGTGCCCTGAATATCTCCACTATAAGCTATAGAGTATCCATGGAGAGCCCTGAATATCTCCACTATAACCTATAAAGTATCCATGGAGTGCCCTGAATATCTCCCCTATAACCTATAGAGTATCCATGGAGAGCCCTGAATATCTCCACTGTAACCTATAGAGTATCCATGGCGAGCCCTGAATATCTCCCCTATAACCTATAGAGTATCCATGGAGTGCCGTGAATATCTCCACTGTAACCTATAGAGTATCCATGGAGTGCCCTGAATATCTCCACTATAAGCTATAGAGTATCCATGGAGAGCCCTGAATATCTCCACTATAACCTATAGAGTATCCATGGAGAGCCCTGAATATCTCCCCTATAACCTATAAAGTATCCATGGAGAGCCCTGAATATCTCCACTGTAACCTATAGAGTATCCATGGAGAGCCCTGAATATCTCCACTATAACCTATAGAGTATCCATGGAGAGCCCTGAATATCTCCACTATAACCTATAGAGTATCCATGGAGTGCCCTGA
The DNA here is from genome assembly GCF_031893055.1 of Leptodactylus fuscus. Taxonomy (NCBI): domain Eukaryota; kingdom Metazoa; phylum Chordata; class Amphibia; order Anura; family Leptodactylidae; genus Leptodactylus; species Leptodactylus fuscus. The sequence goes on from NC_134275.1 coordinate 847,237, forward strand.
ATATCTCCCCTATAACCTATAGAGTATCCATGGAGTGCCCTGAATATCTCCACTATAACCTATAAAGTATCCATGGAGAGCCCTGAATATCTCCACTATAACCTATAGAGTATCCATGGAGTGCCCTGAACATCTCCACTATAACCTATAAAGTATCCATGGAGAGCCCTGAATATCTCCACTATAACCTATAGAGTATCCATGGAGTGCCCTGAATATCTCCACTGTAACCTATAGAGTATCCATGGAGAGCCCTGAATATCTCCACTGTAACCTATAGAGTATCCATGGAGAGCCCTGAATATCTCCACTGTAACCTATAGAGTATCCATGGAGAGCCCTGAATATCTCCCCTATAACCTATAGAGTATCCATGGAGTGCCCTGAATATCTCCACTATAACCTATAGAGTATCCATGGAGTGCCCTGAATATCTCCACTGTAACCTATAGAGTATCCATGGAGAGCCCTGAATATCTCCACTATAAGCTATAGAGTATCCATGGAGTGCCCTGAATATCTCCCCTATAACCTATAGAGTATCCATGGAGAGCCCTGAATATCTCCACTATAACCTATAGAGTATCCATGGAGAGCCCTGAATATCTCCACTATAACCTATAGAGTATCCATGGAGTGCCCTGAATATCTCCCCTATAACCTATAGAGTATCCATGGAGTGCCCTGAATATCTCCACTATAAGCTATAGAGTATCCATGGAGAGCCCTGAATATCTCCACTATAAGCTATAGAGTATCCATGGAGTGCCCTGAATATCTCCACTGTAACCTATAGAGTATCCATGGAGTGCCCTGAATATCTCCACTGTAACCTATAGAGTATCCATGGAGTGCCCTGAATATCTCCACTGTAACCTATAGAGTATCCATGGAGAGCCCTGAATATCTCCACTATAACCTATAGAGTATCCATGGAGTGCCCTGAATATCTCCACTGTAACCTATAGAGTATCCATGGAGTGCCCTGAATATCTCCACTGTAACCTATAGAGTATCCATGGAGAGCCCTGAATATCTCCACTGTAACCTATAGAGTATCCATGGAGTGCCGTGAACATCTCCACTATAACCTATAGAGTATCCATGGAGAGCCCTGAATATCTCCACTATAACCTATAGAGTATCCATGGAGTGCCCTGAATATCTCCACTATAACCTATAGAGTATCCATGGAGAGCCCTGAATATCTCCACTATAACCTATAGAGTATCCATGGAGTGCCCTGAATATCTCCACTATAACCTATAGAGTATCCATGGAGTGCCCTGAATATCTCCACTATAAGATATAGAGTATCCATGGAGAGCCCTGAATATCTCCACTATAACCTATAAAGTATCCATGGAGTGCCCTGAATATCTCCCCTATAACCTATAGAGTATCCATGGAGAGCCCTGAATATCTCCACTGTAACCTATAGAGTATCCATGGCGAGCCCTGAATATCTCCCCTATAACCTATAGAGTATCCATGGAGTACCGTGAATATCTCCACTGTAACCTATAGAGTATCCATGGAGTGCCCTGAATATCTCCTCTGTAACCTATAGAGTATCCATGGAGAGCCCTGAATATCTCCACTATAACCTATAGAGTATCCATGGAGTGCCCTGAATATCTCCACTATAAGCTATAGAGTATCCATGGAGAGCCCTGAATATCTCCCCTATAACCTATAAAGTATCCATGGAGTGCCCTGAATATCTCCACTATAAGCTATAGAGTATCCATGGAGAGCCCTGAATATCTCCACTATAACCTATAGAGTATCCATGGAGAGCCCTGAATATCTCCACTGTAACCTATAGAGTATCTATGGAGAGCCCTGAATATCTCCACTATAACCTATAGAGTATCCATGGAGTGCCCTGAATATCTCCACTATAACCTATAGAGTATCCATGGAGAGCCCTGAATATCTCCACTATAACCTATAGAGTATCCATGGAGAGCCCTTAATATCTCCACTATAACCTATAAAGTATCCATGGAGTGCCCTGAATATCTCCCCTATAACCTATAGAGTATCCATGGAGAGCCCTGAATATCTCCACTATAACCTATAAAGTATCCATGGAGTGCCCTGAATATCTCCACTATAAGCTATAGAGTATCCATGGAGAGCCCTGAATATCTCCACTATAACCTATAGAGTATCCATGGAGAGCCCTGAATATCTCCCCTATAACCTATAAAGTATCCATGGAGAGCCCTGAATATCTCCACTATAACCTATAGAGTATCCATGGAGAGCCCTGAATATCTCCCCTATAACCTATAAAGTATCCATGGAGAGCCCTGAATATCTCCACTATAACCTATAGAGTATCCATGGAGTGCCCTGAATATCTCCGCTATAACCTATAGAGTATCCATGGAGTGCCCTGAATATCTCCACTGTAACCTATAGAGTATCCATGGAGAGCCCTGAATATCTCCACTGTAACCTATAGAGTATCCATGGAGAGCCCTGAATATCTCCACTATAACCTATAGAGTATCCATGGAGTGCCCTGAATATATCCCCTATAACCTATAGAGTATCCATGGAGTGCCCTGAATATCTCCACTGTAACCTATAGAGTATCCATGGAGTGCCCTGAATATCTCCCCTATAACCTATAGAGTATCCATGGAGAGCCCTGAATATCTCCACTATAACCTATAAAGTATCCATGGAGAGCCCTGAATATCTCCCCTATAACCTATAGAGTATCCATGGAGTGCCGTGAATATCTCCACTGTAACCTATAGAGTATCCATGGAGTGCCCTGAATATCTCCACTGTAACCTATAGAGTATCCATGGAGAGCCCTGAATATCTCCACTGTAACCTATAGAGTATCCATGGAGTGCCCTGAATATCTCCACTATAACCTATAGTGTATCCATGGAGAGCCCTGAATATCTCCCCTATAACCTATAGAGTATCCATGGAGAGCCCTGAATATCTCCCCTGTAACCTATAGAGTATCCATGGAGAGCCCTGAATATCTCCCCTGTAACCTATAGAGTATCTATGGAGAGCCCTGAATATCTCCACTATAACCTATAGAGTATCCATGGAGTGCCCTGAATATCTCCACTATAACCTATAGAGTATCCATGGAGTGCCCTGAATATCTCCACTATAACCTATAGAGTATCCATGGAGTGCCCTGAATATCTCCACTATAACCTATAGAGTATCCATGGAGTGCCCTGAATATCTCCACTATAACCTATAGAGTATGCATGGAGTGCCGTGAATATCTCCACTGTAACCTATAGAGTATCCATGGAGAGCCCTGAATATCTCCACTATAACCTATAGAGTATCCATGGAGTGCCCTGAATATCTCCACTATAACCTATAGAGTATCCATGGAGTGCCCTGAATATCTCCACTATAAGCTATAGAGTATCCATGGAGAGCCCTGAATATCTCCACTATAACCTATAAAGTATCCATGGAGTGCCCTGAATATCTCCCCTATAACCTATAGAGTATCCATGGAGAGCCCTGAATATCTCCACTGTAACCTATAGAGTATCCATGGCGAGCCCTGAATATCTCCCCTATAACCTATAGAGTATCCATGGAGTACCGTGAATATCTCCACTGTAACCTATAGAGTATCCATGGAGTGCCCTGAATATCTCCTCTGTAACCTATAGAGTATCCATGGAGAGCCCTGAATATCTCCACTATAACCTATAGAGTATCCATGGAGTGCCCTGAATATCTCCACTATAACCTATAAAGTATCCATGGAGTGCCCTGAATATCTCCACTATAAGCTATAAAGTATCCATGGAGAGCCCTGAATATCTCCCCTATAACCTATAAAGTATCCATGGAGTGCCCTGAATATCTCCACTATAAGCTATAGAGTATCCATGGAGAGCCCTGAATATCTCCACTGTAACCTATAGAGTATCTATGGAGAGCCCTGAATATCTCCACTATAACCTATAAAGTATCCATGGAGTGCCCTGAATATCTCCACTATAAGCTATAGAGTATCCATGGAGAGCCCTGAATATCTCCACTGTAACCTATAGAGTATCTATGGAGAGCCCTGAATATCTCCACTATAACCTATAGAGTATCCATGGAGTGCCCTGAATATCTCCACTATAACCTATAGAGTATCCATGGAGAGCCCTGAATATCTCCACTATAACCTATAGAGTATCCATGGAGAGCCCTGAATATCTCCACTATAAGCTATAGAGTATCCATGGAGAGCCCTGAATATCTCCACTGTAACCTATAGAGTATCTATGGAGAGCCCTGAATATCTCCACTATAACCTATAAAGTATCCATGGAGTGCCCTGAATATCTCCACTGTAACCTATAGAGTATCTATGGAGAGCCCTGAATATCTCCCCTATAACCTATAAAGTATCCATGGAGTGCCCTGAATATCTCCACTATAAGCTATAGAGTATCCATGGAGAGCCCTGAATATCTCCACTGTAACCTATAGAGTATCTATGGAGAGCCCTGAATATCTCCACTATAACCTATAAAGTATCCATGGAGTGCCCTGAATATCTCCACTATAAGCTATAGAGTATCCATGGAGAGCCCTGAATATCTCCACTGTAACCTATAGAGTATCTATGGAGAGCCCTGAATATCTCCACTATAACCTATAGAGTATCCATGGAGTGCCCTGAATATCTCCACTATAACCTATAGAGTATCCATGGAGAGCCCTGAATATCTCCACTATAACCTATAGAGTATCCATGGAGAGCCCTTATTATCTCCACTATAACCTATAAAGTATCCATGGAGTGCCCTGAATATCTCCCCTATAACCTATAGAGTATCCATGGAGAGCCCTGAATATCTCCACTATAACCTATAAAGTATCCATGGAGTGCCCTGAATATCTCCACTATAAGCTATAGAGTATCCATGGAGAGCCCTGAATATCTCCACTATAACCTATAGAGTATCCATGGAGAGCCCTGAATATCTCCCCTATAACCTATAAAGTATCCATGGAGAGCCCTGAATATCTCCACTATAACCTATAGAGTATCCATGGAGAGCCCTGAATATCTCCCCTATAACCTATAAAGTATCCATGGAGAGCCCTGAATATCTCCACTATAACCTATAGAGTATCCATGGAGTGCCCTGAATATCTCCGCTATAACCTATAGAGTATCCATGGAGAGCCCTGAATATCTCCACTATAACCTATAGAGTATCCATGGAGTGCCCTGAATATCTCCCCTATAACCTATAGAGTATCCATGGAGTGCCCTGAATATCTCCACTGTAACCTATAGAGTATCCATGGAGAGCCCTGAATATCTCCACTGTAACCTATAGAGTATCCATGGAGAGCCCTGAATATCTCCACTATAACCTATAGAGTATCCATGGAGTGCCCTGAATATATCCCCTATAACCTATAGAGTATCCATGGAGTGCCCTGAATATCTCCACTGTAACCTATAGAGTATCCATGGAGTGCCCTGAATATCTCCCCTATAACCTATAGAGTATCCATGGAGAGCCCTGAATATCTCCACTATAACCTATAAAGTATCCATGGAGAGCCCTGAATATCTCCCCTATAACCTATAGAGTATCCATGGAGTGCCGTGAATATCTCCACTGTAACCTATAGAGTATCCATGGAGTGCCCTGAATATCTCCACTGTAACCTATAGAGTATCCATGGAGAGCCCTGAATATCTCCACTGTAACCTATAGAGTATCCATGGAGTGCCCTGAATATCTCCCCTATAACCTATAGAGTATCCATGGAGAGCCCTGAATATCTCCACTATAACCTATAGAGTATCCATGGAGTGCCCTGAATATCTCCACTATAAGCTATAGAGTATCCATGGAGAGCCCTGAATATCTCCACTATAACCTATAAAGTATCCATGGAGTGCCCTGAATATCTCCACTATAAGCTATAGAGTATCCATGGAGAGCCCTGAATATCTCCCCTATAACCTATAAAGTATCCATGGAGAGCCCTGAATATCTCCACTGTAACCTATAGAGTATCCATGGAGAGCCCTGAATATCTCCACTATAACCTATAGAGTATCCATGGAGAGCCCTGAATATCTCCACTATAACCTATAGAGTATCCATGGAGTGCCCTGAATATCTCCCCTATAACCTATAGAGTATCCATGGAGTGCCCTGAATATCTCCACTATAACCTATAAAGTATCCATGGAGAGCCCTGAATATCTCCACTATAACCTATAGAGTATCCATGGAGTGCCCTGAACATCTCCACTATAACCTATAAAGTATCCATGGAGAGCCCTGAATATCTCCACTATAACCTATAGAGTATCCATGGAGTGCCCTGAATATCTCCACTGTAACCTATAGAGTATCCATGGAGAGCCCTGAATATCTCCACTGTAACCTATAGAGTATCCATGGAGAGCCCTGAATATCTCCACTGTAACCTATAGAGTATCCATGGAGAGCCCTGAATATCTCCCCTATAACCTATAGAGTATCCATGGAGTGCCCTGAATATCTCCACTATAACCTATAGAGTATCCATGGAGAGCCCTGAATATCTCCACTGTAACCTATAGAGTATCCATGGAGTGCCCTGAATATCTCCACTGTAACCTATAGAGTATCCATGGAGTGCCCTGAATATCTCCACTGTAACCTATAGAGTATCCATGGAGTGCCCTGAATATCTCCACTGTAACCTATAGAGTATCCATGGAGTGCCCTGAATATCTCCACTGTAACCTATAGAGTATCCATGGAGTGCCCTGAATATCTCCCCTATAACCTATAGAGTATCCATGGAGAGCCCTGAATATCTCCACTATAACCTATAGAGTATCCATGGAGAGCCCTGAATATCTCCACTATAACCTATAGAGTATCCATGGAGTGCCCTGAATATCTCCCCTATAACCTATAGAGTATCCATGGAGTGCCCTGAATATCTCCACTATAAGCTATAGAGTATCCATGGAGAGCCCTGAATATCTCCACTATAAGCTATAGAGTATCCATGGAGTGCCCTGAATATCTCCACTGTAACCTATAGAGTATCCATGGAGTGCCCTGAATATCTCCACTGTAACCTATAGAGTATCCATGGAGTGCCCTGAATATCTCCACTGTAACCTATAGAGTATCCATGGAGAGCCCTGAATATCTCCACTATAACCTATAGAGTATCCATGGAGTGCCCTGAATATCTCCACTGTAACCTATAGAGTATCCATGGAGTGCCCTGAATATCTCCACTGTAACCTATAGAGTATCCATGGAGAGCCCTGAATATCTCCACTGTAACCTATAGAGTATCCATGGAGTGCCGTGAACATCTCCACTATAACCTATAGAGTATCCATGGAGAGCCCTGAATATCTCCACTATAACCTATAGAGTATCCATGGAGTGCCCTGAATATCTCCACTATAACCTATAGAGTATCCATGGAGAGCCCTGAATATCTCCACTATAACCTATAGAGTATCCATGGAGTGCCCTGAATATCTCCACTATAACCTATAGAGTATCCATGGAGTGCCCTGAATATCTCCACTATAAGCTATAGAGTATCCATGGAGAGCCCTGAATATCTCCACTATAACCTATAAAGTATCCATGGAGTGCCCTGAATATCTCCCCTATAACCTATAGAGTATCCATGGAGAGCCCTGAATATCTCCACTGTAACCTATAGAGTATCCATGGCGAGCCCTGAATATCTCCCCTATAACCTATAGAGTATCCATGGAGTACCGTGAATATCTCCACTGTAACCTATAGAGTATCCATGGAGTGCCCTGAATATCTCCACTATAACCTATAGAGTATCCATGGAGAGCCCTGAATATCTCCCCTATAACCTATAGAGTATCCATGGAGTGCCCTGAATATCTCCTCTGTAACCTATAGAGTATCCATGGAAAGCCCTGAATATCTCCACTATAACCTATAGAGTATCCATGGAGTGCCCTGAATATCTCCACTATAAGCTATAGAGTATCCATGGAGAGCCCTGAATATCTCCCCTATAACCTATAAAGTATCCATGGAGTGCCCTGAATATCTCCACTATAAGCTATAGAGTATCCATGGAGAGCCCTGAATATCTCCACTATAACCTATAGAGTATCCATGGAGAGCCCTGAATATCTCCCCTATAACCTATAGAGTATCTATGGAGAGCCCTGAATATCTCCACTATAACCTATAGAGTATCCATGGAGTGCCCTGAATATCTCCACTATAACCTATAGAGTATCCATGGAGAGCCCTGAATATCTCCACTATAACCTATAGAGTATCCATGGAGAGCCCTTAATATCTCCACTATAACCTATAAAGTATCCATGGAGTGCCCTGAATATCTCCCCTATAACCTATAGAGTATCCATGGAGAGCCCTGAATATCTCCACTATAACCTATAAAGTATCCATGGAGTGCCCTGAATATCTCCACTATAAGCTATAGAGTATCCATGGAGAGCCCTGAATATCTCCACTATAACCTATAGAGTATCCATGGAGAGCCCTGAATATCTCCCCTATAACCTATAAAGTATCCATGGAGAGCCCTGAATATCTCCACTATAACCTATAGAGTATCCATGGAGAGCCCTGAATATCTCCCCTATAACCTATAAAGTATCCATGGAGAGCCCTGAATATCTCCACTATAACCTATAGAGTATCCATGGAGTGCCCTGAATATCTCCGCTATAACCTATAGAGTATCCATGGAGTGCCCTGAATATCTCCACTGTAACCTATAGAGTATCCATGGAGAGCCCTGAATATCTCCACTGTAACCTATAGAGTATCCATGGAGAGCCCTGAATATCTCCACTATAACCTATAGAGTATCCATGGAGTGCCCTGAATATATCCCCTATAACCTATAGAGTATCCATGGAGTGCCCTGAATATCTCCACTGTAACCTATAGAGTATCCATGGAGTGCCCTGAATATCTCCCCTATAACCTATAGAGTATCCATGGAGAGCCCTGAATATCTCCACTATAACCTATAGAGTATCCATGGAGAGCCCTGAATATCTCCACTATAACCTATAGAGTATCCATGGAGTGCCCTGAATATCTCCCCTATAACCTATAGAGTATCCATGGAGTGCCCTGAATATCTCCACTATAAGCTATAGAGTATCCATGGAGAGCCCTGAATATCTCCACTATAAGCTATAGAGTATCCATGGAGTGCCCTGAATATCTCCACTGTAACCTATAGAGTATCCATGGAGTGCCCTGAATATCTCCACTGTAACCTATAGAGTATCCATGGAGTGCCCTGAATATCTCCACTGTAACCTATAGAGTATCCATGGAGAGCCCTGAATATCTCCACTATAACCTATAGAGTATCCATGGAGTGCCCTGAATATCTCCACTGTAACCTATAGAGTATCCATGGAGTGCCCTGAATATCTCCACTGTAACCTATAGAGTATCCATGGAGAGCCCTGAATATCTCCACTGTAACCTATAGAGTATCCATGGAGTGCCGTGAACATCTCCACTATAACCTATAGAGTATCCATGGAGAGCCCTGAATATCTCCACTATAACCTATAGAGTATCCATGGAGTGCCCTGAATATCTCCACTATAACCTATAGAGTATCCATGGAGAGCCCTGAATATCTCCACTATAACCTATAGAGTATCCATGGAGTGCCCTGAATATCTCCACTATAACCTATAGAGTATCCATGGAGTGCCCTGAATATCTCCACTATAAGCTATAGAGTATCCATGGAGAGCCCTGAATATCTCCACTATAACCTATAAAGTATCCATGGAGTGCCCTGAATATCTCCCCTATAACCTATAGAGTATCCATGGAGAGCCCTGAATATCTCCACTGTAACCTATAGAGTATCCATGGCGAGCCCTGAATATCTCCCCTATAACCTATAGAGTATCCATGGAGTACCGTGAATATCTCCACTGTAACCTATAGAGTATCCATGGAGTGCCCTGAATATCTCCACTATAACCTATAGAGTATCCATGGAGAGCCCTGAATATCTCCCCTATAACCTATAGAGTATCCATGGAGTGCCCTGAATATCTCCCCTATAACCTATAGAGTATCCATGGAGAGCCCTGAATATCTCCACTATAACCTATAAAGTATCCATGGAGTGCCCTGAATATCTCCACTATAAGCTATAGAGTATCCATGGAGAGCCCTGAATATCTCCACTATAACCTATAGAGTATCCATGGAGAGCCCTGAATATCTCCCCTATAACCTATAAAGTATCCATGGAGAGCCCTGAATATCTCCACTATAACCTATAGAGTATCCATGGAGAGCCCTGAATATCTCCCCTATAACCTATAAAGTATCCATGGAGAGCCCTGAATATCTCCACTATAACCTATAGAGTATCCATGGAGTGCCCTGAATATCTCCGCTATAACCTATAGAGTATCCATGGAGTGCCCTGAATATCTCCACTGTAACCTATAGAGTATCCATGGAGAGCCCTGAATATCTCCACTGTAACCTATAGAGTATCCATGGAGAGCCCTGAATATCTCCACTATAACCTATAGAGTATCCATGGAGTGCCCTGAATATATCCCCTATAACCTATAGAGTATCCATGGAGTGCCCTGAATATCTCCACTGTAACCTATAGAGTATCCATGGAGTGCCCTGAATATCTCCCCTATAACCTATAGAGTATCCATGGAGAGCCCTGAATATCTCCACTATAACCTATAAAGTATCCATGGAGAGCCCTGAATATCTCCCCTATAACCTATAGAGTATCCATGGAGTGCCGTGAATATCTCCACTGTAACCTATAGAGTATCCATGGAGTGCCCTGAATATCTCCACTGTAACCTATAGAGTATCCATGGAGAGCCCTGAATATCTCCACTGTAACCTATAGAGTATCCATGGAGTGCCCTGAATATCTCCACTATAAGCTATAGAGTATCCATGGAGTGCCCTGAATATCTCCACTATAACCTATAAAGTATCCATGGAGTGCCCTGAATATCTCCACTATAACCTATAGAGTATCCATGGAGTGCCCTGAATATCTCCACTATAACCTATAGAGTATCCATGGAGAGCCCTGAATATCTCCACTGTAACCTATAGAGTATCCATGGAGAGCCCTGAATATCTCCACTATAAGCTATAGAGTATCCATGGAGAGCCCTGAATATCTCCACTGTAACCTATAGAGTATCCATGGAGAGCCCTGAATATCTCCACTATAACCTATAGAGTATCCATGGAGAGCCCTGAATATCTCCACTATAACCTATAGAGTATCCATGGAGTGCCCTGAATATCTCCACTATAACCTATAGAGTAATGACTAGAGACAATTTCCTTCCATCTGGAGAGGATCGGTTTCGCATCCTTTTGCAGAGAAGCGTTGCCTATAGTGTCTTCCAGCACTGAAATAAACACAATTTCATTTACAACAATTTTCTTTTTCATTTTGAATAAGTGATATTTTTTCTCCAGGGTCCTCAGCTCCGCGCACACCTATGGTCTTTTCTTGCTATTATTTCTTTGATTGCCTCATATTCTCTGTTCACAACAACACAATAAACAATGAAACATGACAAGTTTTGCAGTAAGAATACGGCAATTTAGCATGAAAATTCTGAGGAATAATAACAGCATGTGATAGTCACAATGTACCTAATGCAAGTACTTAGAAGCTATGAAATTAGAAAACCTTCTATGAAATGGAACCACTGACACTTTGATAATAAAAATACTCTGAAAACGTAAATTCTATTTGTGAAGCACAATTTTTATAACATTAAATGTAACTTATATACAGGATTGTGAGGTGACTTGTGTACAGGCTTGGACTGGCCCACAATAGAGCAGGTGAATGGCTGACTTGAGCCTAGCACATACACTGTCTACCAATAAGTATTTGGACACCTGTGGTCCTAGTGACACATGCGGCAATCACAGCCTCAACCCTCTGGGGCTTTCCACAAGTCCTTGTATGACGGCCAGTGGTATTTTATTCCATTGGGCTTGGAGAAGACAGGTAAGTTCTTTCACCGATTTTGGCCGGCTGCTGCACCCCTTAGTCCAGTGATCCAACTTGTCCCAGAGGTGCTCGATAGTGATCAAGCCTGGGCTCTGGGCAGGTCAGTGCAGTCAGTTAACCTGATTGTCACTGTACCAAGCCTTGGTAGATGGCGCCGTCATCTTGGAAGTAACATTGGTCCGAGCCATAGAACCGCCATAATGTAGGAAGCACGCTGTTATCTAAAGTAGTGCAATAGGTGTCGGTGTTGAGTTTACCGTGCACTGGGACCAAGGGTCCTAATCTATACCAGGGGAAACACCCCAGACCATACCTCCACCTCCGCTGAACTATACTAGGTGTCCATATACTTATTGGTAGACCGTGTACATTGCAGCTACACGTGAATTCAGCAGTTCAGAAAGTAAAAGTTTGAAAGCACTTCATTGACTTCCGCAGCAGTGATGTGATAGACACCAAGGTCTAGGGGGCAATTACTTTTTACACCGTAAATGCAGATGTTTTGTAAAACCGTTTTCTGTAACAATACCTACATAATATATAGCGACAATAAGGAATGATTGTTAGACACAATGAAATCACTTGGCTTTTCTTTCCATCCATTTTTTTCTCGGAATAAACTCCCAGTAACAAGGTGTTGTGGAGAATAGTCTGAGACCTCCCTCGCACTTAGAGAGACCTTCAGATTAATGGTCGTCATCTCAATGGAGTTTAACCTCTTAGTGTCAGTGCATCATGGAGCCATGTCAGGAATGAGAATTTCACCAGGAAGAAGCATTTGCATACATTAGGAGACATAAAGCATACACTGGTCTATAGGCCGCTGATCTCCTCTCCTAATTATTTCTCCGAGCACCGGCAGCGCCAGCTATTTATATGTCAATTCAGCAGAAGCGCTGGCATAAAGAATATGAGATGACCTTGATGGGATATTGTGCTGCTGTTTACACGCCAACGTTCTTTAATATCTGCTTTACAATTAGAACTTTACCATTCCGGTATACGTAAAAGGAAGAAATGAGCCTTGTGCGCTCCTCCACCTCTGCCCTTCATCTATTGAGGCATCGGCTTCAGGATCCAGAGGTTCTTTACTCTTTAATCAATTTCCCAATCTGAGGGCTTGTTTTTTGTGGGATTAGTTGTGGTGTTGGATGACACAGGTTCAGGCTGCAGAAACTTTTTATATCAGGTCTGTGTTTTACCTCTCTTATTCTGCAGCAACATTTTCCAAGCCTCATATTTAATGGATAGACCTGCAGTTTTGTTTTTTAACATTTTGGAGCACATAAGAGTTATTATTGATATCTTTTGTAATCACTTTTTCTGTCACAATTGAAGGAAACTTCTAGAAACTCCAATAACACTATCACCGCACCGCCATCTGTACAGTCTCCCCCTCTCCTTCTGTCTCTACCCTCTTCCCCCATAGACTGTAAGCCCTCGCGGGCAGGGCCCTCTACCCCACTGTGCCAGTCATTGTTAGTATTATATCTACCTGTATAGTCTGTGTACTGTATGTAACCCCCAAATGTAAAGAACACCATGGAATTAATATAATAATGTACAGAGCACCATGGGATTAATATAATAATGTACAGAACACCATGGGATTAATATAATAATGTACAGAGCACCATGGGATTAATATAATAATGTACAGAGCACCATGGGATTAATATAATAATGTACAGAGCACCATGGAATTAATATAATAATGTACAGAGCACTATGGGATTAATATAATAATGTACAGAGCACCATGGGATTAATATAATAATGTACAGAGCACCATGGAATTAATATAATAATGTACAGAGCACTATGGGATTAATATAATAATGTACACACCATGGGATTAATATAATAATGTACAGAACACCATGGGATTAATATAATAATGTACAGAACACTATGGGATTAATATAATAATGTACAGAGCACCATGGGATTAATATAATAATGTACAGAGCACCATGGGATTAATATAATAATGTATAGAGCACCATGGAATTAATATAATAATGTACAGAGCACCATGGGAGTAATATAATAATGTACAGCACCATGGGATTAATATAATAATGTACAGAGCACCATGGGATTAATATAATAATGTACAGAGCACCATAGGATTAATATAATAATGTACAGAGCACCATGGGAGTAATATAATAATGTACAGAGCACCATGGGATTAATATAATAATGTACAGAGCACCATGGGATTAATATAATAATGTACAGGGCACCATGGGATTAATATAATAATGTACAGAGCACCATGGGATTAATATAATAATGTACAGAGCACCATGGGATTAATATAATAATGTACAGAGCACCATGGGATTACTATAATAATGTACAGCACCATGGGATTAATATAATAATGTACAGCACCATGGGATTAATATAATAATGTACAGAGCACCATGGGATTAATATAATAATGTACAGAGCACCATGGGATTAATATAATAATGTACAGCACCATGGGATTAATATAATAATGTACAGAGCACCATGGGATTAATATAATAATGTACAGCACCATGGGATTAATATAATAATGTACAGAGCACCATGGGATTAATATAATAATGTACAGCACCATGGGATTAATATAATAATGTACAGAGCACCATGGGATTAATATAATAATGTACAGAGCACCATGGGATTAATATAATAATGTACAGAGCACCATGGGATTAATATAATAATGTACAGCACCATGGGATTAATATAATAATGTACAGAGCACCATGGGATTAATATAATAATGTACAGAGCACCATGGGATTAATATAATAATGTACAGAGCACCATGGGATTAATATAATAATGTACAGAGCACCATGGGATTAATATAATAATGTACAGAGCACCATGGGATTAATATAATAATGTACAGCACCATGGGATTAATATAATAATGTACAGAGCACCATGGGATTAATATAATAATGTACAGAGCACCATGGGATTAATATAATAATGTACAGAGCACCATGGGATTAATATAATAATGTACAGAGCACCATGGGATTAATATAATAATGTACAGAGCACCATGGGATTAATATAATAATGTACAGAGCACCATGGGATTAATATAATAATGTACAGAGCACCATGGGATTAATATAATAATGTACAGCACCATGGGATTAATATAATAATGTACAGAGCACCATGGGATTAATATAATAATGTACAGAGCACTATGGGATGAATATAATAATGAACAGCACCATGGGAGTAATATAATAATGTACAGAGCACCATGGGATTAATATAATAATGTACAGCACCATGGGATTAATATAATAATGTACAGAGCACCATGGGATTAATATAATAATGTACAGAGCACCATGGGATTAATATAATAATGTACAAAGCACCAGGAAAATAATATAATAATTTACAGCACCTGCACAACAAACATGGTAATAAAGGGAATTAAAACATTATTACACAGTGTAATATTCCCTAGATAAGGTCCAAATAACTGAATGACCCTAAAGGTCACAATATAGATACAACAAAAAAACAAAGAAAATGACTAGGGCACAAAAAATAATAATCAAAATGCAAAAACTTTATTAGACAAATCGTAACAAACAATATACAAGGGAGGACAGCATACCATCAGACTGAAGGACCGACTCAGGTAAGTACAACAAGTATACACAAAGGTAAGTCTAAAAGGAAAAATTGGGTATAACAACAATAATGCGTATTATCATCCATATCCTCCTGTTTGTGATTCCTGGACGCCCCCTTTAATGGAATGGCTTAGCCATGGAGAAGTAGCAGAGACTACAGATACAGCAGTGCGTGGACACAACAATTGCTCATTTTTGCCAGGATTATTGTGCGACATCATTGTGATGTTGTTATAAGTATGTTCTGTATGTTCTGTTCTGATTACTTATTCTGCTTTGTCTGCCTAGCAACAGTGAGGTAGTAATGGAGGAGGAGCTGAGCTTAGGGGGAGGAGTTGTTAGACAGGGAGCCATGATGGAGTATGGAATAAAGTGTTCTGATCTACAAGAGTAACCATCTCATAGTGGACTTATTCCAGAAGACCTGCATCCTCACTACAACACTACAATTGGCGACGAGGATTAAAAATAATCAGCTAAAGGTATTTCACTGCTACAGAAAACTGTTTACAAGACTGCAATCCTAGCACCAGCCATGGCCTGCTTACCCTCCTTTGCTGTATTTGATGTGCACCAGCCCCAAGCAAACTTAGCAGCATGCTGGAATAAATGGCTGAAACGCTTTGAGATATTCCTGCAAGCAATGAACATTACTGACAATGCAAGAAAGAAAGCCATGTTATTCCACTATGCAGGGGAGCAAGTCTATGATATCTTCACAACTCTGCCCAATACAGGGGAGGACAGTGACTATGATCTAAGCAAAGCA
Organism: Leptodactylus fuscus; assembly: GCF_031893055.1. Classification (NCBI taxonomy): domain Eukaryota; kingdom Metazoa; phylum Chordata; class Amphibia; order Anura; family Leptodactylidae; genus Leptodactylus; species Leptodactylus fuscus. Next base: position 863,758 of record NC_134275.1, read on the forward strand.
GCACTAACTAAGCATTTCTCTCCATACATAAATGCAGCTTTTGAAGTTTTCAAGTTTAGACAGTCAAAACAGTCAGCAACAGAAACCATTGATGAATATCATGTCCGCTTAAGACAACTTGCAGCTTACTGTGAATTTGCAGATATAGACAAGGAAATTCTGATGCAAATCATACAAGGTTGTGTATCCTCTAAGTTAAGGAGACAAGCACTCAGAGATCCCACCATGACTTTAGCAAAGCTACTGGACATTGCACGTATTTATGATGCAGCAGAGAATCAAGCTAAACTTATAGAGAACACAGACTGTATACCAGAGCAGCCATCTTCTGTAGCAAAGCTCACTCAGAAGCCACATGTGCCTCACACACAGGCTGCAGCCTGCTACAACTGTGGAGGTCCTTATCCTCATCAGAAACCATGCCCAGCAAAGGGAGTAACTTGTCATAACTGTGGGAAACAAAATCACTTTGCAAAAGTCTGCAGATCAAAATCACAATCTTCTCTCTCTGCTAAACAAGCCTTGCCACAGAAAGTTCAGGCAGTGCAGTCGGTGTCCCCTGCTGATGAGCCCTGCAGCACCTACTTATTCTCAGTGACTGAGGGGTCTCACAATGTGCATGCAATGTCTAATCCCAAACAAGTCATATTAATACATGGCAATCCGGTGGAGACACTGGTAGACACAGGGGCGTCTGTCAATGTTATTAGTCATGCCACTTATAGCCAGCTAAAGAACAAACCTGCTTTGCAAGGCACTAACCTGAAGATATATCCTTATGGTTCAGCTACTGCATTACCCCTATGTGGCAAATTTCAGGCATTACTAACGGCTGAAGGGAAATCCATCCCGGACACTTTCTATGTAGTGGAGTGTTCTGCAGACACTCTTCTCAGCTGCAATAGTGCGGTATCTCTGGGCCTAGTGAAACTGGCAAACAGCGTAACACACTCTTCTGTCCAAACTATTATGCAGAAATATCCTCAACTCTTTCAAGGCATAGGAAAGCTGAAAGACTTTCAAGTGAAATTACACATTGACCAGTCAGTCCAGCCGTCAGTTCAACCTCACAGGCGCATCCCATTCCATGTCCGCAAGCTAGTGGAGAAAGAGCTACAAGACCTGGAGACAGATGATGTTATTGAACGTGTGGAGGGCCCAACTCCCTGGGTCTCACCAATTGTTGTTGCGCCTAAACCTAAGCACCCTGGTAAAATCAGGTTATGTGTGGATATGCGACATGCCAATCGAGCCATTCAAAGAGAAAGGCACATTACACCTACCATTGATGATATTCTCACAGATCTAAATGGTGCAAAAGTATTCTCAAAAATTGATCTAAAATCTGGTTATCATCAGCTTGAATTGCACCCAGACTCCAGATATATCACAACTTTTAGCACTCATGTCGGTCTAAGAAGGTTCAAGAGGTTGAATTTTGGCATTTCATCGGCTGCAGAAATCTTTCAGAATGTTATCAGGCAGGTTCTTTCAGGAGTACCTGGAGTCCTCAATGTTAGTGATGACATCCTTATCTTTGGCACAACCCAAGAGGAACATGACAATCACCTAGAACAAGTTTTTCAGAGACTGCAAACCTGCAATTTAACTGTTAATCCATCAAAATGCGAGTTCAACAAGACGTCATTGAATTTTTTTGGCTACATTTTTTTCTGAAAATGGTGTTTCTGCAGACCCTGAGAAAGTAGCAGCCATAACCTCTGCTAGCCAGCCACAAAATGTCTCAGATGTTCGAAGTTTTCTTGGTCTGGTCACATACTGTGGACGATTCATACCTGATCTGGCTACTGTTTCTGAACCCCTACGACAACTCACTAAAAAGGATACTCCTTGGTCATGGACAGTTGAACATCAATCAGCATTTGATACACTAAAGTCCAGTCTTTCTAGTGACACAGTCATGGCCTATTTTGACCCACTAAAGTCTACTGAGCTTATTGTGGATGCCAGTCCTGTAGGCCTTGGTGCAATTTTAACTCAGGTGTCTAAAACTGGCAGTATCTCTACAGTCTCCTATGCGAGCAAGGCTTTAACAGAAACGGAACAGCGCTATTCTCAAACTGAGAGGGAAGCTCTCGCAGTTGTATGGGGATGCCTTCATTTTCATCTTTACCTCTTTGGTCGTCCGTTCACAGTGGTCAGTGATCATAAACCACTCATTCCAATCTTCAATAAACATTCATCAAAGCCACCCCCACGACTTGAACGCTGGCTACTCCGCCTGCAGAACTATCACTTTCACTTGAGATATGAGGCAGGAGCTGGGAACCCTGCAGACTATTTTTCAAGACACCCTTCACCACAGTTTACCAAAGATGACTTGCCTGCCACTGTCTTAGCTGAGGAGCATGTAAATTTCATTGTTACACACTCTGTGCCAAAAGCAATGACCCTCGAAGAAATTAAACATGTGGTGGATTCTGATCCCCAACTTCAGTTGGTAATTGACACTGTTCGGTCTAAGAACTGGAACTCTTTTCTAGCTGAGACTCGTATTCAACCGCAGGGCCAAACAGCATATTTGCAGGCCTTCTTTAATGCAAGACACTCTCTTTCTGTATCTGACTCAAACATACTACTACGTGACAACCGCCTGGTCATTCCTCAGAAACTTCAGAGTAGAGTGATCGATCTGGCCCATGAGGCCCATCAAGGTATAGTTAAAACAAAGCAATTACTTAGGGAGAAAGTATGGTTTCCTGGACTAGATAAACAAGTGGAAGCACTTATTGCCACATGTATACCTTGCCAAGCAACTACGGTGGACCATAGCCAAGCACCAGTACAAATGACACCTCTGCCAGACAATCCATGGACTGTTGTGAGTGTTGATTTCTGCACTTTGCCAGATCATTCCTATATACTGGTTGTCATAGATGATTTTTCTAGGTTTCCAGTCATTGAACCCGTTTCCACCACCTCTGCAAGAGCTGTCATACCAAAACTGGACAAAATCTTTTCTGCATATGGCATACCTGAAACAGTGAAGACTGACAATGGGCCACCTTTCAATAGTGCAGATTTTCAGTCTTTTGCAACTTATCTTGGTTTTAACCACAGGAAAATAACTCCTTACTGGCCTCAAGCCAATGGTGAAGTGGAGCGCTTCATGCAATCAATCAACAAAACTCTTCGGATTGCTACCATGGAACACAAGGATTTGCAGCAAGAATTGTACAGGTTCCTTAGACAGTACAGAGCCACCCCACACTCTACTACTCTACTGCTTTTCGGCAGGCCTTTGCGCATTAAGCTTCCAAACATCCCAGTAGTTCACGTCCAGACTCCATTGGTCCTCAATGATTCCCTTGCCAAAGGCAGGATGAAAAGATATGCAGATAAGAGAAGTTGTCGCTTCAAACAGCTGGACGTGGGAGACTGGGTCCTTGTTAAAAGGGTGAGACCCAGTGACAAGTTATCATCCCCTTATCATCCAGAACCCTTTCAAATCACACACGTTAAAGGTACCATGGTTACTGCTCAACGCCAGGGTCATCAAGTGACACGAAATATCTCCCATTTTAAAAAGCTTCGTGACTACAATCCAGGAGCAAGTGCAGAGGAGACAGATGATGAGGAAGTTTCACCAGGTACAACTGGTTCAGCAACACCAACAAGAGACACCTCCGAAAATTCACAGACTGTTTCTAATAACGAGATGTCTCAACGCTACCCGACAAGGATGAGTCGAAGGCCACCAATGCACCTCAGGGACTATGTTCTGCAGTAAAATTTTCTTTTCAGTTCGGACCTTTTATTTATTGTCCATTCATAATGTTTGCATTTTATTTTATTTTTTTTATAAGAAGGGGAGAGATGTGATGTTGTTATAAGTATGTTCTGTATGTTCTGTTCTGATTACTTATTCTGCTTTGTCTGCCTAGCAACAGTGAGGTAGTAATGGAGGAGGAGCTGAGCTTAGGGGGAGGAGTTGTTAGACAGGGAGCCATGATGGAGCATGGAATAAAGTGTTCTGATCTACAAGAGTAACCATCTCATAGTGGACTTATTCCAGAAGACCTGCATCCTCACTACAACACTACAATCATGATTACTAGTAATGTGTTGTGCTTCGCTACAGAAGTGTTTCCCCAAAAGCAAAAACTAGTGAGACATTACAAAGCCTGACTGTATTACTACACAGATGCTTCAGAGGGAAATATTGAGAAACTGTTGATTTCTGTGGCACCGCACACATCTATTTATTATATTGCGCCCTTATGTCCTAGTCTGTGTTTTTTGGCTACTTTGTATCTCACCATTTTGTTCAGTAAGTTTCCACAAAGCATCTTTAATGAACTTGTATGCCAGGGAACCAATCTCTAGTGAACAGCTTGTTGCAAGTTTAATTAGAACATTATCACACACAAAACAGATCAATTGGTGAGAGCCGGTAATGCATGCAAGCCTCGATAGCCTCCCTTCCAAAATACATCTCAAGTAAAACAGCATGACGTTCCAAATAAAAGTTTCCTCATAAACGCTCCCTCCCCCCGCATCATACTTCTCTACACATCTAATCATGTCATTACTGAGAATGCCTTCCTATATTAAGGAGAATACTTCTATATTGTGTGACTTATTGCAGTATGGTCTAAAGTATTGCACTGAAATATCGCTCAGCTTGTAGTCGCCAATGTGTTCAGTAGTCCATTCGCAGGGGTCACCATGCAGACTCCCCAAACAGATTGCCGAACCCGGATGTGAACCAGGCATTATAAATACTGATTCAAAGTACTGACCCAACACTGACTCTGCGAAGGTGCGCTAAAGGTTGTCACATCGACATATCATTCCATATTGGACAATTTTGTTTCCTTCTATGTTAAACATGGCTACTCCAAATTGGATTGAAAAGTGGTGAACTGTAACGTATTGTTTATAGTACTGGTTTCCTTATTTTGGGAAAAGACACCTCATGGACCCCCTAAGGCTCCTGGTCCTGGGGGTGACCACACCATCTGCACCCCTTCAAATGACGCCCCTAATCAGGATCCAACACATCGTATCACCAGCAATACAACATAATGGGTTTGGTGCCCTTATAACATTAGCTGACTCTATTCTAGAAATTTACCATTTTATTAGGAACTCCGCGCGGATAGAAATGACTATTTCCATCAATAATCACATTACAATTGACTCAAACCACGTCAATTACAGGACCCGTGTACATATATTATTATTTTACCGAAAAATGAGTGCCACTTATTATAAGCAGGAACTTCTCCAGCAATGTAATAGCCTGCTATTATTGTAAGAAGTCAGTGTACAAGATCCAGAAAAGGAAAGGTCAAGATTTCTACAAATCCTATACAGAAGAGATTTTCATCTGCAGAACTTGTGTCGCTTGTATACATAACCACCACCGTATACAGTGACCATGGGACAACACGTGAGCCATAATAAGGTAACAGATCAGCACAAAGCATTGTCTAAGCCACTCGATTGTTCCACTGAGCTAGAGAAGATTTATGAGCATAGACTTCGTCTCCAGATCCTTCTACAATATTGTTTTGGTTTTGTAAAAGATCAATTAGGATACAAATAAAAATGGAAATCTGTTTCTACATCGGAGGTTGTTTCGGGACAAGTGCAGGGATTTCTAATAGTTAGCATTGCAAACAGATTAGAGAGTCTCCAAATGTGTCATTGGGATAATATAATATCTGTAGCATTTAGCAAATGTTATTGCGGATCTTCTGTAATATTCTCCTTACAGACTCCTCACCACTCCCCTGCCACCATTTCCCAGGTTCGTAGCTGATCTCTGTATTTTGGCTTCTAGTGATGAAGAATTAACATGGACTTGTAAAATATAAAAAACAAAAAAAACTTTGCAAGTCTTCAGTAGGTGATACCTTTTTTAATGGCTGACTCATAATGATGACAGAATATGACGTTTCGAAGCTTCCTCTGAGCTTCTTCTTCAGATATAACTAAAAAACACTCTGTAGAGGCTGCATATTTATAACTGGACACAGGGCTAGAATTACAGGAGGGAGGGGGGAAGAGGCTTGTTACTATATACTTATAACAACAAACAATCAATTGCCAGATCCCCCAGTTCTTATCTTAATGGCTGTCTTAATGATGTGTATAAAAAGACATAAACCCACGTGAGATGTTCATCCCATTGTCCAGCGTCTGGAATAGGGTCATGGCCTTGTACTCATAAATCAGTCGCTGTTTCCTTGATTTAAAGTTCCCTTTTAAGATCAAGATTTTCATGTCATTGATGATGTTGTGGTGTTCCTGGCAAAAATGATTTGGCACGGGAAGATCAGTTCTCTGTTGTTTGATTGCATGGCGATGTGAATTAATTCTCATTCTGAGTTTCTGACCGGTCTCTCCAACATACAGATTTTCAGTGGAACATTTGGTGCAAATGATCAAATACACCACATTAGGTGTGTTACAGGTGAACGTACCTGGGTTTTATATTCCCTGTTAGTTTGGGATCTCTATCTTGTCAGTAGTCAGTATGTGGGGGCAGGTTTTGCACCTCTTCTGTCCACATGGGAATGTTCCTTTGTTAGTTGGAGGTGACAGAGAGCTGCTAATAATCATATTCCTGAGGTTTGGTGTCTGTAGCATAGGAGAGGGGGGTCAGAAAATATGGATTTTAGACGGTTGTCTTTTTGCAGTAGTGGATGTAATTTGCATGTGATTCCTCTCAGTGTCTCCAGGTGGGGGTTGTATGTGACACCAGGGGCACCCGAGTGTTCTCCTGTTTGGTATTGTATTTTAATAACTCCGATCTTGGTATTCTGGTGGCTCTGGTGATTTGGTTATCAACTGTTCTTGGATGGTAACCCTGCCTCAAGAATGTGTTTTTGAGGCCTCCAAGGTGTTTGTCTCTATCTGCAGGGTTTGAACATATGCGATGGTATCTGATGGCCTGGCTGTAGACAATGGAGTTCTTTATGTGTTTAGGATGAAAGCTATCCCATCTTAGGTACGTAGGGCGGTCAATTGGTTTCCGATACAGCGATGTCTCAATTTTGTTGTCCTGTATCTTGATGACTGCATCCAGGAAGTTTATTTCGGAGAAGGAGTGATTGAGCGTCAGGTTGATGGTGGGATGGAACTGGTTGAACTGTTCATGGAAGGTTTTCAGCTGTTCCTCAGACCCGGTCCAAATGATTAGGATATCATCAATGAAGTGATAGTAGGCCCGAGGCCTGGTGGTGCAGGTGGAGAGGAAGTCACTCTCCAGCTTGGCCATGAAGAGATTAGCGTACTGTGGCGCCATTTTGCTCCCCATTGCGGTGCCGGTCCGTTGTAAATAGATGCAGTCACCAAAGGAGAAGTAATTGTGAGTGAGGATGAATTTTGTCAGTTTCACCACCGATTCAGCGTTCATACCTCGCTTTTCCATGAAAAACTGGCAGGCATTTATACCGTCCTGGTGTGGAATGTTGGAGTACAGGGATTCTACATCCATGGTGGCCAGGATGGTTCCATCTGGAAGGGGACCTATAGTGGATAGTTTGTTTAATAGGTCTGTAGTATCCTGTAGGTAGCTGGCTGTATCCTTCACTAGGGGTTTCAGAGTGCCCTCCACCCATCCAGAGATTTGTTCAGTGAGAGTCCCAACACATGAGATGATCGGTCTCCATGGACTTGTAATGACTGTAACCAATGACCGGCTGCAGTGACCATGATTGAGCCTCGGTTCACATCTGCGCATTGGCTCTGATGACGTAAGTCAGTCTGAAGGAGGTCGATGTCCGGAGGCTCCTCATGGGACTTCAGGTAAGTATAATTGTGTGTAGGGGGGCTACTGTGGAGCATTTAATACTGTATGGGGAGGGGGCTACTGTGGAGCATTTAATACTGTGTGGGGAGGGGGCTACTGTGGAGCACTTAATACTTTGTGGGGAGATGGGTTACTGTGGAGCATTTAATACTGTGTGGGGACGGGGCTACTGTGGTCTATTTAATACTGTGTGGGGAGGGGCTACTGTGGAGCATTTAATACTGCGTGGAGAGGGGGCTACTGTGGAGCATTTAATACTGTGTGGGGAGGGGGGCTACTGTGGAGCATTTAATACTGTGTGTGGATGGGGGCTACTGTGGAGCATTTAATACTGTTTGGGGAGGGGGGCTACTGTGGAGCATTTAATACTGTTTGGGGAGGGGGGCTACTGTGGAGCATTTAATACTGTGTGGGGAGGGGGGCTACTGTGGAGCATTTAATACTGTGTGTGTAGGGGGGCTACTGTGGAGCATTTAATACTGTGTGGGGAGGGGGGCTACTGTGGAGCATTTAATACTGTGTGTGTAGGGGGGCTACTGTGGAGCATTTAATACTGTGTGGGGAGGGGGGCTACTGTGGAGCATTTAATACTGTGTGTGTAGGGGGGCTACTGTGGAGCATTTAATACTGTGTGGGGAGGGGGGCTACTGTGGAGCATTTAATACTGTGTGAGGAGGAATTTGTTCATAGTTTTTTAAAACTATATTTCGGCCCTCCAAAAGCAAGGTACAGTGAACTGGCCCCCTGTTTAGAAAGTTTATGGACCCTTGCTCTAGACACAGGGTAGTTATTATACTCTATGAGGACCATAACCACTGTCCAGTCATGAAGATGAAAAATTGCAGATCAAATTGAACAAGATCAACGAAATGTGCATTTCTGAAAGTGCAGAACACACAGCAGTTATTTCATTCTAACATAATTTGCAAAAAAACAGGCAAAAAAAATGAGCATTTTAATGACAGATAATGTCATAGTGTGTTTCTGTGAAAACATTTAGTAGTCAAAACTTGTAAATACCAGGAATATTTTATCACAGTTTTGTATATTTTCAATAGTTTATTACACAACACATCAATTTTTCTATTATATGAGTTTTCTTTTCACTTCTCCCTATTGAATATGCTTATGTGATAAAATGTAAGCAATTTGCTTATTCCCTTTACAACTCATTATAGACAGTAAAAGTTTATTCTTACATTTTTCTCATTTAAATAGAATATGAATATTGTTGGTAAAAAAAAAATCTCAAATAAAAAATAAGCTATTGGCTTTATATAATGATTTGTTAAGGGAATATTCAATATGTTTGTATTTTTACTAGTTTCAGACTGTCCGTTCGTTATATTTGTCTTGTGAGAAGGTTATAGACAAGGTGCTGGAAGATCTCTATATCTCCTCCAGGTTCATCACCTATCCATGGTGATCAGACAAGCAGTAGTTGGCGTAGGATGGTTTCCTGGTCTAGAGTCCGGTACAGGTATTCAGAATAATAATACACTGTCTACCAATAAGTATTTGAACACCCACAAATGAAGATATCTGCGCTCGTGATGTACGTCAGACCTTCCGCCATTACATAGGAAACAGCATTGGCATTAGTCGCAGGCAAGATGCCACAAAGTGTAGAGGTGTCCAATCTCGAGAAAAGGGTCATTGTGGGGTACCACAGAAATGGTCGACCCTTAAAGGGATTCGACCACTAAATCCACAGGCCGCAGTACACTTCTGTACAGAACTACAAGAGCAATAGCGGTGGCCATTTTTGGGAGGCTGCTCTTGCTCTTGTAGTTCAATACGGGAGCATACTGCGCAGGCGTCGGAAGTTGGACCGAGACGGCAGACAGAAGAGCCAGGGTTACAGCTGAAGATGGAGGCATCGCTGGAAAGAGCTCTCGGGCAGCAGTGGGGACGCCCCCATCTCCATTAGAGCGCTGGGGCCCGCCCTCATTGCTGCAGAAAACTCATTTGCAAACCGGATAAAACCAGTATTTCTAAGGAACGGTGCCGCGGAGACCATGCCTAAAGGTAAGAGACGAATAGACTTTCTTAAGGCTATTACAACGTGGTAATTAGAAAAAATGTTGGTTTAGTGGTAGAATCCCTTTAAGGGACATAGCAAGCGAATTGAACTACCCAAAATCGACAGTGGCCTATGTGATTGCGAAAGTGGAAGGTGAACCTTGTGGACCATGTTCACCCCTACGTGCGAATTGTTTGTCCTCAGGATGATGGCATCTACCAGCAGGACAATGCGACGTGTCATAAAGCTCACAGTGTACGTGCGCAGTTCGAGGAGCCCCAGGATGAGTTTACCGTACTCCCTTGTCCAGAAAATTCCCCAGACTTGAACCCAATCGAGAATCTGTGGGATCACCTCAATCGGGTTGTTCACGCCATGGATCCGCATAACCTAGTGCAGCTGGCCACGGCACTGGAGTCGGCTCAACATCCCAGTGACATCATCACAACATCCCCTCTCTTCCTGCAGGTCTCGCCGCGGTCCGCTCTGCCAAAGGGGGTTATTCTGGGTTGTGACAGGCGGTGACATCAATGTGACTGGACTGTGTATGATGCATTTGAAAGGGCTTAAGATGACCCATGAAGGGCTGCTGGGAAGACACAAAGTTACATTTACCTAAATATTATGGAGATTAGAAAGCATTTGCACAATATTTCAAAGCTGACCTGTCTCCAAACACATTATATACTGTAAATGGATAAACCTCTTAACAGTTGTGTAGTTTTCTGCTCAGATATTCTATTAAATTGGCAACTGTCCACTGGAGCAAGACTGGAAATAGCTGCCGTTGTTCTCATCCCTTCCCGCAAACCCTGTATCATTTCAGTAAGGAAAAATTATGATGATCATCTTTAATTTCAAGGATAATTACAAATGTCGCTGGCATAATTTACACCATTGTTTTGTGTTATTATTATGTTCTCATTACCGAATGGAACAAAACAAACACCCTCCCTTGTATGTACCAAGAGCTCGGAGAACGCTCAGCACCGAAATGTCATTGTCTTTCTTTTAGTGAGTAGTGAAGGGTTGCGATGCCGCATTTATTGGACCCTTACTACTGCTAAAAGCTGTCACATTTATCACTCGGCTGCTCGCTTCTAGATTATTACACATCCGTGGTAAATAAACTGATGGTTGGTTTACGTGAGACTAGGGCGACGTTCACTCCAGGCTTCTCCCCTCTGTTAAATAAATGTATAAGTTGGGGAAGCTCCAGAGATATTGTTATAAGGCTGGGGTGGATGCCATATTGCCATATCTGTCCCCTATGCTTATGCTATCCTTTGTTTTTGTTCTTGTGACTTACGCTAGGTTCACACTAGTGTTTGAGTTTCCGTCCTTTGGGTTCACATGGGCACCCGAAAGACGGAAACACTGTCCACTTGAAAAGCAGTCACAGATGGAAATGCGTGGACTCATTGGATGGGGTATAGGGAGAAAAAGTCCCCCTTGCCAGACTATTATTTCCCCTGATTACAGAGTCTCTTATGGAAGGTCCAACGCAGATGTGAACCTAGCCTGACATGGTGCAGGATAATACGGCCCATAGCATTCATCTGGAAACCGATATCTATACATCAGAATGATTACATGTCCCATACCCTGGCTTGAACACATCCTATATTTAGCTTTAGGGTTTGTCACCATGCCATAGATATAGATCATTCTATTTGAAAGGATATTGATCTTTGAGAATTCTTACAATTTAACAATAGATGTGAAGTTGAATAACTGTCGATACATTGTATCACTTATCTTGGCCCATTCTTCCAGTATAGTTTATATTAAAGACATGCTATCATTAGAATCCTGTTGTAAGCTAAAGCCACATCGGAATAGCCTTAGGAAACGTTAATTCTACCTCTACCGTCAGATGTCTTCTCTGCGACACCGTTCCTTAGATATCTCAGTTTTCATCCATATGCCTCTCCGGTTCGCCAACAGGAAAATGGCGACGGACATAAGTGGTGGGCACAGTCGGCCATTTTCCTGTGGCTGAACAGAAAAGAAGAGGCGAAGGAGCCGAACAAGAAGAAGACGGTGTTGGATAGTTCTCTCGCAGCACAGGGGACTCATTAACATATGGATGAAAACCAGAATATCTAAGGAACAGCGGTGCGGAGAAGACATCTAAAGGGAGAGGAAGAATAGCCTTTCTTAAGCCTTTCTTAAGGCTATTCCGACGTAGGTTTAGCTTAAAATGGGATTCTAATGATAGAACCCCTTTAAATCCCTGGCTTACAGTCACAGTTTCACTGGCGGTATTGGAAACAATCATCAAGTTTGTCAGGTATAGAGTAAGCAACTTAAAGGGTACGTAAGTTTTCATCAGAAGTCGATATATCTGCAAGGCTTTGCTGGACAGTCTGTTCTGTGGCTGTATGACGTCTAAGCCTTCATATATGGTGTCCTATTAGTATCTTTGCTGATAATAGCCCCATTATGGCTGCAGCACATTATACATTTCTATCTAAGGTAGGTGATGGAAAGGAAAGCGACATACTCAATTTGTTGGGCCGAGGTGTCCCTGGTGCCCATCTTATCTTCTGGTGAGGAAAGAGCAGAATGGCAGATGTGGCGCATATTGGTGCAAAAAGGGACAAAGCTCCGCCACTATTACATGAATCTATGGCATAAATTCTAATCTAACAAATGCAAGACTATAAAACAATACGCTGATGCTAAATAATTACAATCCAATCAAACATGAAGGGGAAACTTTAGAATGTAGAAACGATTACCGTGAAATAGAAAGTAATATGGCGGAACGATATCTCAACGAAGATAAAGCGTAAAAGACTTCTGCTTCTTTCTGTAGATTGAAAAATGCCGAGTAAACATTTTCTTTGTAATCTTTTCTCTATTTTATATCAACCTATAACTTTATCTCCCACCTGAGCAGAAAATGAAGCGGCCGCTGTTATTATCCATTACGTCTATCACTACACAAGGCCGCTCGTATTATTAGTTTACGTCACGCCGCCAGCCTCGGACGCCACTTTGCACAGAATCTCTTTGCTGACGCTTTCACTTTTTACCTTTAAAGTTAAAAATAATCTCATGTTTTGCTGACTAGATGTTTTTGGTGCAGTATTAGCCATGGGTTTTCAGAGGAAAGTTTAGCTCTTCCTATACAGAGAAGGAAATAAGTATGTGAACCCTCGCTGATTTTGTAAGTTTGCCCACTGACATAGACAGGAACAGTCTAGAATTTTAAGGGGAGGTTAATTTTAACAGTGAGAGAAAGAATATCAGAAATAAAATCCAGAAAATCACATTGTATATAGAGATGAGCGAAGAGTGAAATATTTCAGATTTTCGTTTCGAGTAGCCCCTTAATATTTGACTATTCGATTGAATATCGAATCCCATTATAGTCTATGGGAAAAAATGCTCGTTTCAGGGGAAACCACTATTCCACTAAAGGAGAGTCACCAAGTCCACACTTTCTGACTATAGCTGCCCCAGTCTATATTCTGAAATGCAGCCCTTAGCCTCGGAAAATTGGTCTTTTTTAAATTAAGGGATTTTTCCCTCCCAAACATTGTTTATGGGTTTTATTTTTACAGTTTAGGAGGAATCAGATTAGATCATGGTCACTATTACCAAGGTTTTCACCAACTGTGACATTTCCAACAAGTCTTGCATTACTAGAAATGATCAGATCCAGCAGAGCGCCCCCTTTAGTTGGATCTTCTATAAGATGGACCATAAAGTTGTCTTGTAACTAATTTCCTCCCCTTTGTAGACATTGCAGAACCATGACCCCAGTCAATATCAGGGTAGTTAAATCACCCACCAAGACCATTGTACCTGCCTGTGTTGCCTACTCAATTTCATTATAGACTTGAGAGAATCATTTCACTCCCTAAGCTACTTCTGCCTTTTCTTGTAGTGCATGGGCATAGGCAATGTTCCAGAGAATATAACCTTGGGGGGGTCTTCCCTTCAGCTTGATGCCTAGATCTCTAAAATTATTCTTATGGAGCCTCCATCTACCACTTCTTTTGTCATCAGTGCCCACATGGACCACAACAGCTGGGTCCTGTACAGCCCCACCCAACAATTTGTCCACCCATTCCAACACATGCCGAACCCTGGCATTAAGGAGACACCAAACCATTTGGTTGAGTTGGTCCTTGTAACATATTATTGTGTTTGTCTTCCTGATTATAGAATTCACTAACTGCCTTGTCCTATCTATACTACCGACCCCCCTCCCACCACTAGCTGGATTGCCATTTCTGACTCTGATATCTTCACATCATCATCTAACTTCCTTTCCCTTGAGCCCCTTCCCTCTGTATTCTCAGCTCCTTGCCTGGTCTTCCTGATGTCCCTCCAGCTCTTCAACCTCCATATCTACTCCAGTGACTGCTTCTTTGATGAGCAGCATACTCCGTTCAAGATTGTCCATTGCCCTCAGCATTGCTTTCTGCTCTTTCAGAACTCTAATTCGAGATTCCAGATGGGCAACAAGCTCACCTCTGCCACCGCGGTATTCACCTGGAACTCTTGCTCCAATAGTGCAACATATAACATGCGGTGCACTGAAGTAAATGGCCAATCTTCATCGCCCTTATCCAATGTCCAACAAATAGTTACGTTGTTGAATAAAGTAAGTTACTTCCAGGTGAATGTTCTGAGAACGAATCAAGAGAGAAGGGAAGAAAATGAAACACCAGAAAATAACTTATTCACACATTAAAGGCGGCATTTGGTTCCTCTTGGAGATGATCTTGGCTGAAACAAGGGGATTACTTGTAAAGATTAACCTGTCATTTACTAAGCCTGAACTATGGCAACGCTCCAAAATAACGATTCGCAAATTAGTATATCTGTGAAGTAAATATGCAGATGGAAGATGGTGAGGAGGACGAAACCAACTGTGTCACGATTAGACAACACACGGTGCTGACTAAGTAATAGGAAAGATACTAAAGTTTACTTTGGATGGGAAACCTTGTATAAATGTTACATTAATAATCTTAAGAGTAAATAATAAGACACTGTCCGAAGATTCGCACTCCGATAAATCTTGTTAATATTTGGCATATACTGACATTAATAATTTGACTTTAACTAATGAAGCCATTTGAAAGCAATTAGTTCACTTTTAAATTGTATTAAGATGAATTATGAAGTGTTACAGGCTTTAGATAGAGAAAATTACGTGATCTCATTTATGGCCAAATTATTGATAATTCTGTTACAGTTTAACTATTTCTTAACCAATATTAAGGAATTACCTGTTCTAGTTGGGCTTCGTTACAAAACCAGAACTGTGTCTGGCATATATGAGGCTGGAAATCTACGCCAGCTGTGAGCGGTATGAGTGCCATCCAGGCGCATGGCCGGGCAGAGGGAACATCTCAATTATGGGGAGCCCCCTTTGCCAGTAGGTATCAATTAACAGTAATATGATGTATCTGTTGAACATAGGTCCATGATGATATAAGTGATGGATTTAGGAAGAGAAATACAATGTAATTCAAATACTGTAAACACTCTAACATTGACTCATAAGGGTGCTACCTTCCAAGATATGGCTCTAGAGGTAGTTTTCTTTTTTTTTTCAGCAAGGACAAGTAACTGATAGGGTTGAGCCGATCTTGAGATTTCAGGATTGATTTTAGAATCCGATTTACGATCATTTTCCAGCCGGTCCCGAAGGCAATTGTGAAATTTGCTCAATCGGGATGGCAATCCGATCTTTTCCAATCCCAATCGCTCAACCCTAGTCAATGCTTCTCTATGGGAAAAGTCACTTTTAGGGTTGAGCCGATCTTGAGATTTCAAAATCCAATTTCCGATCATTCTCCATCCGATCCCGATCGCGATTGTGAAATTTGCTCGATCGTCGATTGGAATCAGATCTTTTCCAATCCCGGTCGCTCAACCCTAGTAACTGAAAAACTGATAGGACAAGGCATAGGGAAGCTTATACAGCAAGAGAACAGACTGCCCAGCAAGACCATGCAGATATATTAACTTCTGATGAAAACTCAGGTACCTTTAAGTCTCCCTATCCTTACTCAGCAGTTTCCATAGGGAAACACATTACCCCTCCTGACCCACATCAATTGACTCAATAGCCAACCAGTATCCTGCTGTGTAACAGGGGACACGAGCACATGACCCTGAGACAATGGTCTGCACTTGGGAGCCTTTTCCTTTTAGAAGAGATTATTCAGGTTTAGCTTGCAACACTTAGACATTTACTTATTGGGTTACTACCATCCAATAGGTGGCACTAGAGTCATAGTTTTGATTTTTTTTTTTCAGCAAGAAGAATGAATTTGTACCTTTTCCCAAAAATTCCAAGGAAGCTTGTATCAACTTTAAGTCTTGTTACCGAGACTCCTTGAGGCAGTGACATTCCTAATAAACAAATATACCATACAACTCAAGTTTAAGTGTACAAGGTATCACTTCTTCACCTTTTGGTTGAGACCATGTGTAGTACTTAAACCTGATGTGCACTATCCACATGCTAATCACTCAGTGGACTAAGGACTCAGTGGAGACTATGCCAGGGCTCATTGTATATATCACTATATTATGTGGCAAGGATGGGCACAAGAACATGTTCGAGATGGCAGTGATTCCTGCATACTTGGAAGCTGCTGGAGACCCAGAACTAACCCCTGTGTCCATTCATTTGTCCAGTATTTGTTGGATGCCATAGAACATGTACATGACTTCCCAAGAACAGATTATTGAACCATTTAAGACTTTACAGGCTATTTCCTGGGATCTGCACAGTTGGTGCAATCCAAGAAGCTTGGTGCCTTATGAACTGTCCTAAGGATCCTATAAGGTTTGCATTCTGTGTAGCTTTACTCAATCGCCACAGGCTGGTTCCCAGAGATCCGCCAACCACTAGCAGCCTGCATTGCTGGATAAGCCCTGTTCACAATGAACTGCCTCATTTGTATTCACTGAACTATGTGATATCAGTGAATACTAATAATGTGGACACAGAGTGGTTTTTGCAGTTCACCCTGGGGTGTGGATGTGGGATGTGGAGCTTTCAGTTGGAGGAGGGAGGTTGCGAAACCATTTCACATGCTGACCAATGCCTATCTTCATGGACTGGGAAAGGAGGGTGGTGGTGATTGTAGGATGTTGGGAAGCCATCAGGTATTCGGGACTGGATGAATGTCTCTTACGGCGTCTGAGAGATCATTTTTACTTCTCCTGTCCCCTCTGTAAACTGGAAGATGGCAGTAGCATTGGCTGTGGGCAGCATGTCATATATAAGGCCATTAAGTAATGTAACATCCCATTATAAGTCATTGGTGCGGCCCCAGCTGGATTGTGCAGTTCAGTTCTGGGCACTGGTATTTAGAAACAATGTCCTAGAGTTGGAAAAGGTTCAATGAAGGGCCACATAACAGATAAGGGCCACATAACAGATGAGGGCCACATAACAGATGAGGGCCACGGAGCAGCTCAGTTATGGGAAGAGAATAAGGTGGAGATTGTAACATAAACTGCACGGTAGATGGGATAGCAATCTCTGTACGGAGCTGTGGGGAGTGGCGGCACTATATAATATATATAATATATGTATAATGTATATATATCTATAAGTAATATAATATAATAAATATAATAATATATAATGGATATTCAGTATTTTACAACAAGACTTTGTGAATGACTTAAAGGTTATTAAATAATAATAGTAGTAGTCACACGAGATTCTGGACTTCAAGAAATATATTGATAGCAAAATAATGATTTCTTTAATTACAACCTGATAATTAAACTTTCTTGGCCTAGCAAACTAAACCCGCCACACACTGAACAGGCCCTTAAATAACGTAGATGATATTGCGCGATTGTGCTGCTTGGGGCTTCTCCCGTCTCTTTGATATGTTTGGTGTCTGGTTTGTTTTACTGCAAAGTGTCTGTCCATTCCTTACAGAAGTTAAATATGACACATCTTAAAGACGAGGTCATAATCAGAGCCACACTGGCAAATCACACAGGATATCGCCTCGTATAAAATATTCAGCTGCTCCAACGTATAAAAGTGACAAACAATTCTGCAAGGCTCACGTACGGGACTGCAGGCTTTTGGAGAAGATGTGAAGGAGGATAATAAAAAACCTGAAACATTTCCATAATATTATCTATTACAGATATTTAGATAGACTGAAAGGGTCGATTTGGAACCCTCGTCCTCCCCGCACGGATATATTTTGCAGCTTTTTTTATGCAGATTTTGTTGCGTTTTTTTGAGTCAAAGCCAAGAATGACTACAAAAGGAATGGGGAATATCTAGGAAGTTCTTAGACTCGTCTCTGAGGCTGAGGCCCCACGTTCCAAAAACAGAGCTTTTTTTATTGCTGTGTTTTGCTGAGTCAAATCCAGGAGTGGACTGAGCAGAAGGTAGAAGAGCTTCCTAGATATTTGGCTTTGGCTCAAAAAATTGCAGCAAAATCTGCAACAAAAAAAGGTGTGTTTCCACAATGTGGGGCCTCAGCCTTATTGTGTGTTTGTAGATTGGATCACGTGTTGGAGCTTGATCCCAAATGTACATGGCGTAGCTATAAAAAGTGTCTGTTATATTCGAATGTTATTCGATTCCAATGAGAACTGTGTAATACCTAATGTCTCCTGCGGGGGTGATGTAGGGAAATTAAACAATTACAAAATGCTACAAATACCTGGGTCACCACCTTGTGATCTACTTAGTAAGAGCCAAAGGTTATTATTTGAGATACCTTTTTCATTAAAAATTAAGAACTTTAAGAACCTTGAAGCTTTATACCAAGGTGTCAGATTTAGACTTCTTTTGTTTAGGGTCTCTCCTCCAGTCTCTGAGAGGTTTGTACCCTCAATGCAAGTTAAAGAGGTGATACAAAAAATCCTCTCATATCTACAAGGACTGCTGAAGGGCAAATAAACATAAAGAAACACCACTCACCTCACCTGGACCTCTATGTCCAGTAGTGGCAGCTCTGGTCTTCAGTTTACAAGTCTCCTAGATTTTCTGGTAAGAAATAGAGATGAGCGAACAGTAAAATATTTGATGTTCATTATTCGTTTCGAATAGCCGCTCAATATGTGACTATTGGAAGGAATCTGGAACCCCATTATAGTCTATGGGAGAAAGTGCTTCACTCCAGGGGATCCCACCATTCACCTCAGGAGAGTCACCAAGTCCACTATGACACCCCAGGAAATGACACAACACCTCTGCATTGTAACTGGGCCAGCAGGGGGCGCATGTCTGGGGGCATCTAACACCCCAAAGCCCCTCTATTACCCCAACATCACAGCCTAACAACTACACACTTTACACACTCACTACATCCTCTATCAAAGTGGGATAATACCTGGAAACCTTCTTTCTTCCCCAATTGGATGGACACAAACCCAAATTTCAGCTAAAGAAACATTACCAAGCCCCCCTTTATATCATGTTGCCCATGACAACCACAGATGGAATAGACAATGGGAAATCCTTCAGTCCCCCCCTGACCTGTCATTGTGGATGTGTGTGTGATGTGTATATATATATATATATATATATATATATATATATATGTGTGTGTGTGTGTGTGTGTGTGTGTGTGTGATGTGTATATATATATATATATATATATATATATATATATATATATATATATATATATATATATGTGTGTGTGTGTGTGTGTGTGTGTGTGTGATGTGATGTGGTGAGACCTTCCAAAATTCACTTCTCTAGCCCTTAACGTGAGCCCTTCCAAATGAAGTTCCAGGCCCTTAAGCTGAGCTCCAGCAGAGATTGGGGCCATTCAGGTGACTTCAGCCTCTACCTAGTACTAGGCCCTTTCACTTAGTTCTGCCTTGTACCAGCAGAGTTTTTTGCCCTCAGGGTCCATTCACATGGAGTAACGTGCCGCGTGATGTGGCACATATACGGCGTGTGAGACTTTGAGCGCCGTAAAAGCACCCATTGATTTCAATGGGAGCCTGGATCGTATACGCCTCGTTATTTTGCGGTCGTGATTTTGGGGGCAGCAAAGTCATGCCAAGTAACACACTGGGAGACATGGCTGACTTTATGTTGGGTTGCTTTTCAAGAGACAAAGGCATAGTTCACATCATGGAGAGCAAACACTACTGGATTGAACAAAAAATTGGATTGAGCTGATATAGCCTGACTGAATTGCTGTGTATCCCACTTAGCTTTTGGGGGGTAGACCCTTAAAAATTGGATTGACCATACATGGCCTGACTGAATGAACGGCTGTCTCCCACTTAGCTTTGGTGGGTAGACCATTAAAAATTGGATTGAGCGTACATTGCTGGACTGAATTTCTGGGTCTCCTACCTAGGTTTTGGGGGTACACACCCTGGATATCTGGATTGAGCGGACATAGCCGGACCTAATTGCTCTGTATCCCTGTTTTGGGGTTACACAGCCTGAAAAGCTGCTTTGCACATATATAGCAAGAAGTAACTGCTGTGGATTCCTGCTATTTTGTGGGGGACACCCCAAATAAAAGCTGGTGTGCACATATATAGCAACAAGTAACTGATGTGTATCCCTGTTTTCCACCGTCCGGGGATAGCTGGACTCCTCTCCCTGCAGTATATAGCTCTGAGAAGAGCTGTTGTTGTTCTTCGGTTTTTCCCTGCCTACTAGAAGCTAATCCTCTCTAGCCCTCAGCAGATGTCTTTCTCTCCCTATCTCTCACCGCGAAATGACACGAATAGGGCGGCGGCCATTCTTATGAATGGGAGGTCACATGTTTTCAGCAGCCAATGGGTTTTTTCAATTTTTTTCACCAGTATAGATTGGATCCTTGAGATGGACAATCTCTTTAAGGAGAAAAGTAAAATGTGCTACAGACATAATGAGGCTATTAGCAACAAAAACTGATAGAAAATCATGTATGAAAGTTTATACAGCCAAAGAAGAGATTGTTCAGCAGATAATTCAACTGTTCATAAAAAAATCAGACACCCCATTATGTTTTACTACCGAATGACATAGTTTTCAAGTGTCCGTGTTTGATTGACTACCGGGAAACCTCTATGAAGAGGCCAGAACTTAATGGAAGCCAATACTTTGTCCACAAAACCATTTACCCTTGGTGAAGAATAGTAATGTCTGTATTTAATGGAGAAATCCTTCTAGACTTAGAGGTCCCAGTCTGTGCACGGAATATGAGCGGTTATTAGGATTTGGTGTTCTCGGCGGCTTATGGCGCTGTACTAATTTAATGGCACTCATTACTTGTGTAAGTGTCATCTTTGTCAGACTGGTCAGAAATAGAGCAATAGATTGGCTTCCTAATGAGACACCTTGATATACAGCTCCCCCCTCCATAGTTCTATATACTTCTACAGCTCCCCCCTCCATAGTTCTATATACTTCTACAGCTCCCCCCTCCATAGTTCTATATACTTCTACAGCTCCCCCCTCCATAGTTCTATATACTTCTACAGCTCCCCCCTCCATAGTTCTATATACTTCTACAGCTCCCCCCTCCATAGTTCTATATACTTCTACAGCTCCCCCCTCCATAGTTCTATATACTTCTACAGCTCCCCCCTCCATAGTTCTATATACTTCTACAGCTCCCCCCTCCATAGTTCTATATACTTCTACAGCTCCCCCCTCCATAGTTCTATATACTTCTACAGCTCCCCCCTCCATAGTTCTATATACTTCTACAGCTCCCCCCCTCCATAGTTCTATATACTTCTACAGCTCCCCCCTCCATAGTTCTATATACTTCTACAGCTCCCCCCTCCATAGTTCTATATACTTCTACAGCTCCCCCCTCCATAGTTCTATATACTTCTACAGCTCCCCCCTCCATAGTTCTATATACTTCTACAGCTCCCCCCTCCATAGTTCTATATACTTCTACAGCTCCCCCCTCCATAGTTCTATATACTTCTACAGCTCCCCCCTCCATAGTTCTATATACTTCTACAGCTCCCCCCTCCATAGTTCTATATACTTCTACAGCTCCCCCCCTCCATAGTTCTATATACTTCTACAGCTCCCCCCTCCATAGTTCTATATACTTCTACAGCCCCCCCTCCATAGTTCTATATACTTCTACAGCCCCCCCTCCATAGTTCTATATACTTCTACAGCTCCTCCCCTCCATAGTTCTATATACTTCTACAGCCCCCCCTCCATAGTTCTATATACTTCTACAGCTCCCCCCTCCATAGTTCTATATACTTCTACAGCTCCCCCATCCATAGTTCTATATACTTCTACAGCTCCCCCCTCCATAGTTCTATATACTTCTACAGCTCCCCCCTCCATAGTTCTATATACTTCTACAGCTCCCCCCCTCCATAGTTCTATATACTTCTACAGCTCCCCCATCCATAGTTCTATATACTTCTACAGCTCCCCCCCTCCATAGTTCTATATACTTCTACAGCTCCCCCCTCCATAGTTCTATATACTTCTACAGCTCCCCCCCTCCATAGTTCTATATACTTCTACAGCTCCCCCCTCCATAGTTCTATATACTTCTACAGCTCCCCCCCTCCATAGTTCTATATACTTCTACAGCTCCCCCCTCCATAGTTCTATATACTTCTACAGCTCCCCCCCTCCATAGTTCTATATACTTCTACAGCTCCCCCCTCCATAGTTCTATATACTTCTACAGCTCCCCCCTCCATAGTTCTATATACTTCTACAGCCCCCCCTCCATAGTTCTATATACTTCTACAGCTCCTCCCCTCCATAGTTCTATATACTTCTACAGCCCCCCCTCCATAGTTCTATATACTTCTACAGCTCCCCCCTCCATAGTTCTATATACTTCTACAGCTCCCCCATCCATAGTTCTATATACTTCTACAGCCCCCCCTCCATAGTTCTATATACTTCTACAGCTCCCCCCTCCATAGTTCTATATACTTCTACAGCTCCCCCCTCCATAGTTCTATATACTTCTACAGCCCCCCCTCCATAGTTCTATATACTTCTACAGCTCCCCCCTCCATAGTTCTATATACTTCTACAGCTCCCCCATCCATAGTTCTATATACTTCTACAGCTCCCCCATCCATAGTTCTATATACTTCTACAGCTCCCCCCTCCATAGTTCTATATACTTCTACAGCTCCCCCATCCATAGTTCTATATACTTCTACAGCTCCCCCATCCATAGTTCTATATACTTCTACAGCTCCCCCCTCCATAGTTCTATATACTTCTACAGCTCCCCCATCCATAGTTCTATATACTTCTACAGCTCCCCCCTCCATAGTTCTATATACTTCTACAGCTCCCCCTCCATAGTTCTATATACTTCTACAGCTCCCCCATCCATAGTTCTATATACTTCTACAGCTCCCCCCTCCATAGTTCTATATACTTCTACAGCTCCCCCCTCCATAGTTCTATATACCTCTACAGCTCCCCCCTCCATAGTTCTATATACTTCTACAGCTCCCCCCTCCATAGTTCTATATACTTCTACAGCTCCCCCCTCCATAGTTCTATATACTTCTACAGCTCCCCCCTCCATAGTTCTATATACTTCTACAGCTCCCCCCTCCATAGTTCTATATACTTCTACAGCTCCCCCATCCATAGTTCTATATACTTCTACAGCTCCCCCCTCCATAGTTCTATATACTTCTACAGCTCCCCCATCCATAGTTCTATATACTTCTACAGCTCCCCCCTCCATAGTTCTATATACTTCTACAGCTCCCCCTCCATAGTTCTATATACTTCTACAGCTCCCCCCTCCATAGTTCTATATACCTCTACAGCTCCCCCCTCCATAGTTCTATATACTTCTACAGCTCCCCCCTCCATAGTTCTATATACTTCTACAGCTCCCCCCTCCATAGTTCTATATACTTCTACAGCCCCCCTCCATAGTTCTATACACTTCTACAGCCCCCCCTCCATAGTTCTATATACTTCTACAGCTCCCCCCTCCATAGTTCTATATACTTCTACAGCTCCCCCCTCCATAGTTCTATATACTTCTACAGCTCCCCCCTCCATAGTTCTATATACTTCTACAGCTCCCCCCTCCATAGTTCTATATACTTCTACAGCCCCCCCTCCATAGTTCTATATACTTCTACAGCTCCCCCCTCCATAGTTCTATATACTTCTGCAGCTCCCCCCTCCATAGTTCTATATACTTCTACAGCTTCCCCCTCCATAGTTCTATATACTTCTACAGCCCCCCCTCCATAGTTCTATATACTTCTACAGCTCCCCCCCTCCATAGTTCTATATACTTCTACAGCCCCCCCTCCATAGTTCTATATACTTCTACAGCTCCCCCCTCCATAGTTCTATATACTTCTACAGCCCCCCCCTCTATAGTTCTATATACTTCTACAGCCCCCCCTCCATAGTTCTATATACTTCTACAGCCCCCCCTCCATAGTTCTATATACTTCTACAGCTCCCCCCTCCATAGTTCTATATACTTCTACAGCTCCCCCCTCCATAGTTCTATATACTTCTACAGCCCCCCCTCCATAGTTCTATATACTTCTACAGCTCCTCCCCTCCATAGTTCTATATACTTCTACAGCTCCCCCCTCCATAGTTCTATATACTTCTACAGCCCCCCCTCCATAGTTCTATATACTTCTACAGCTCCCCCCTCCATAGTTCTATATACTTCTACAGCTCCCCCCTCCATAGTTCTATATACTTCTACAGCTCCCCCCTCCATAGTTCTATATACTTCTACAGCTCCCCCCTCCATAGTTCTATATACTTCTACAGCTCCCCCCCTCCATAGTTCTATATACTTCTACAGCTCCCCCCTCCATAGTTCTATATACTTCTACAGCTCCCCCCTCCATAGTTCTATATACTTCTACAGCTCCTCCCCTCCATAGTTCTATATACTTCTACAGCTCCCCCCTCCATAGTTCTATATACTTCTACAGCTCCCCCCCTACATAGTTATATATACTTCTACAGCTCCCCCCCTCCATAGTTCTATATACTTCTACAGCTCCCCCCTCCATAGTTCTATATACTTCTACAGCCCCCCCCTCCATAGTTCTATATACTTCTACAGCCCCCCCTCCATAGTTCTATATACTTCTACAGCTCCCCCCTCCATAGTTCTATATACTTCTACAGCTCCCCCCTCCATAGTTCTATATACTTCTACAGCTCCCCCCTCCATAGTTCTATATACTTCTACAGCTCCCCCCCTCCATAGTTCTATATACTTCTACAGCTCACCCCTCCATAGTTCTATATACTTCTACAGCCCCCCCTCCATAGTTCTATATACTTCTACAGCTCCCCCCTCCATAGTTCTATATACTTCTACAGCTCCCCCCTCCGTAGTTCTATATACTTCTACAGCTCCCCCCTCCATAGTTCTATATACTTCTACAGCTCCCCCCTCCATAGTTCTATATACTTCTACAGCTCCCCCCCTCCATAGTTCTATATACTTCTACAGCTCCCCCCTCCATAGTTCTATATACTTCTACAGCTCCCCCCTCCGTAGTTCTATATACTTCTACAGCTCCCCCCTCCATAGTTCTATATACTTCTACAGCTCCCCCCTCCATAGTTCTATATACTTCTACAGCTCCCCCCCTCCATAGTTCTATATACTTCTACAGCTCCCCCTCCCATAGTTCTATATACTTCTACAGCTCCCCCCTCCATAGTTCTATATACTTCTACAGCCCCCCCCCTCCATAGTTCTATATACTTCTACAGCTCCCCCCTCCATAGTTCTATATACTTCTACAGCTCCCCCCTCCATAGTTCTATATACTTCTACAGCTCCCCCCTCCATAGTTCTATATACTTCTACAGCTCCCCCCCTCCATAGTTCTATATACTTCTACAGCTCCCCCTCCCATAGTTCTATATACTTCTACAGCTCCCCCCTCCATAGTTCTATATACTTCTACAGCCCCCCCCCCTCCATAGTTCTATATACTTCTACAGCTCCCCCTCCCATAGTTCTATATACTTCTACAGCTCCCCCCTCCATAGTTCTATATACTTCTACAGCCCCCCCCCCTCCATAGTTCTATATACTTCTACAGCTCCCCCCTCCATAGTTCTAATCCTTAGTGTCCTTTGTACGCTCACGTGAATAGATGGAAATTTGGATTTTTCTTCATGTAAAAATGTCATTGTGAATCATCAATAACAAGTCCCAATTTTCTTGTCACTTTTGACATAGACTTTGCATTATTTTTTGATGGTGGATTGAGAGAATAAAATAACGTATCACAAGCTGTAGACCCTGTAAGATCTTTATATAGATATAGAAGAACAATACGTAGCGGCTTCAGATGCAACGATTAGCAACACACTTAGCAGTCACAGATGAATCAGAGAATTACGCTCATAAGTTCTTGAAGAAAGTGTTTTATTGGTGCAGGCTATGAGTATTCATGAGTATTAGTCATGTTTGTCTTTGTATTCTTATGTCCTGACAGTTTTGATATTTTTAGCATTTCACATTTGTTTTATCTCACAATGGAAACCTTTTTCGCTTCGCCCTAGCAATAAAATCCTTGTACGTGATGTGCATTGCACTAGATGACACCACCCCATGGGCGAGCAAAAGCGGCAACTTCATCTGGGCCCTGCCTGACGTAGCCAAGGATGGTTGTATTATACACAACACACACAAGGTCTTTTCTGTCCTATTTCTCATGAGACCACAACGATTTCCCCACTTAGGTCACAATGGCTGACATACCTTTTTTTGGTTTGGAAACCCATAGAAGAAATTTTTGCAAATGGAAAAATTCTAAGATAATAAGATTGTGGATTTTTTTTTCATTTCACCTTCCATAATGGCTAAAATTTCAAAGGATCAAAATGTATCTTCTAAAAGAGTTTTCCGTCCCAAGTAGATTGATGGCCTAGTCTATGGATTGGCCATCAATGGAAGATTGGCCGATCGGCTGCTTGTATAGTCAGCATGTGTCCGTGTACGCTCCACGTGAACCCCTCGCTCACATCTACATTTGGTAATCCGTAGGGAAAGTTCACATGGGGACCCCCCGAATGAACTACTGAATGCATTTGCAAGTGCAGTAAAAGCACACGGACCCCATAGACTATAATGGAGCCTGTGTGCTTGCAGTGAGATCTCTGCACGAGTCATGTGGCCAGGAAAGTAAATTGAGAAGTACTTTCCTGTCTGCATGTTCCCTGTGGAGATCTCGCGACAAGCAAACGGACCCCATTATACTCTATGGGGTCCATGTGCTTTCACTGCACAGCACTTGCCAATGTGTTTGGTATTCTGTTCAGGGGGGGGGGGGGGGGGGGTCCCCATGAGGACTCCCCAAAAAGGAATGCCAATGCAGATGTGAACGATGGGTGAATCTTGTGGTTTCTTCACTTCAAGAACATCGTTGTACACTGTATAGTGCCTGTGCTTAGTTTTGCAGCTCAGCCCTATTTACCTGAAGGGGCTGAGCTACTCAGTGACCATGTGACCTAATGTGTGAACATGACATCACCTGGCCTATCAAGCAGGAAGGTCAATCACTGAAAAAACAGCTGATCGGTGCTGGTCCGGGATCTCAGACTTCTGTTTATCTTTCATTGAAGACGTATCAAAAAATAGATCATCCATTGATGACCCAACAATGACCAGACTCTGCATGGATGTTATTTTGAAGATTCTACCATAACGTAGAAGGAATTATGATAATGATTTCATGTTCTTGCCCAGCTCAGTGCTGCACCTTGGTTATGATGCCGCCAGGGCTATCTGTGGGTGGGATTATCTACGTAAAGAACTACAGTTCTCATAATTCTTCTGCCATCTTATAGACAATTTTTGGATTTGATATAACATGGTCTTATTGAGGAAATATATCTTCTGCATTAATGAAATGTAAGTAAGGGACTAATATGAGAAGCTTGGCCCTTCCCTTTACTG
This sequence comes from Leptodactylus fuscus, assembly GCF_031893055.1. Taxonomy (NCBI): domain Eukaryota; kingdom Metazoa; phylum Chordata; class Amphibia; order Anura; family Leptodactylidae; genus Leptodactylus; species Leptodactylus fuscus. Next base: position 891,473 of record NC_134275.1, read on the forward strand.
ACATGATCCCTGATGCCGTTAGACGAGTTGGTAAAATTAATACAGGGATCCAAAGTGTAAAGTGATACTAGGGCTTCCCAATAAGTACAGACCATTTTATGCTTCTTATTTCCATCAAACAAGAACCCTCTTGGAGCTTCGGGTCAATTATTGAAATGAGACACAGCAGGGAGGACGCAAAGTCATAGAAATTTAGGACTTAATTTTCATGGGAATCAATAGTGATCAATTGTGATTACAAGTCAATAATTCCCCTGGGAAATCATTAGCAGATAATCTATACAGGTTTTTTAATGCCTCAATGTAGCAGTTTGACAAAACAAATTTATAGCCCTAATATTCATGTATTATGTGTTAGGAACCTAGTGCAATAAAAATGAACAGTTAGTCCTAGGCAACCAGAATTCCCCGCACACCGAGGCAAAACAGCCCTGAGTGTCCAGTGCTCTCCAAACCAGAGCAGAACCAGGCCCCAGAGGTCTTCTCCAGAGCTCCTAATGATGGAGATGGACTCAGTAAATTCTGGGATCCAGAACCGCAACTGCTCAGAGAGTGCCGCACACTGTGTTCACCCCAAATTGCAGTGGAACCAGAAGACCCACAAACCACTGACCTCAGTGGGTAAAGAACCAGGAGAAGCAGGTCAGCACGGTTTAGTGCAGGATGGATCATTGTCCGGAAATGGCAGAAGCACCACTGGAAAGTCGTACAGGCCGGTTCGGAACACAGGAGGTCACACAGAATCCAGGGGTAGGTCAGGACGTAGTCAAACAAGTCTGGTCGGTACACAGGAGGTCACACAGAATCCAGGGGTAGGTCAGGACGTAGTCAAACAAGTCTGATCAGTACACAGGAGGTCACACAGAATCCAGGGGTAGGTCAGGACGTAGTCAAACAAGTCTGGTCGGTACACAGGAGGTCACACAGAATCCAGGGGTAGGTCAGGACGTAGTCAAACAAGTCTGATCAGTACACAGGAGGTCACACAGAATCCAGGGGTAGGTCAGGACGTAGTCAAACAAGTCTGGTCGGTACACAGGAGGTCACACAGAATCCAGGGGTAGGTCAGGACGTAGTCAAACAAGTCTGGTCGGTACACAGGAGGTCACAAGGTAACAGAGGGTTCATCAGAAGAGTAATCAGAAGAGCCGCATCATACACTGAAGGTCATGAGGTATCCAAATCACAGGTCAAGGAGAGGTGGTCTAGGAGGCAAGTAGGGTCATACATGGAGGTCATACACATGGTAACCCAGTATGAGGCAGGAGAAGCAGGACCCTAATGGAAAGAGGCATGCCGTGATCTGATCCCAGTGGAATCTGGTTAACCAACAGGGAGTCGGAACAAGGCCTAAATAGCCTCTGGCCCACCGCTGACCCCCCTGACCTTGGAAGCACTGGTTCTGGTCCCAGGAGGAGACCAGAATTCCCTGCAGACTATTGCAGGGGTTCCGGCCCTCCTCCTCCAGGGATCGGGAGCCTTGGACAAGGCGCCTGAAGCAGAGCAGGCCGGCAGTCTCCATGCATTGCAGTGAAGGCTCCGGCCCGCACTTTATGAGAACGTTTAGGCATAAATACAAGTTTTATAAACATTTGTAAGTCAATATCAAGGACTTGCCATATGGCTGTTGTTTTAGTCATTGTCAGTTTTAAGCTTTCGTTTTATTTGTCACTGTGTTCTATAGTAAAGAGCAAAAAAATCCCGAGCAATTGCTGACATTTGATCATTGCACTAAATGTTCTGCTTTGTAAGCCTGGAGCCTTCTTATGATAGTGTAGCTAAAAAGATTAGACTCCACATGAGGCTGTGCTGCTCACCAATGACTATGCATATGATCATGGCACAGAACCTTGAAATTAGCCACTTTCTTCCTTGCTAATACTTTCACTGCCTAACAGATTTTAGAGAATTGCATGAAGGATGGCTCCCATCCATAATCCTGTCTAGATCTAGCAGGAGAGGAGCACTAGTTTGTTAAATACCAGGCTTTGAACCTTATACGTCATCTAAGGTTTTAAATACTTGATAGAGATATCACGCTTGAAGTGACATCTTTATAAGTTTGGAAATGTCAGTGCAGTGGCGTATTGCGGATATGGAGTGCAATAAGATTCTCAGTCCTCTGAACAGATTTCAGATTTGATTTTATGTTTTTGTAAGATAGAAGCCGAGATGAACAATTTTCTTCCATTTTATTGAAAACCATTTAAAACTCACCAGAAGACGCACGTCCTTGAGTCGTCCTTATTGGCCAAGTTGTGGTAAGTAAATATCTTATTATCCGGATTGGAACTTTTGATACAGTTTTAATCCCACAGTCCTAGTGATGCAGCTGTTTTGTAATAGTTTATAGGCTTGTGGTTGGGAATCATGGTTAATGCAGAAACGTAAGACAATAAAAGTGCAGACACAAGCCCTGGACGCCCCGAATGGCCAGAGCTCTGCTCATCTGCAATAGCCAATAACCAAATAACCATATGAAGATAAATCTCTTGTGTGTCGGTATTGGCCATTGACGTTGGGCTGGGCTCCATCTGCCTATGGTAGCTTTCATCTACATCCTTAGGGAAAAGGCATTAAATGGTTAATATTGTGTGTATTCATTTAGGTAAAAGCTGTGTTATTTTGCAAGTAAATCGGTTTACTGAAGCCTATCATACACAGGGGGTTTTGGGTCTTAATATGAACTTGGTCCTTAATTTAGGTGTCCAGTACCTGTAGGTGACAGTGATTTTGTGGGTGCCCATGTCAGCACCATAGGAGCTTAGTAATGATAAATGTTGGATCTAAACAAGTGCTGCTGCCGTCATCATGTAGTGACCTGGGGCTGGCAATGTAAAGATGGCATAGTTCAAGGTAGGCCCCAGATGAAGGCCTTGCTGGTACTAGTGACTTTTTGAACCAAGTCGTCTTACAGGCCCAGGTGGCACAATGATGAGAGGGTCTAGAAAGGGCCCACCATGGTGTTCCTGCAACTTATCTCCTAAATAATCGTTTTTCAGTCTTCTCTTGATATTAGGGTAGACTGAAGGTATAGGAGACGGGATAGCAGTTGAAACAGGTGTAGCTCATAGCTCAGCTTAATTGGCAAGAATCTTCCCGTTACAAGGCACCCTGGCGGCACAATTCACTTACAGCACCAGATTCTATAGATAGGCACATATAGGAGTGGTTATGCTTTCATCCCTTCCTAAGCTCTCTGACCCTGTGTGGCAATGTGGGGCAACTCCAATTTTCCAACCAATATTGAGAAAATCTTAGCAATGGAGAACTAAATTTCCACACTTTTCAGCTGTTCAACAGTTCAAAATCTTAATTCTGAGAGCTTGGGGTGCAATCCCATTGTACTGCCTGTTAGTCATGGCTGCCACTAACTAACCTACAGAGTTGAAGGAGGTCTGCGAGGAGCGAGACTTCCCTCCTCTAACCCTAGCTACTCTGTAACTGACTGAGGGAACTGCATGTTACTCCCTGGCCAAAAGTCGGGGGCTCTTAAAAACCACAGAACTCTTCCCACAAGCCACCCCTGTTTTCACAACAACATAGAATTGTCCGGTGGCATAATAGGAATGGCGGGGCCCTATGGCGAACTTTTAACAAGGGCCCCTCTCCAACCGACACCGAAGACCATGACCAACCCCCCACTGCATTCCTGCACACACTATTATTTGACATTGCAACGCACAAGGATGCAGGCCCCGGCCATGTGATGTCAGGGACGTCACACAAGTAGGCCTGAAACCAACCTGGAGCAAGGATGGGTAAGTATATAGGGCCCATTACCAGCTGGAGTTACTGGGGATGCTGAAAATAGCCCCTCCCCCCCCATGACTATGGTGACAGGTTTCCATAGTAGCTGCGACCTTAATAAAGCTGCATATGTACTCCTATTAGGCCCTGACAGGCATGATACATTGCAATACTGATCTATTGCAATGTATTGTATCAGAAATCAGGAACTCACATGTTCAAGTCAACTAAAGGGACTAAACCAAATAAGAAAAGTTAAATACCATGTTAAAAAATAAAATATAAAATAAAATAAACTCTTGTTCCCATTCAAATTAATTTATTATGTAAAAAAGATTGGCCACTGATGGGGCTACTGTCTAGCTGAGTGGTCATTTCTAGAGATGGGCGAGTAGTATTCCATCGAATACCCCCCTGCATAGATATTGGTGTAAAAAAGCGCCAGGGAAGGTGGGAGGGGCATCACATTTTTACTGCCCAATACAGGGGAGGTATTCGATGGAATTCTACTCGCTCGTCTCTAGATTCATTTCCCATATGTCAGAGACACAGAAGTAGATCCCAATGGCGCACCCAAGATCTGACCTGTCCACTCAGTGCTGCTTACCAGCTTACACATAGGACATATCTTTTCTTAAAGTTGGTGTTTATACAAATGTAAACTATAAAGTTTTGTTTTAATGTGAAACTATATAAACTAGGTCCCGATACAGTAAGTAAGGGGGCGAGCTAAGCAACATCACTTTTTACAGAATATATTTTTTGCATGAATTTCTTGAACTTAGTTTAGCAGTTTGATTAAGAAAGGCTCCAAGTCCCCTGGTAAGCTTCCAAACTTACTTAATGTGCTGAAGCAGAAAGGCCAAGAAAGATATGTAAAAAAGAAGTCATAAAGGTAGCGCGCTAATGTAATTTCACGAACCATCTAATGAAGCGTGTGAGCATATTTCCTCTATTAAGTCTGTTAAGTACACATAGCGCCGAGTCCCATATTGCTTACTGACTGTGAGAATACTGTACCAGTAATCAACTGAACAGATGAAGATGCCGAGACACTAAGGAAATCGCAAATTACTTTTAAAGAACCAACCTAAAATAAGATGACTGACCTGGACAAAGATAACAACTCTATTGTTTCCTATTCAGTATATTGTTGACCTATTGGTAGCTAATAACCTCATAGCACCAAGCAGCTAAAGCCGTAAGATGTCCTTGCTCCCTACCGGCATCGGTGAGGTTAGGCCACCATCATCCTTCCACTGGGCCACCATTTGCCCTTCCCTGGACCATTCATCATTCTAGTCCTGATGTTTTGCAGATGTTCGGAGCCAATCATCTAACCATAAGAATTTGGTTCTTGCCTTGGTTCTTGGTTCTTCATATCCTTACACTTGGCCATTTTTCCTGCTTCCAACATATGACCTAAAATTCCTAACTAGAGTATTTACTTGCCATCAAATATATCTGCTGCAACACAGAGAAAGCCCAGAGGCAAAAGGGGGTAGCAGCACTTGAATTTGTCACAGTGGTTAGAAACTCTACCAACTCCAGCGTTCCTTCTGGACTAGTGCAGTGCTCAGGACCTGCAGTGTTCCTCACAGTGGTAGTAGTCTTCCCCAGGTCATGTCCTACCTGAGCCTGATGGTTGTGGAAGTGCCCATGGTGGTTGAGAAGGAAAAATACTCATGAGAAGCTATTCAGGAACAGGGTAACTTGTAACTTTATTTGAGGTAGAAAAATGGCAGTGGCTACACCTAGATGTCAGTCTGTGCTAAAGCTGGATCTAAAAGTCCCATAAAATCTGTACAAATACACTCTCTGGGGTAAAGTAAAACCGATAGGCCCATATAACACTTATCCTCAGATATCAGGCTGGCTCACAGGTCTTGGTTCTTTCAACCACAACATGGGGTTATTTTTTTCCAACCTGTCTGGTTCCTAGGCACAGTCTGGAGTGACTTAGCTGGTCTCCAAGTTACTGTGGGGCTTAGTCTTACTGCTCATTCTTTGCTATAGACTCTCCAAAGGTCCCAAGAAGACGCTTGGTTTCCTCCTTTCCAGAACTATCTGTGATACAACCCATTTAGATGGTAAACTATACAACATATACAAGCCATGTACAAATTACAGGATAAACACATAACATTCACTATATACATTTTACTATGCCATGATACTGCATATCAGACAGTTTGACAAGGAATCATTTTAACTAGAGTGGGAGAAGTTAGCTTGGTAGCACTAAAGGAGCCGACCCAAACAGTCAAGACTGGGACACAAAATATGCAGCAAACAGGTTTATTTAGACAAAAAAAAAAAACAGGAAAATAAATCCACCTTGACTTCAGGAGCAAAATAAAATCCAGCCTTAACTTCAGGCACAAACAAAACAAAATCCTGCTTGTCTGAGCAACTAAACATAACTGATAACCCAACTATACATGTGGCTTACTACCAGACACACAAACAAAATAAGCACAATATTGTCTCACTGGACTCACGGTTACAGGACAGACCCAGACGCCTCCTCGCACTCCATGGATCTGCCCTGATGTAGAGGATCTTTTTATCTTTTTCTGACCCAGTAATGAGCCCGGGACCTGCACCCTGGGGCTGAGGCCTACTCAAGACACATAAGTTAAAAACCTGGGGAGACATAGCGCAATTCCAGCACTCTACCTATATAGATAGTCTGTGTTGTCCTCTTGACATGTTACTTTTGAAACTTTTTCACTTAGCAAACAGCATTTACAGAAATATTTGCTGACTGACAGCTCCATTACAGATAATTCCTAAAAAAACATGTCTGGGGATCCTTGACTATAATTGTGCAGAGTAAATGCTGCAGTACAGAATCTGCTCATTGTGGATAAGGGTGAAGTGTATATATATATATATATATATATATATATATATATATATATATCTATATATATATCTGCCCCCCCCCAATATTCCCACTATGTCCATTAGGCTGAAATTAAACCTGAATTCTGCTGTTTGTAAAAGGCGTTTCGATTCTTTATTGCAATTTACTTTTTCAAGTTTCTGTAGATTTTTATTACTTATATTTCTCAGACAGACTTTAGGGAATATTTGAGAGTGAACTATATAGCTGTGTATGCGGCAAGGCCATGCAATAGACTTTACAGAGTATATTAACTTGTGATTCATGAATTTTACAATCTAATTCTTCGGGAGCTATGCATTGTCTAATACGTCCCCGTACAGCTCACAGTGGAGTCTCCTTAGTCAGACACGATTCCTCTTCTGATCCCTTCATTTTAAAAGAACATTAAAAGTTGAATCTCTGTTCATTACTTTCCCCCTCAGGTCCTGCATTGGCATAGAACAGTGAATTACCCAAATGGTCCCATTACATTGTGTAGATCTATGAGATCTCTATCAAGCACTTGGTTCCTTGCAGAAGAGGAGATGGTTGCATTGCATCATGTGCTGTTGTCCGTTACTCTCAGACAGGCTTCTATTACATAGGCTATTTGGTAGAGGGATACAGCAACAACAAAAAAAAAGGATTCATTTTTGCGATGGGACCTATTATTATATTTTATACAGTGACATACATTGGAGAATTCTATTAGAAGTATGTCATATACTGTATGTCAGGAGTCCTAACAAATGCCTACAATGTAGTGGTAAAACTTAGTGTGAGCATAGCCTTAGACAAGTCCAACAGAGGTGAAGTATATGTCAGTGGCGGTATAACATTGCAGCTTTATGTAGATGATAACGTTAGTGAATATACTGATGCATGCCACTAGTAGATTCCAACTATGGAATGACTCTAAAGGCTCCAAGTAAGGAGGCAACCAGTGCCTTAAAGGGACTCTATCATTAGAATCTCATTGTTTAGTTCTACCCTGTTGGAATAGGCTTAAGAAAGGCTTTTCTTCTACCACCTTTAGAGTTCTTCTCTGTGCTGCTGTTCTGGTGATATTTCCAGTTTTCTCCATGTGCAAATGTGCCCCTGTACTACCTGAAGACAATCCAGTGATATCCTTCTTCATCTACAGCAACGTCCTCCTGTCGTCTTCTTCCAATGAGACTGTCGTCGCTTGTGTAGCGACCACAGAAAAACGGTGCGGTGCGGACACCGATCGTGGGCATTAGCGCTGGGTGTCTACTGTATAAAACAGCCATGCTTAAATACCGGGCAGACTAGTATGGGGAAGGGGTTAAAACAACACAAATAAGAACCTGCACTAAGTCCATAAATAAAGATCCCTCATATCCCTAAACAAATATAGACTCTAGAATAGACTCTGTATTGGAACCCCTAAATGAATAAAGAACCCACAACCCAGGACCTAATAATGTGTAATGCCTAATATTGTCTATGCACCCTTTAATTTGCAAAGTGCTATGAAACATGTTGTCCCTATTGAAATAAAATTGCTATTACTAGAACTAAATAAAAACCCAGGACAGATTCCCTGAATAATTCCCATAATAATGCTATGATTAAGGGGGTAACCCCGAAACGCGTAAGCGATTCTTTTATTCACTATGTGTGTCTTCCTACCTATTTTTGTACGCTGTCATTTTTAACTTTAATGGAATAAAGCATTGGAAATTTTATCAGCGGCTCCTGGAGTGATTGCGGATCATCTCTTCACCACAATCTCCTTACGATTTCCCTCACAGTCCAGAGGAAAGGTCTTGCACCTTTAGAGGAAGCCCAAGGATGTGGTAGGACTCAACCCATATTACCTTTTTTCACAATTGTTAGATTCCCTGAATAAATTCAGACAGCCTTTTGTGTTAAAACCGCAATGTCTTCAAAATATTAGGGCACTTAATAATCCGTCACTGTAAGGAACTCTGAGACTATACAGGTATATACAATATTACAATATGTTATGAAAACCCTTAAAAGGATACAATTTACAATCTAAGCAGTAGATAACATAGAAAGATACTGTGTAGGATAACAATTTGTAAAAAATATCACAAAATATTATTGTCTTGAAATTCTGACTATCTTCTGAGACATACGTATGGACTTGTCCAGCTAAGAGAAAAGGTAAGGGCGGACACATCTGCATTCTTTAAATACAAACTTAAAGGGATCCTATCTTTCAAAGACATTTTTTCTAACTAACATGTCAGAATAGCCTTAAGAAAGTCTCTTCTTCTCCTACCTTTTGTTGTCTTCTCCATGCTGCTGTTCGCTTGAAATTCCGTTTTTTCTCAGTATGTAAATGAGTTCTCTGGCAGCACTGGGGGCAGGCCCCAGGAATCAAACAGCATTGGGAGCGTCCTCAATGCTGCCAGAGAACTCTCCAGCACTGCCTCCATCTTCTTCTGGAACAAGGTCTTCACCATGTCTTCTTCCGGCAGTGTCTTCTAACTTCTAGGCCTTGGACCTAGGGCAAGCCGACTGCGCATGCCCGCCGGCCACGGGAAAATGTCCTCTTCCAATACTGTTTATGCGGTCATTTTTTTGTGGCCACAAGCATGCGCAGTCAGCTTGCCTTAGGCCCGAGGCCTAGAAGTTAGAAGACACTGCTGGAAGAAGACACGGTGAAGACCTCGTTCCAGAGAAGATGGAGGTGGCGCTGGAGAGTTCTCTCAGAACACTGGGGCCCGCCCTCAGTGCTGCGAGAGAACTCATTTACATACTGAGAAAAAACGGAATTTCAAGCAAATGGCGGCGTGGAGAAGACAACGAAAGGTAGGAGAAGAGTAGACTTTCTCAAGGCTATTCCGACATGTTAGAAAAAAAATGTCTTTGAAAGATAAGATCCCTTTAATACTTGAATGGCAGCCAAAAAGCAGCATCTCCAGAACTAATAACATTACCAAAAATAGCAAATTGTCATGATATAACAAGTAGACATTCCGAAATAACAATGGTACGCTACATTCATTTGTATCCTTAGAATAAAGACAAGCCGAATCCCTTTCATCTTCCTCTGCATTGTGGAATAAGCTGGTGTCCAACATAGCAATGATTCAAGGTGATTTGCATTTCCACAGATACAAATGAGACCGGGCTCCAGTTATTGTGCATTCAATATAAAATGTCAGTGTTTAGAAAAAAAAAGTGAGCCTGAGATTTGGAGACATGTGTGTGTCACCTGTAGGTGTTCATCACGGATCTAATTATTCCTCCTCTCATCAGTCTGGAGCCAGGAATCATTTCCAATGGTTTTGGACATTTGCAAGATGTGTTATGTAATTGAAGGCTGCTCTTATTATACAAAGTTCTGTTTTCCCTGCAGGTTGAAAGCACCGTGCAATATATCACACAGCAAAGCAAGAGATTTCCAAGTTCAAAGTAAAAGATTAGATGGCAACAACTTCTTCTCGGAGTTGTGGATGAAGGAAAGTCTGTAGAATACATTATCTAGTGACTTTCATCTGGTGGTTTTAATATCTGATTTTAAGTGTCCCTCCAATAGTTCTGAAGAGTAATGTTTCCACATTTATACTTTCCTGGGAAGGCAATTTTCTTTCAGAATAATAGAGAGATTTTTATGCAACCAAGAAAGTGAGGTGAAAGTTACATTTCCATGTATGTGTAATGCTCCAGCTTTAGATGAAAGAAAATGCAGCACATGTGGGGCAAATGTATCTCTGGACATTTATTAATACAATCGAGTGTCTGCAATGTAGATATTTTACAATAGGCGAGATGTGTCACATTTATCATAGTTTGCATACGTGAGGGGCATTTACTCCCCCTAGGACATACGTTGCATGAAGATTATTTCTGCGCTCTCGCATAACTTTACATTTATCCACATTGAACCTCATTTGCCAAGTGAATGTCCAAACACTCAGACAGTCTGAGTCTGCATGTAAGCTATGAAGACAGTCTCTCCCCCCTGCATTGTATTACATACATAACATGGTATCATCTGCAAAGATATAGACAGTGCTATTACACCAACCATATATATCATTAAGACCTGGTTCACATCTGCATTCGCTATTCCGTCTGGGGAGTCCGCATGGAGACCGCCTGAATGGAATACCAAACGCATTGAATAATGAAAGCACACAGACCCTATAGAGTATAATGGGGTCCATGTGTTTTCCGCGCGGTGTCCGCACGAGTCATGCGGAGAGAAAAGTAGTTCATTAAGTATTTTTCTCTCCACACGATTCGTGGAGACACCACACAGAAAACACATGGACAGTTGCGCATCCTGTACCGCTCTGATTCAGAGTATCCCTTCTACGCATGAGGAAAATAGAGCAAATAGAGCTTAGAAAAACGGTATGACTTTTGCATCAATCGGGAAATGACTTTGGCGTTAAAGGGTGAAGAATCTTCTGGCTCATAATAAATGGTTTTCATAAATCTTACTCCAGGGCAGTTTGAGCTAAGAACAAGGTTTGAAGCTCCACTCTCCGTACCATTTTTTTTAAAATGCAGATTGTGATCCCCACATATGACGCAAAATGTACATTTTTCCATATTAGCATCTTTTTTGGAGTATGGGAGGAAATCCATGTGAACATGGGGAGAACATACAAACTCCTTGTTCCTGGCAGTATTCGAACCCCGGACTCCAGCGCTGCAAGGCTACCCACTGAGCCACCGTGCTACCCCTAGCTCCGTATTATCTTTGGCTATGTCGGCGTAGTGTGATGACAGATCCACTATTAGGAAGTCTTGCTTGTAGTTGCTTGTGCTCTTCATGGGGGTTGATATACATACCAGTCATACATGTAATATGTGAATCTTCTTCAGCTATTTGAGGGTTTGATATGTCGGCGTGCAGGTCACAGTGAGTAAACATCACTTTCCAGAACACAGACAGTTATTGTTATCACCTTGAACTAGAAGCCTTACCAGTCCCTGTGTAAATCTTTCCCAGTCGCCTCCGTTAGGTAACACATTTTGGAATCTGAAATGTTAAAGTGTTTTCTGCTCTCAAGCGATCTGCTCACATTTGCTGTTCTTGTTTTGATACATAATTAGGAAAAATAAACTCTAACAGATGTTGCGGCGTAAAAAAAAAATCTGCAGTCTGAGATGTGCTCAATTCTATTTATTTATGTAATCTCTAACATTTAGCAGCGATGGAAAGCTGGATACATTTCTTCTTAAAGACCTTATGTGAGTCGTGTTAAATAAATTGTACATAGCCATAAATCTGTGTGTGTAATTGTTGCTGTTATGATTTGTTTTTTACAATGAGGTCAATGTACGATTGTGCAGACTGAAAATTAATTGTTCAATTGTAAAGACATTTTTGCAAGAACTTCTACCAAGTCTTTGAACAACTTGATAGAAAGTCACTCTGGTTGCATACACGCGTGACCAAACTTAACTGATCTCCAGTTTAGTTCACTAAGGAATTGTAGGCAGTAATTCATATTCCATTGTAAATGGGACTTCGCCACACTGTACTTCAGCAATGTCTCATGACCCATTGAAATGAGTAGAGCAGGAGAGAATCTGTTCAATCACTTCTCTTAGGGTCAAATTGGGAAACATCCCAATTCTCATGATCACAACAGTGACCTCCACCAATCTGCAAATTATCCCCTATCCACATACGTTGCTAAAATGGAAAAGCCCCTTTAAGGTCTGAGTTGAACATCAAGAGTTAAAACTAGATAAAGCGTGGGGCTGCTTACAATTATTGTGAGGGATATGGGGTTGTAAATGAATAACCACATATGTCTCCTATTTCAATACTAAGTACCCCTCATACCCCACAAAAGTAGCCCCATTGTGCCTAATTTGAGGTGTAATGGGAACACTAGTGTGAGGGACAATAAGAAATACAGGGGTTTAACTTGAGGGGTTGCAGAGGGTGCAGTGGCACCAGGGCCCAGGAGCCTTAGGGGGGCCCATCAGCACTGGCATCAGTATTGAGATTGCAGCTTCCATCTGGCCCATAAGCAAAGGAGACCCACAGATTACCCGAACCCTAAGGTGGATTAAACTACTTGGCACCCATAACCATCACTATCAAGAATTTGCTGTAGGGATGAGGTAGGGGGCCCGGACAAAAGATTGCAGCGGGGCCCACAAGACTTTAGTTACCCCACTGGAGAAATACTAATATGAGACACAATAGCGATACTTATGTGATGTCTTAGGGGCCACTAATGTGGGTTGCAATGTGAACAACAACGTAAGGCACAAAAGGGATGCTATGGTATGGGAGTGTTCACACATCGGAATTTGACACTGAATTTGTCGAGCAGAAAATTTCAGCTTCAGGAATTTGGTCTCGCCTGTCAATCTAAAACAGGGGTTTGAGGTTGATTTTAGTAATCCAAAGAGCCCTGAGATGTCAGACCAGCCAGGAATTTATTTTAAAAAAAAACCCCACAGAATTAAATCTTTATGAAACTTAATTCCGATTTGCATAATAGTTTGGAACGCCACGTAGCCCAAGGGCAGCAAAACATGGACTATTGTATTTTGTTGTAAAGAGACCAGTCCTAAAAACTTAAGCATAGTATTTTTAGTGTAATACTGCCACATGAAACCCCAGTCTGAGGAATCTCCATCCTCGCATCTAATATCGAAGACAATAACATAAATCTAATATTTCCACCTTGTTTCGGTATCTGACGGCTTATTGTGTAAATCCTCTGACTTCGGCGCCTAGTAAGTACTTTATTGTTTATTCAATCATATTGATTCTGATACGAAGGCTCATGGAAAAAATGTCCAAGGTCATTGGTAAATGTAGATCAACTACATAAGTACATTACAGGGCGGCGATATCAGATCAGGGTCTCACAGGACATTATCGGTGCTGTCATTTATCCTTTAATAGTCTCTCTCTAAGGCAGAAATAATATCACAACGATTTCTAATAACAATCGGATGAATATTTTGCTAGAAAAACAATAAGACCCATAGCCAGATAAATAGAGGAAGAGAATTTCTGGGTTTCAGCGGCAACAACGTAACTGAATCCATAAATGCAGAATCTCTAGAATCCCTGCACCTAATATATAACACGGTATCTGCTCCATCTGTCCTTCTATAAACCATCCTTCTGTCCACATCGATGCCTCAGAAGGTCCTGAATGTATAAATGTTTTTCCTGAATATTTTTCCATACACAGTTACATTTTTTATTAGATGCCTAGATGAAACTTTTCCATTTCCTCGGCTTCTGATAAAGAGGAAATTATTCTTAATAATGCGGCAAACGAGATTTCAAGGATAACTCGTAGGAATGGAAATGCAGAAAGATTCTATTTCCTTTCCTCCTAGAAATGTAGAAGGCGAGATAATAGACATCGAGGAATAATTACAGCTCATGGGATAAATGGTTACTTCCATCTCCTTGACACCGCTCTGTCATTTCTCTCTCTTTGAGGTTCCGAGCAGACGTCAGGGCGGCAACACTCCTTGGCACGCAACGCGCACAAACATTTCATGGCGCACCATAAACAGGTTACACAATGGCTTGTTTATTTATGGACAGGGAAGTCTCGAATACTCCATTCAAATCATTGCAGCCCTCCCGAGCCTGTTATGTCACTCAAGTCCTGTGAAGATACATTCTCCCATACACCAACCTTTTCCTCTCATTTTCAATTCTATTTTTTTCTTTTTACTCTCGCTTTGCAAAAAGATCACAATCTTCTGTTGAAGAAGCACAATGGGAATAAATGTACTGTCACATATTGCGCTTTAACAGCAAGAAAGTGAACAAGTAAAGAAAAGGAGCTAGACACGAAAAAAAGAGAAGAAAATGCCTCCGGGCAGTAAATCTGGACGGAATATTTAACATGCATGATATAATTCTGCGCGATCAGCAGGTCTGGAACATACAGGACTGGAAGAGGTTTTTCGTTATGTTTTTTAGTAAATGTCTTAATTGCATTTTGTGTGCACCCTCTTATCATCCGGCTCCAGTCATTCAGACGTGACTCACAATTCATTGCAAATGAAAGAAATACGCCATACACGCACAGGAATTTTTTTTCGTTTTCAATGCAATTGGCAAGGGAAACAGTGAAAACACAGAACACGCTGTTTTTGTTAATTATTGCGGCTTTTGTTAAGTTTTTTTCGTTTTTCAATTTTTTTTTCCTTTCTTGGTTTCCAAAATTCATAACTTTTTGTTACTTTTCTGTCAATGTAGCTAGTTGAGGGCTTATTCTTTGTGTGATGGGTTTTGGCAGCATTTTGGGGTATATATGATTTGATTAGCTTTTATGAAGTTTTTGGGGGTCCGTGTAAAGACAAAAACTCCCATAGTTATAGCAGAATTTTTTTTTGTTCTTACAGCATTCTCTCTGCATTAAAACTTACACGGCAAAGGAGTTTGGATTGAGATGTTTGAGTGAGGACGCACTTGTGGCCAGATCTGACATGGACCAAGCATGATAGGATGATCTGTATACACTGATGGGTAAACTCTAGAGATGAGCGAGTAGTATTCAATCAAGTAGGCATTCAATATAATACTACGGTATTCAAAATATTCATACTCGATAGAATACTACTAGCTATTCGCAGTAAATATTCAATTCAGAACCAGAGTTGATTGGCCGAATGCTATACACTGTATAGCCTTCAGAAAATCAACACCGGTTCTGCAGCAGGCTCGTCTTTGCTAGTCAGGAGAGCTGGCAGCTTGCTGTTATGAAGGAGCTGACTTTTTCTCATAGGGGGTAAATGCGGTAAATGCATTGACCAGCGTTGATTGGCCAGTGTACAGCATTCAGCCAATCAATGCTGGTTCTGCTGAAGGCTCGTCTGTGAGGAGGCGGAGTCTAAGATTGGACCACAGCAGTCTCCGTTGTGGTTCGGTCTTAGACTCCGCCTCCTCACAGACGAACCTCTGGCAGAACCAGCGTTGATTGGCCGAATGTTGTACACTGCTGTACACAGCAAAATCATGGACGAATATTGTCAGGAGGAGGGGGGTAAGGAACACTCCCTCTGACAGTACCGCACTATGGACCCTACTGTCAGGAGGGGGCGCTCCTCACAGACTGTCAGAAAGGACCTTCTGACTGAAGAGCTGCAGTAATGGCAGCGATAGCTCTTCAGCAGGAACACATAACACCACATATGCCCAAGGACATGAAAGGTCCTCTTTAAGAGAGGATTGCCATTTTGCAGCTTCTTCTGTCTCCTCTTCACTACACATCCTGGTTTTCAGCTCAGTCCAGCAGCATTCATTGTGCTTGTTCTAAGTTGCACAGTTATCCCTGGATTTACATACAGAGATAACAGTGGGACTGCTCAAGCACTTTCTTGCTATTATCAGGGCTCAGCAGCTTAGAGCACTTTGCAGAGAAAGAGATAAAAGAATATAAGTGGCTGGGTGCAGGGACCGAGTCACCAACTTAACCAGAAGGATGGACTGAATCCTCGGCAATGAGCTGTGAACACTAAATATACATAATGAGAAGTATCTGGCAAACTGAGCAAGATAGATCAAAGACTTTATTGGGTAAAACACTTGAGGTACAAGTTTGGATAAGATCCTGGAGATGGGAAATGAATTGGTTGTGTTGTGATCAGCAGAATTTCTATCTGGCTGACAGTCTACTGCATTATGAGCAGCTGAGCCTAAGCAGACTGTTTAGGGCAGAGTTTCCTCTTGGCTAACCTTCCTATTATATCCCCATAGTGCAGCAGTTGTGTGTTATAGCATACTCTAGCTATTGGCTTCTCCTAGATTTCCCGATTTATTCAACTATCTTGTGGGTCATATAGTTCTATGCCATGTGTTTAATTCCTGACTAGTCTGCCATAACTCTCTGCAAAGTTGACTGTTTGCTGGCCCCGACTGTCTACACCATGCTATCTGGGATTTTTTTGATGAGCCTTATAGAAAGCCTTGCGTTGACTTACCATTATTCTTTCTACTCTTGCTCATCCCCACTAACCTCCTCTTCGTTTCCTTTATACTTCAGGTGCAGAGTAGTCCTTTCTTAATACATAATAGGTAAACATTTCCCTAGCAGACCACCATGCATGTATACACTGTAGGATGTGCCGTTGCTCCCTTGTCAATTTCTATCTTGGCCTCCTGACAAAGACATGAATTCTTGAATAGAATGAAGGCTGGACAAGTGCGAGTCGATGTACAAATAGCGTCTTGGCCGGTGTTCTATTTATAGCGGTCTGGAAGCTATGTACCGTATTGTTCAATATTACAAACACACGCAGCACAAAACACAATGTTTGCTTCTTTATTTTGCTTCTCAAAAGTGCTATGACATTTTTGACATTAGAGGTATAACCTTGAAAGCCAACCAGAGTTATCTCCTTCAAAGTCCACTTGTGAGGTGCGAAAAGTGATTTTTCTTATTTACGATTGTACTTGGCA
The DNA here is from genome assembly GCF_031893055.1 of Leptodactylus fuscus. Taxonomy (NCBI): domain Eukaryota; kingdom Metazoa; phylum Chordata; class Amphibia; order Anura; family Leptodactylidae; genus Leptodactylus; species Leptodactylus fuscus. The sequence goes on from NC_134275.1 coordinate 908,521, forward strand.
ACAGAATGAATCCGAGACTGTTACCTTTTGTTTATATTAGCAAATTGCAGATTCTAATACGAGGCTGGTCTTTTCCTTGGCTGCAAAGATAAGACATTATTATGACAGTGATGCGAGATACTGTACTTCAAGATGATGAAAGGCCGTAATGAAAATACAATGCATTTCTTAGTTTGGCTCAAAAAAATTCAATCTCCAGATTCTCTCATACATGCCTCGTAATAATGTTTATCACAAATCTTTCATTTCTACCATCAAAGCTCCAGACTGACGGGAAAAATAATACAACGCACTTATACAAAATTATACAAATTACCATGGAACTTGTAAAAGCTTCTGATATATCGAATATCTACAGGAAGCCATAGATGGCGAGAGCTTTAATGGAACTCATGTCTCGTCCTGCATTAAATGTAAAGAATGATATGACTTTGTCAGTGGGAGGATACACAAGGGTCTGGTAAGTGAAGGTTTCTCAACCTATGGGGAAGCGAGTGTGAGGGATTGCCATAGCAGGGATAATACTAAGTGGGTAGGTGGGCTGGTCCCTACTACAGGTCCCGAGATCTGAACCAGGGCCTGGCCCTCACGTCCTTCCAACTCTTCCATCTTCTCCTGCGGTCACTGCTAATATTCTTTGCTATAGGGGGTGACATTACTATTATAATAAGATAAGATAAGATAATCCTTTAATAGTCCCACAATGGGGAAATTTCAGGGACACAGTTTCATGGATGGTACAGTAGTATATAACAAATGATGTGTCAGCCAACCCCGTATAGTAATGGTAACTAGCGGTGAATACAAAAGAGGAGGAAAGAAGAAACGCTATAATATCTAAATATATTGTCTTAAGCTCTACATACAATTCAAAGAAAATGCAGGTATGCCGTACCAATATTACACTGTCTAATAATACTTCATAATCCTCCCCTATAGTGCCCACTCTGGACGAGCAAACCGGTTTGTAACAAGTTGTGTTTTATTATGAATTTTCTAAAAATATCCAGTTTGATTGGTTCTAATATTTTTGGGTCTCACCACCCACAAAACACTGTTATACTTTGGGGCCACATGGTGGCTCAGTGGTTAGCACTGCAGTCTTGCAGCGCTGGAGTCCTAGTGTTCAAATCCCACCAAGGACAGAAAACCATCTGCAAGGAGTTTGTATGTTCTCCCCGTGTTTGCATGGATTTCAATCCCATATTCCAAAAAGACATACTGATAGGGGAAAATGTACATTGTGAGCTCTATGTGGAGCTCACAATCTACATTAAGAAAAAAAAAACAAAACACTTTTATACTTTGTGATCTTTTCAGACCTCAGAGTATAATAAGTGGAGACCAGGGCTAGCTCCAGGTTTGTGCAGGCCCCTGGGCAACAGAGACTCAGTGGGCCTGTTTTGGAGGAACCCATCTGCAATTTGGTGTTTTTCCAAAGAATGTGAGTAAATAACAGTCTTACCTCTCCCGGGATCTATTGCAACATCCTAGTTCCTTGGTATTCTCTATGGGACTCTACTGGCCACCAAAATTACATCACATGTTCTTGTGGACGGCACCTGGAGGATTGCCAAACCCGCTCAGTCAGTAAAATAACGGACGTAAAATTACGGACGTAAAAATACAGGCGTATTTTACTATAGAAATCAATGGAAACTTCTTTTTACGGCTGTAAAAATAAGCACAAAATAAGCACAAAAAACGCCTCGCGTTACTCCGTGTGAATGGACCCTAAGGCTGTCTAAAATGAAAGGCTTAAGCAAGGTTTATATATTATCGGAGACAATTCACCTATGATGTGCCCATGGATACAAGAAAACTTCATCAAGAATTCTGTAATTGTTCTGAATTAAAAAAAATAAAAAAAATCTCGTCCCTAAGTATTTTTAGTTTCTTCAAAACTTTAACTTTTCTTTAACCTCTGCCACAAGACAGTCTTGTAATGAACTTCATATATTATCCTCCCTTACTGCCCCCACATCAATCTCCAAATTAATCTCTCATGTTTAACCTACAGTGTAACATATCGGCTGTCTGACAGACGAAGTCGAATCCTTCACAAACCCTCAGCATCAAAGTTTCAGAATGAAATTGGCTAAATTAATTTTCAGGTTTATGGAGAGGTCTCAGCGCACATATGCATCAGGAAATAATTCTGCAGCATTACATAAGTCTACACTATATAAGTCCATGGGCCTATAGTTAGAGATGGTGCCACCATAGGCACAGGGAACCTGCATGTGGCCCTTGCCCCTTTCTCCATTGCTCTTGTTGCACTAAGATTATCAAAGAAAACAACTTGGTGAAATGCCCCTGTGGTCTGATATATATCGGGGAGACCCCAACAGGGACACGATCTCAAGACACAAACTGATCTTTAGATATGGCAAAACATTGTTACTGGTATCTTATTATTTCCACTTAACATTCAATTTCCTAGTTCAAGTTCCAAGTTATAGAAGATGTTCAATTCCCCAGAAGAGGTGGGAATCATGTAGAACCACTGAAAAAGCCCAAATCCTATTGCATCCACACCTGCAGACTCTGACACTTAAGGGTGTCAAAAGGGGTACATGATTTGGTATAATCTGCAGAATAGTGCCATCAGAACCCCCTTAGGATCAATGCTGGTAAGAGTAAGGAGATGGTGGTGGACTTTAGTAAGAAGAGATATGCTCAGAATCTGGTGGACATCCAGGGGACATGCATTGAGATAGTCAAGACCTATAAGTACCTGGGCGTGATCCTCAATAATAAGCTGGACTGGGCCGATCACCTGGAGGTGCTGCACAGAAAGGGCCACAGCAGACTCTACCTGCTCAGGGGGCTGAGGACCTTTGGAGTCCAGGGGACACTTATTAACACATTTTTCAACTCTGTGGTAGCATCAACCATCTTCAGAGTGGCCTGCTGGGGGAATAACATATCAAACAGGCTAAGGTGATTAGAAGGGCCAGCTCTGTCCTGGGGAACCCCCTAGACCCAGTACAGGTGGGGGGTGACAGAAGGACACTGTCCATGGTGACCTCCATGCTGGAGAACAAATCCCACCCCATGTATGAGACCGTGATAGCACTGGGCAGTACTGTCAGTGACCGACTGCTTCACCCCAAGTGTAAGAAGGAGCGTTATTGGAGATCCTTCCACCCAACCGCGGTCAGGCTGTATAATCTACATCAGACCGAGCGCAGACACTCCGCACAGAGAACTAAATGATCCTGATGCCTTCTTTTCTTCTTACTTGCTATGACTCCTAGTATCTTTTCTTTATTGTAATATATTACTGTATTATCCAGGCTGCTGTAACCCAATGAAATTCCCCATGGTGGGACTATTAAAGGATTATCTTATCTTATCTTATAACCAGTTACTTATATGTACTTCCATTTAGGATCATTTGCTAGACATGTTAAAGGGATTTTCAAGTTCTTTTATTTATGGCATTGGGAAGCATTACATACCAAACACTATTACTAGGAGAAGACGTTACCAGGAGAGCACTGGACATTGCGAGGAGGCCAAAATGAGGGAATGGACCGTGAGTATGAATGTTTTTTTAGTTTTTACATCTCCCATGGATCTTCACCATTTATACACTGCTGTCTGAACAGACCCCAGAGCATTCTGCATCAGCAATTTTATTTCACCCATAATGAGTCTCCATGTGTTGAGTTTCATAACAAAAAAACAACAATTTGGAATATTTGAGTCAAAGCTCGGTACTAGTCGATTCACCCATCTCTAATGACGAGCTGTCAGTTTGTACTTTGTGTAGTTCAGGAGGTTAGTTGTCGCATAATAATGTTAAACACATTGAAAAACCAACAAAAAGTTGAGTTAACACCCACCATTGCAAAACAAGACATAGGATATGAATTATACCCAACACATTGCCGCACTTGATGTCCTATCTCTGGCACTATAGATATATTATGTCTTAAACCTGCTACATACTTTGTACCGCCAAGAGGTTCATCTGCAGTGTGTTCTATGATCACAGATGACACAATGTGCTATTACACAGCTCGTGCTATATTTGCTGCATTCGACAAACTCAGCTCTGCTATACTGGACTTGGTCAGTGCCAAAACTAATAGTTTAACTAAATAGTACTTTTGTTCTGCTCCGAGGGACTTCTCTTCATTATACTTTTGGCAATCTACAGCGCGTCTGATATATTCCTCAGTGACATCTCTATAAGTGATGACCTCCAAGGTTCTTGTATGACCTCCTAGGTGGGAGTGCGAGAAGGATCAATTGGTAGCAGATAAAATATCAGAACAACTTTTATGACGTTTTAAAAAGAATAACAGTTGGTCCTCTCGTGTTCCCATTTTATATGAAGCTACAAAAGCTTTGAGGCCATCGGATATTAATGGATGTCTCCTATAAAACAGCAGCAGAATTGAGATGAACTACATGGATTGTAACCAGCAGAGAATGGCTGCACGGCGTGAAAACTTCTAGAAACACTTTAACTGCTGGAGAGATGGAACATTTCAGAATACAATAGTATCGTTGTGTATATTGTATATTCTTCTATTTGTAACAAAGGCCACAATGCTGGGTTATTTTCTGCAGTGTTCCATTGTCTTCTGACCTGGATCTTCTGGCCATGGGACGTCACTTCTTCTGGGCTTGTAGATTTCATGTATAACTCACCACAATTATCTGCTGTGAGTTACAATAAATTGGTCAGGCTCAGACATTCACATTACAACCTGATCTCAGTCCTGCTCAGTTCATAAATTACAATGTGGCATATCTGTGGTGCAAAGAAAGGGCAGTGCACCAAAGATGGACACAATGACACCAAACTAACCAGAAATATGGCAGAGATAGGTTAATAAAGTTTCCCACGGTGTGACAGCGACCTGTTACTCACAGCTCAACCACATTCCGCTTAATATTGAGAATATGTAAATACGCGTCTTTGATAAACTGAACTGCTGATGGTAAATTATTAATTTGTGTCAGTCAGGCTCTTTATTTGTAAAGTATATCTACCAGAAGGAAATAAAAAGACCCTTCAGCGTTCAGTGATGTGAAATGTTTTTTAACATCCTAACATTTGCTGACACGTCTGCTTGAAATGAAAGGGTTGAAGCTTCAGATGTGCGGCTCGCAGATTCCAAGGACGTCATTTATGTAATTCCTGTTATGTGCAGAGTTTGTTTGATAAACTTTGATTGGGTTCCAAACCTTTAGTGGGTTCACCATATACGTTAATACCCTCACATGCACATATATAAGTAAAAAAAAAACAACAAAAACTAAATTTTATGAGGACAAAGATTTGTGCTTTCTTCCAGCTTTCTTCTTTCCCCTCTTCTCCCATCTATTCTACCACTGTCCCTTCGGTGACTTAGCCGTGAATAACGTAGAATGGCCACCTACTGTCTTGCCAAGGTCACGCCTGGACTCATCCCCAGGAGACATACTTGTACTCCTACTTTTAGAGACTGTTTAGAGACTTTTAGTAAATCCTAATTGTAACCACCCTGAAATATCACTTCTGCAGAATCTCTTCCTAGAAGTCTCCATTGGGCTGCTTCTTGGTGATTCCTCTTTATTAGTTGTCAAAAAATTGCCAACTAGGTGTTAAGAGTTGGGGTGTTTCTCTGTAAATTTCTGACATTGTCCATTCAAGATTAATTTCATGGTAGAGTTTGGCGTTTGGAGTTTGGAATCAGTTTCTGATTCCTTTTGGGTTGAAAACGTTTGGTACAAACCACACTTGGCTTAACAGTGTAGAATACTCTTAAGCCTCCAAATCCTCTCTCTGACTCTCCAAGGCAAACACAGTTGTTATATCAGAATGAAAAGTGACATTATCATACTCTGGGGTCTCTTCACACCCCAAAGTATATTTAGGATCAGGAAAGGAGTAAAAAATAATAATAAAAAAAATCATACTCACCCTCTGTTACCTTTCTTTTGGGGCCTCTTTGGCATCCAGCTCTCTTCTGCTGACATCTGATGTTCTTCATAGTCCCAGGGGTTACGGCTGAGTCCTGTGATTGGGCCAACAGAAGACACATGGGCATGCTGAGCCTCATGACGTTCGGCATGCCCAGGTCACTGCTGGTGGCCCAGTGCTGAGCCTGGACTGAAGACATCACAGTAGAGCGCCAGACAACACCAAGAAAGCACCTGATACCATGAGGAAGCCCAAAAGAGGTCAAGGAAGATGAGTATGAATGTTTTATATTTTATTCTCCTTCCTTGGTCCTCCACCTAATGTGATGGTCATTTTAGTCTGTCCCAGATGAATCTCCATTTGGTCTGTATCATAAAAAACGAACAATTTGAAATATTTGGGTCATACCCAGATTGGTATGAACCACTTCACCCGTCTCTAGTTACAAGTCTTATGCCTTATTCACAAAAATGGCTGTCACGTGGCCACTTATAAAACACAATGGAGACAATGGGGCTATTCACTTATTTTTGGTTTTAAGAGTCCATCAAAAAAATGGGACGTCTTTCTGTTGGTTTTCACAGATCCCCGAATTGACTCAAGTCTATGAGAGATCCATGAAAAAGACTGTCCTATGGATACCAATTGGCTGGGAAAAAAAATTGACCATTGAGCAATTGACCATGGTAACCCACGCCCAGTTGCCCTATAACTTCCTAATAGAATTAACAGAGGAATGGTGCAACACAGAGAAGAAGCTCCGGAATTGTTACTTGAAAGGTAATATAATGATTTCCTACAGACATGTCAGGAATGGTGACAGATCCTCGTTCACTATAGTAACGTCTTGCTACACCTCATGAGAATGGATATGTAACCATTATGGTGTATAGGAAGGATAAATAAGTTGTAAGAGTTACTAGTAGAATTTTAATTTGAAATCCTTATTAGGGAAGATATACGGTAGCGAGCCGGCCAATCCCATAGTAATTTGGGAGAAGGAATCCTTTATCTTCACTGGTCCAGATACTTAGGTTGTAGACATCATTCCCGTCTACATGTAACAATGACTGACAAAACACAAAGCTAGCTAAGCTCTTTTTTACAGACAGCGTTGCCAATAACAACTTTATCAGGGCGCTGCATACACACAGCGCTTGGCGTTACATTAATTTGTTGCCGCAATCAAATTAACTGTGGTCTGTCTCGTTGGCTTTTCTGTCTCCGGCATGTCGTAGAAATTCGAGAACAGTTTGTTTTGAAAGTGCAACATTTCCTAATTTGTATGGAACTTCATTTGTCTCATGTCACATCATTAATTTTGATTTCTACGTATGTGCTCGGGGCAATAGTTGCCATTTTACAGCATTTTTAGGAAAGTGCTAATAACAAGTCTCATCTACAAAGGCGATTAGTGCAGAACCTTGTCGACAATAAGGCAAATACTATTAGAAAAGAACTGTGAAAATTATTGGGGAAAAACACAGACTTAATGGATTATGTCATAACAATTTCTGTCCAAATTTTCAGCATTTGCTAATGTTGCTGGGTTTTTGTTTCCAGACTCGTATTTAGGCCGGGAAATTCACTGTCATGTAATAGTCTGCATAATAACAGAGATTTGGCGGTGATGGAGATATGGTAGACTCAGAGTACAGTATATAGACCCTAGCCATGGGTGTAATTATCAGGATAGTAGCGATAGCGGCTGCCACAGGGCCCGGGACATTAGAGGGGCTGGCAACAGCCGCTACCGTTACTGGCTGGAGTAACTCCATCTGATAACGGGCCCTATTTACTTACCTCTACTGGTACCAGACAGGGTTCAAGCCTAATTGTGTGAAGTCCCTGATGTCATGTGGCCAGGGCTTGTGTCCTTATGCGTTGGGACGCAGGCCTGGGTCAAGTGATGTCCTGTACGTCATTGAAGATGGCCGACATCAGAAGGGACCACTCCGGAGCCCGGGATAGGTAAGTAACAGTGTTTTTTAGGTTTGTATCCTCCCCTGGATCGGCGATACTTGGGGGTCTGAAATCATACGGCACAAAAGGTTTCCGTCGTGTGAACTAGCCCTTGTGTTTCCAAGGACAGTCTATATGATCACTTATGAAGTTAGAAAACGTACAGTTTATTAATGACTCATAGCAACATAAGCACGGTTTAGCGGTATGCCAATAAAAACAAACATGCGGGCCATAGTTGTTTCATGTTTCCATGCTTCTTTTGACCCAAAGTTGAACACAGGATGGCACAGCCATCTTCCCTAAATTGTTACATCAACATACGTAGCTGCGACAGTGTAACAACGGCGATGCATCAGTCACCTGCCCGCTCCCTCCCTTCCTGAGAAATCACAGAAGAAAAGGGGGAAAACTGAGCGGCCGCCTATATATAATAGCTCTTTCCTTACGTGTAAGCATTCAGGTTACCAGCATCCATGTCAATCACGTGTTAGCCTACATACAACCCCTACAGAGATCTGGCGAAAGGGTGAAGGTTATACTTTAAATATCGCAATATGCTGAAATGCGTAATCCTAATAAACATTGAACCACTTTGTCTTCTTCACAATTATTTCTTCCAATCAGAGATCTAGTTGTTTGGTTGGGAGGAGCGCAATCCCTTGTTTTGGTTATCGGGAGGCTTAGTCTCCATCCATATAGGACTACAGCGGCTACACAGTCCTCGGGACAGCCAGTCATCCAGCTCGATGTGACATCCATTTTAGGTTATCTTTGCCGTTAATACAAAGATTTAACCCTTACTGGGAACAGTGAAGTGTCCCCCAATTTTGAGGAAATATGGGGATCCACTAAACTAATGTTCTACGGTTTCAACCAGGAGCGCATTGGATTCTGCTTTTTCCTTCATATATATATGAAACGCTATCTGCATCTCTTCATTAGACACAAATCTTCATCCTTATCGGGATTTTTTGCCCCATAACCCACCGTCACTTGTCTATCCCATAGACGTTCATTCACCTGCTCACTATTGTCATCACTTGTGGAGTCTGACTCCTTTTCCTTGGCGTTCACTTGTGAGACCTTCCCAAATAATTTCTGACCTACAGTCATACAACACTAAGGCCTGGTATATTAGCTGTGTCCTTAAGGGGTTAATTCATTTACCTAGCTCTACATTTTGGCATTTTGGTTTTCTCAACAATGAACAGACATAATGCCTGGCACAATTTTTTACAATTTGCAATTTCTTTTCTATTTTCCGTTTCCCCGGGATTTTCGGCGCAGTTTGCAGTAAGACGCATTTTGTAGCCTTGATATAACTATACACTGTCAATGACAAATAAAACTTATATCACCGAATTACAAGCCATGTACTGAAAAGGTTATTTTCTAAATTTCCTAAATTGCACCCCTATTGTCTTGCTCTTATTTCCTGCAAACACGACACCATTTTTCTTGCATAACATCTTAAATCTTTATGATTCATTTGCCTTACTGCCCTAGGTAACCGAAGACAACTGGGCGACAGTCCCTTCTTAGACATAAGTGATGACAAATTCCGACCCAGTTCAGAAACACAATGTATGGTAAAGTCCATGTCCGGGGTTATTTATCTTCTGGAAATGTAATTTATTTGCAGTAACACAGCTCCTTTAATGCTGATGAGCTCGGCTAAGATAAGACTGATTTCATTTTATTTCCATTATAAATGCAGGATGTGTGATTGTGCTGCGTTCCACACTTTGATACATTGTCTCTGAAGTTCTTTGTGAATGCGCGCTTGCTAGATGATTTTTTTTTTTTTTTAATTAAACATCGGACCAAAAAAAAAAAATAGGTTTGCTTGGAGGTATTGCCTTGCTGCAAAATGAATGTGGAAAAAAAAAATGGAAAGATGAGAAGATGTAGAGCATGTGCCAGAGGCTTTAATTGCGGACTTTCATTCACTTCATTGTCAGATTGTGTTTACACCTAAAGAGGATTAGAAATGACTTTAAACACCAGGAATTTGTTCGACGTTTTCTCTTCCCTTCTTTTTGAATCCAAACAATGTGAAATTTAAATAACTGGAACTTTTTTTTTTTTCTTGTGAAAAATGACAGACGGTGCCTATGTGAAATCTTCTTATACAGGTTTTAGGTATCAGTTGTGGCTTTACCAATCACGGGGAACATGAAGGATAAAGTGTAGAGCTTTGCAAGGACACATCTGTCATATTAACAGCCAAACCGCTCGCAGAAAATGCAGAGAGATAAGTTCCGAGAAATGTTCTGAACCTTGAAAGTATCGGGTACAGGACACTGACTTGTATTCTTCTCATCACCCAGACTGTGAAACTTCCTGATAATGTATCCAGACCTTTCTATAGTGTTGCAGCATGATTGAGCCGGAGTGTGAAGTCTATTGCTGCATATGTATCTTTATGCATGATATATACTGGGAGCTTCAAAACAGGAGCATTTTAAAGAAAATGAAATGTAACAATGTGGCAATTAGAGAAGACTCAGGGCTAGTTCACATGGAGTTTTTTGCAGGCAGATTTTGACGCGGAATTTGCCTCAATATCCACCTGCAAAAAGGCTCCAAGCTCTTCAATGGGAACTACTTGCTTTTTTCCCCTCTAGCTAGCTAGCAGAAAACATAAGCAACATGCCCGATCTTGCCATGGATTCTGCATCCGCGGCTCGAGACTCAATCCTGATTAGGTCCATTCATTCGAGCCTAATCAGGAGCGGGATACCACAACGTAATGCTGATTCACTGCATTGGCATCATGTCATGGCAAGCGGCACCAAGAGTTCACACGGTGGAAAAGCTTTCTGCCATATGAACATACCCTCATAGGTTGTGTGTTTAAAAGTTACAATGTCAATGAATTTAATGTTTTAAGTTGTTCATTCTGAGAAAAATCTTCCTTAAACAGTGCTACACCTTTCCCCAGATTGGGAGTGCTATTACAGGTTGGCACCAATCACATGACTGTTGCTGACAGTAGACACAAGCCATGGATAGGGTGGTGCAGTCATGTGTTTATTATGATGGACAACGATAGTTATAGTTCCAGGCCATGATAGTATTATTGTAATGCCAGGTCTGGGAGACTTTAGAAGATTGCTATCACTATTGAATGACCCAAGATCGCCCTGTACAAAAAGCTGTTTGTATAGGGAAAAGTGAAAATGAAGGCACTGTGACTAGAGATGAGCGAACAGTGTTCTATCGAACACATGTTCGATCGGATATCAGGGTGTTCGCCATGTTCGAATCGAATCGAACACCGCGTGGTAAAGTGCGCCAAAATTCGATTCCCCTCCCACATTCCCTGGCGCCTTTTTTGCACCAATAACAGCGCAGGGGAGGTGGGACAGGAACTACGACACCGGGGGCATTGAAAAAAATTGGAAAAAGTCATTGGCTGCCGAAATCAGGTGACCTCCATTTTAGACGAATAGTGGATTTCAAATCCGGGTCATATGAGAATGTGAACTTTGTGACTATGAGACAGGGATAGCTGTACAGGCAGGGATAGCTAGGGATAACCTTTATTTAGGGGGGAATGTTATTAAAAATAACTTTTTGGGGCTCTATCGGGTGTGTAATTGTGATTTTTGTGAGATAAACTTTTTCCCATAGGGATGCATTGGCCAGCGCTGATTGGCCGAATTCCGTACTCTGGCCAATCAGCGCTGGCCAATGCATTCTATTAGCTTGATGAAGCAGAGTGTGCACAAGGGTTCAAGCGCACCCTCGGCTCTGATGTAGGAGAGCCGAGGGTGCACTTGAACCCTTGTGCACCCTCGGCTCTGCTACATCAGAGCCGAGGGTGCGCTTGAACCCTTGTGCACACTCTGCTTCATCAAGCTAATAGAATGCATTGGCCAGCGCTGATTGGCCAATGCATTCTATTAGCCCGATGAAGTAGAGCTGAATGTGTGTGCTAAGCACACACATTCAGCACTGCTTCATCACACCAATACAATGCATTAGCCAGTGCTGATTGGCCAGAGTACGAAATTCGGCCAATCAGCGCTGGCTCTGCTGGAGGAGGCGGAGTCTAAGATCGCTCCACACCAGTCTCCATTCAGGTCCGACCTTAGACTCCGCCTCCTCCAGCAGAGCCAGCGCTGATTGGCCGAATTCCGTACTCTGGCCAATCAGCACTGGCTAATGCATTGTATTGGCGTGATGAAGCAGTGCTGAATGTGTGTGCTTAGCACACACATTCAGCTCTACTTCATCGGGCTAATAGAATGCATTGGCCAATCAGCGCTGGCCAATGCATTCTATTAGCGTGAACTGAGTTTGCACAGGGGTTCTAGTGCACCCTCGGCTCTGCTACATCAGATTGCTACATCTGATGTAGCAGTGCCGAGTGTGCATCAGATGTGTAGTTGAGCAAAACTAAATCAGCACTGCTAAGTCTCTGCATTCGCATAGGAATGCATTGGCCAGCCTTCGGCCAATCAGCGCTGGCTCTGCCGGAGGAGGCGGAGTCTAAGGTCGGACCTGAATGGAGACTGGTGTGGAGCGATCTTAGACTCCGCCTCCTCCAGCAGAGCCAGCGCTGATTGGTCGAGTTCCGTACTCTGGCCAATCAGCACTGGCCAATGCATTTCTATGGGGAAAAGTTAGCTTGCGAAAATCGCAAACTGACAGGGATTTCCATGAAATAAAGTGACTTTTATGCCCCCAGACATGCTTCCCCTGCTGTCCCAGTGTCATTCCAGGGTGTTGGTATCATTTCCTGGGGTGTCATAGTGGACTTGGTGACCCTCCAGACACGAATTTGGGTTTCCCCCTTAACGAGTTTATGTTCCCCATAGACTATAATGGGGTTCGAAACCCATTCGAACACTCGAACAGTGAGCGGCTGTTCGAATCGAATTTAGAACCTCGAACATTTTAGTGTTCGCTCCTCTCTAACTGTGACCCCTCGTGTGACAAGGTTGCATTTGGCCATGCAATATGAGGAGTTACATGTCTTTGATCAGCAATGTTTCTGATAATAGGCTCTGTTACTCGCCTGACTGTAAAACATCAGGGGTTCCACGAATATGTTGTCCGCTCAGCTTCATACATTGACTACAGACATGGCCGGCCATAGATATACAGCAGATGTGAGGAGGGGGTTAAGTTGGTATTGTGATAACTTAGCATTGAATTGCACTTCTTAGTAATTTTTCAGCAATTAACAATGTCTCTGATCACAGGCACTGCCACTAGTCCAGCTTTATAAATAGCAGAGACCCAAAGGATAGAGCGGTGCCTACTCAGCTCCTGTGTGGGCGCCATAGTGAAATATTCAACAGCTGCCATACATGTACAGAGGACGCCTGGAAGGGGTTAGCTTCGTGTTATCATAGCATTACGTTGCAGTACCTGGTAATTTTTTGTCTTTACCATTTAATTTTTCATTCCATTCCATATCCATTGTCCTATTTCCAACAATATTGACCATGTTCCTACCTTAGGCTAAGGCATCAAGTTGCCAAAATGCGCTGTGTTTTTTTTGCATCGCTTTTCACAGAAAGTCCACAGAGTTTTTCTCTGTGGACTTTCTGCTTCGACACCTATACAGAAGATGCAGAATACAGATACAGAAGATGCTGTGATTTATAAAAACGCAATGGTTGTTGAAATGTCAGCATGTCCACTGAGCTTATTTCTCTGCAATGTTTGGGTGGGATTAGCCAGAATCCCATCCACATTACATCTACAGTAAAACACTGCGGCAAAATCGCAGCATTTACACTACATGAGCCCATGACCTTAAAATATTACATTTATCTTTCAACTTTCAAATTTATCAGATCAATGTTTTGTCTTTTCATGAAAGTAATCTTTTGTATTTCTATGTTGGAATGCGATTCAACACAAAGTATTTACTGCAAATGAAAAAATCTATTACACCCTGTTAGTCAATGTACTGGCTGTAACCTTATGGCGGTGCGGCCCATTATTCCGTGGAGACTCCCCTTTGAATTCAGGTGGAAAATGAAATTTATACCTTCTGAAACACAAAGACATTGGCCTCTTTTTGCTTTACCCAAAGTAGATTTTTTTTTGACAGCTATATACTTTTATTGGCCAGAAGTATCTTTCAGATGTGAAACCAACAAGTTCTACAATGGGGCAAAACTATGGGGGCAACACTATTGGATCCTTCTTTCTATCGTGCACTTAAGTCAAAGCAAGAAGACACCTATCTCTATGACAAACCAGAAAAAAAAAATCTGGAGTCTATGGCTACATTCAAGACACTGGGCCCCTCCAATTCCCATCAGCACCTCTCAAGTTGTCCGATAGACTGTGCTAGTCCAACAATCTACCTCCCGAGTGAAACCACCAACTGCTGAAGACTCTGGTCCCGTAACATAACAAAAGGCAACAAGAAACAATAAAAAGTCACTGAAGAAAAATGTGAATTACTTTTTGTTGGTTTGACATTTTCTGTGATAATATATAACCCTGTGCCAATTTGCAGAAGTTCCAATTAACGTTGCTACATCTGTATGTATTTGAAACTTATGTAGACGGTTTATGTTGCCATCTTGAACTGATGACTTGATGTAGAACAAGTCATTGTAAAACACACACACACACACACACACTATAGACGTACGGCATGTATATATATATATGATATATTTAGTGTATTATACAACCAGTATCCGAACGAAAAATAGAGAAATTGGCAGAGTGTCTGTTACACTTGAGACAATTAGCGCTGCGATGCTGATAATCTTGTCTGCCTCGTGAAGGTGACGGGTGGTAATTTTTGACATACAGTTAATTTCCCTGTCACTAAGACGAAGGTAAAATTGAGAGTGACAGATCCTCACAGGGCAATTTAAAGTTGACAGTTTTGTTTGGTGGTTGCCAATCTTCGCTCTAACCGTACGTCGTTCCCAAGAGTTCGGCTGAAATTACATTGGTTTGTCATTTAGCTCTTGGCTCATCGATTGTTGAGTTGAATGTATAATCTGGTTTTATGTATTTAGTTTGTTTTACTGCTGTGTAAATGAATTATTTAGTGTATTCTGTGATCTAGAGATAACGTCTAATAAAGTCCAATTCATTGTTTATAAGGTTTACGGGAAATGGCATTACCACTATTGTTCTTCCTTCCGAACGACGTCCCCAAACAATTCACTTAGAGTCACATGGAAATAACATTAATGGTTATGTCAGGTAGAACATTCATTTTTAATACGAGAAGATTACAAAGTATTTCATTACATGTAGATAATTACATTACACTGATACACTATTATTGTAGCTCCAGTTTTTTCATTGCGTTACTTTGTCATGGCTTTGTCCAAGGCACCGCCGCGCACCGATGTCCCTACTGTAGTGGGCTATAATGACTGCTGAAGATGTGGAATATACTGTACTTGTAAAGAGCAGCTATCTGAGCAAGAACAGAAACCTACAAGTGATAAGCCTATAATGAGATGCTGTGCAGTTGTTTGTGTCAGTGAAAGAGGAAGCAGATTTATAACAGCTCCGTAACAGCACCGAGACATAAAAACAATGAGTTCCACTGGGAGCTCGATCTGGCCAATATCTACAATTTCAAGAACTGCTGCAGGCTAAGCAATTGCCACCAGATGCTTGATACTAAACCACCGCGGTAATGGGGACTGGAAACTTTACTCCAATAATGTGTCACCAGAGAGTGGTCGCCATTGCGTCCACTTGGACATTTGGGTTAAAAGGAAATGAATGTAGAACTTGTTTGCTGGCAGAGAACACGTCCGACTCCCCATGATGAATAGGATAGGAGCCGTATATAAGATAAGGTATTCACAGAATGGTACTAGTAACATCTGGAGAACTTCAGGGCATAGCAAAGATTGTACCCAATATTACACTAAATCACAGAGGGGAACCAGGAAAGGCTGAAATGTAACTTATAATATGTGGATATAAAATAAAGGCTTTGGATAGTATCACAGCCATTCTAGGGATGATATGAAAGGCAGAGTCTGATAGTAAATGTATTCATTCAGTATATACTATATATTACTATTACATTCAGTATAGTGGTGGATACATCTAATCCACTTCAGGCTAACAAAGCTGCACCCCAATAGCCACCGCACTCACTGGTCAATAATCATGAGAGTATATGAGGTGCAACATTAAACTCATACTCAGCTCCACTCTCTCAATCAGAACATAATAGAAGGAGTAACTCAATAAAATATACTCCAAAATAAAGTGTCATCATCAAATTCCATAAAGCGCTATTGCCATTGTGAGCCTAGGACAGGGATCCCACAGTTATCTGGGATGTAACCTCTGCAGAGATACATTGCTCCAGTAGGTCCATCACACTGGGGCATATAGTAATCTAAAGATAGTATAACATCTTTGCCCATCCAGGCTTCGGCGCCATCCTTCAGCTGTGGCACAATGTCCGGATGTGATTCTATGCTTTGGATTCTTCTTGTACTGTCTGAACACTGTATTTGTACTGCGCTGCATTGATACCAGTCTGTACTGAGCTGCTCGACTGACTTCTTGGCTAATTGACCTCCCTTTTGTTGTTCTTTGTCTTGTCTACCTGCTGTGTCATCTCTTATATCTAAGAAGGGACTGTCACCCATTTGTCTTCTGTCGTCTAAGGCAGTGATGCAAGTAGGCAGGGACAGGGGAAGGTTCAGCCGCATAGTTCACCAGCAGCTACGGGGAAATTGCTCTTCTAGCAATTCCCTGACAGATAGTATACAGGTAAACAAAAAATTACCCCCACTGCTGACTCCAAAGCTTCATCTGGCACATTGAACTTTGCTTCATTGGAACTAAATCAGGCTGCTTGTTGAGCTACTCCAAGATACTTGTGGACTGTAAATAACAGGCTGCTTGCTAGATGGTTCCACACTGCCTGTAAAATTACTCTGTGCATTTGTCCCCGATCTATCTCTATCGGGGTTCATCAGGAGCGGAGAGGTAAGTATGATGATACGAGCATCCCCCATATAAAAACAGAGCACGTAGCACAGACAAGCACATCGAAAACTGCTATTCCCAGGTCTCAGGGAAATTTTCCAAATTTTCCAGATTTCAGCCTAATCAATTATTTATGAAATGTGTTGGAATAACAGGAACATTCATGGAGGTTCCATCTTCTAAATTACAGGACAAATACATGAAAAAACTCTTTTAGGGTAAGGCCCCACTCAGTGAGCCACAACAAGAAAACGCTGTGGAAAAGAGCGCGTCCAAAACATAGAGATTATGGTTTTTTATGTTGGGGGTTGGGTGGGGGCGTTCCTCACAGCCCAGCCGTGGAGCTAGACTGTAAGTCCTGCCCTTCTGACAGTGGGGAGATATTGGTGCCAAAATTAATGGCATTGAATTTAGTTTCATCTCCTGTCCAGTTTTGCCAGGGCTGAGGATGGAAACCTGGCAGAATGCACAAAACAGACACCGGGCACAAGTGTGGAAGCCCCTAATTTTTTTTAATGTAAGTGTATCGTGGCCCCACAGAATTCATTTTACTGGTAGGAACCTCAGTCTGACACCGGTCTTGGACTTTCTACTTATTGCTGTCTTCTTTTGCAGTTCAGACTTCTTGACAGTAACATTTTTATTAGAATTTAATTTGCAGGAAGGGTTAACAGATATAGGATGCTATCCTGAAGAGTTCTTCTTGAATTTATGTGATATATCCAGTACATAGGTAATGTATTACATAAACCAAGACTCACATTCTACAGTCATTACGAGGCGGCCAGATGGGCGATATAGCAGAACTCTTTTTAGTAAGATGAAAAAAAATCTGTTTAGTAAGTCTTAAAGCTTTTTACTTGTTCATATTGTGCGATGTACAAAGGCTCTTCTCTATTGAAGTAGATGCTGAATATTTATAATACCAATGAAAGAGTTACTTAAAGGGAATATCTCCTGCCATTAATTACATGTATTAGATGGAAGATGCAAAACCTGTTTCTAACATGGCACCTATTTTGTTTTAGGTGTAACAATAATACATTTTATTTGTTCTTTGGGTGTCGATCAAATCCATCCACTCGCCCAACAAAAAAAGCCCTAATCAAGTTCTGTAGTCAGAAATACAAAAAATTCTGAATATCGGAATTTGCAACGTAAAGTTATTTTTTGAAGCATTTTATTTAAAAAAATAACTTAAAATATATAATAAAAACTATCTGAGGCTGATTTTTTGTTACAGAATTTGCTGTGTCCTTTAGGGGTGAAAAATTTGCTTAATTTCCAAATTTAGCAGAGAAAGTTTTCTAGAAATTTTTTTTTTCAACAAGCGCTAACCATAGAAGTACAACATCAAAGCGGAGCATAGGTTACAAACTGAAATTGACTGACAGTGACGAGACGACGCGTATCGGGTTAGTTACCGTGTAACATAAGGCAATGGTCTCAGTAATAACAATAATGCTGAAACAGCTCTTCAGCTTTACAACAGCAACAAAAGCAAACGTTTCAAACAACATCTTTCTAGAATTTACGGCAGGGCTGCTGAACAGACACAGCTTTTATCCAAGGTCAAAGCATAAAAAACATTACTGCTGCAAAGAGCACAAAATCTGGACTCACGAATAATGTAACAATGTGGGGCTTATTAAGATAAGATAAGATAACCCTTTAATAGTCCCACAGTGCGGATACTCAGTATCTTACAGCAGCCTAGTAATACAGATACAGGATAATACACAGGAATATATTACAGGACACACAGACTGAGGAGAGAAGATATACGAGGAGGCCATAGCAGCTAAGGAGGAGAAGAAGAAAGAAGGAAGACTTCATAGTCATAATCATTAGTTCTCTGTGCGGAGTGTCTCCGCTTGGTCTGATGTAGATTATACAGCCTGGTCGCTGTTGGAAGGAAGGACCTGCGATAGCTCCTTCTCACACTTGGGGTGAAGCAGACGGTCACTTACAGTGCTGCCAAGTCCCATCAAGGTCTCATACATGGGGTGGGATTTGTTCTCCCGCATGGAGGTCACCACAGACAGTATCCTTCTGTCACCCACCACCTGTACTGGGTCCAAGGGGCTCCCCAGGACAGAGCCGGCCCTCCTGATCAGCCTGACAAGTCTATTTCTGTCCCTGGTTCATATACTGCTCCCCCAGCAGGCCACACCGAATAGATGGCTGAGGCAACCACAGAGTTGAAGAAGGCCCTAAGAAGTGGCCCCTGGACCCCCGGCCCTAAGAAGTGTCTCCTGGACCCCGCAGCCCCTCAGCCTCCTGAGCAGGTAGAGACTGCTGTGGCCCTTTCTGTGCAGCGCCTCCAGGTGATCGACCCAGTCTAGTTTATTGTTGAGGATCACGCCCAGATACTTATAGGTCCTGACTATCTCAATACATGTTCCTTGGATCTCCACCGGGGTCGGAGCACCTCTCCGTTTACTAAAGTCCACCACCATCTCCTTGGTCTTCCTAGCATTAATCCTGAGCTGGTTCTGCTGGCACCATTCAACAAAATCCCAGTTTAAGTCTCTGTATTCCCTATCGTCGCCATCAGTGATAAGGCCGACTATAGCAGAGTCATCAGAGTATTTCTGTAAGTAACAGCTGGAGGAGTTGTGCCTAAAGTCAGCAGTGTACAGTGTCCAATGTAGCAGTCCGATGCAGCACACTCAGCTACACACTCAGCTCTGCTGCATCGGATTGCTATATCAGACACTGCTACATTGGTAGAGCTGAATGTGTAGCAGGTTCAGCTCTGCTTCATCTCGGCATAGGAGTGCATTGACCAGTGTTGATTGGCTGAATGGCGTACATCTGTATGGCATTCGGCCAATCAATGCTGGTCAATGCATTCCTATGGGAAAAAGTCAGCTCCCGCATATCGCAAGCTGCCAGGGATCCCGACCAGATAGAGCGCCAAAGAGCTGGTGAGTGACATTCCCCCCTAAATAAAGGTAATCCCTAGCTAATCCTGCCTGTACATCGTTCACACATAGTTCACAGTCCCAAATTAATTGAATGTTAAATCCACCATTTGTCTAAAGTGGAGGTCACCTGATTTAGCCAGCCAATTCCTTTTTCACTGCCTCCGTTGTCGTAGTTCCTGTCCCACCTCCCCTGCACAGTTATTGGTGCAAAAAACGCGCCACAGAAGGTGGGAGGGGATACAATTTTTTTCTGCGTTTGCCTGGTGGTATTTGATTGTAATCAAATACCTCGAACGGTCTGATATTCGATCAAATATGTATTCGATCGAACGGTGCTCACTCATCTCTAGTTCCAACCCCTTCGGTACTGTAGAGACTCTTGGCATTCCACAAATCTCAGTAGAACTAAGTAGACAATTTTATTGACATAAACAATCCACATACAAAATAAAGTGATGCCTCAGTTGTCACAAGGCAACCTTCATCAGACATGGACTGCCAATAAAGAGAAGTATCAAGAGAAAGACCATTTGGTTGGACATGTGTTTGCATGGTTATATTGTGTTTGGATGGTTATATTGTGTTTGGATGGTTATATTGTGTTTGCATGGTTATATTGTGTTTGGATTGTCTACATCAATAAACTTATACACTTATTTCTACTGAGCCTTGTAGTGCACTGAGTTTTTCTACAGTTCTGTGCATAGACATGAGATATCTACTCCCTATCATTGTCAGATTAAGGCTGGGTTCACATCTGCGTTGGACTCTCCATTAGAAGACTTTATTCTCCTTCAGTCCAGGTTGCAAAATATAAAACAGGTTCTATTCCTGTCCGATTTTGTGGCCCTGCTTCCGTGGCTCCTATTCATTGAATGAAAGGGGCTTTGTAAGCTCGGCCAGTGCACAGTCCGGACATGGAGGACATCCGTGTATCCTCCGTGCGCCATCTGTGCCGTTCATTCACGGCATCTGGTTAACACATGGTCGTGGACAACCAGCTTTCCAAACATTCCTCAAACTGCTCACACATCAGCACAATATCCTTTATTTTCCCCATTGAGAAAATCATCCCCTGCAGGATGTTGCAATGTAATTTCTTACAATATAATCAAAACGTAACAGCACATTCTGCCCATACCATAAGTTTATTATCAGAACGCTATTTCTAAGAAGTAACAGCTTCCTGTGAAAGCAGAAGAGTTTTGTTGCAATGTAAATTATATTTTTGTTAAGGATTAGTCTCTTCTTAGTCTCTTTTTTTTCTAAAGCAATGTTTTTAGAATTTACAACAGCTTCGTGGCATGTGGTCATCCCGTTAAAATGCAATGGAACAACTGGAACAAGAATTAATCTTTTCCAAGAACGATTGGAGCAGAACATTAAGCACATTCACTACAAGACCCCGACTAGAATAAATACCATAATAGAAGCTTCCACTTAATTCTGGAGTTTATCCACCACTGTGAACGACAGGTATTCAATGCTAATGGCTCCATGCAACATCAACAAATTTAATAACAATTCTCCGTATTCTTCGAACCTCCGCTGCATAATCTTAATGGAATTCTGGGATGGTAAAAAATTACAAGTATCAATACTACAGATTGGAGGCTTGTTTATCATTTTACTGAGATTTACTGAATTTGTTTTTCACCTAAACTGAACTTTTACAGGTTTTTTTATGCTTTTTTTGGACCAGACGTCACCTGAGCCAGGCTGATGTTGCGATACATAATGACACTGGCCTGGGCCACATGACGTCTGTGACATCACCAAACAGACCCGAAACCTGCCAGAGCCCAGGAGAGGTAAGTAACAGTGTTTTATATGTTCCCTCACCTCCCCTGGCCCTCTGATCGTTACACTCTGGCTTCTGAAAAGACTCCCTTCTATAATGATGGCATTGTTTGTGGAGTTCGTGGGCCCGTGGCCTCAGTTACCGATCCCTGCTCACAGCCGAATCCGCAGAAGGGGAAGTGTAGGTGAACGTGAGCATGAACAAGGATCGGTAAGTAAATCGTGTCCTCAGGAGGTAATGACCTATTTAACAAAAAACACACACCTCAGGGGCCCCCTAATGTCCTGGACCCTGTGACAGTTGCTACTGCTGCTACCCCGGTAGAAACTCCCCTGCACGGAGAGAAGGCAGCCAACAGGGGGCACTAGAGAGAGCTTATTATAGAGGTGACTATACAAACTAAATGCCACAGACTCTTCACCTTCTTAAGGTTTCTGCAGCCAACTGAAATGAAATGTAATAATCCTGTGGCAAAACGGGAGACTCGGAGCTGCAAAGGAAGAAAATAGAAAATAAAATGACATGAAAGCTTCGCGCCAAAGTTCTGCTCAAGGAAATATCAAACAGGTTTAATGAATACTAAGCGCAATAAATTCAGAATAATAATTTCATTGAAATGGTGCCTAAAACATTTTGATACAAGTTTTACTTTTCCATGGAATCTGAATCTTAGTTTTATGATCAGTTTTTTTCTTAAAATAAATTAACCCCTTCCCGCCCCATGCCCATAACAGTATGGAATGGAATATTGTTACTTAAAGGGAATCTATCATTAAAAGCCTCTTCTTCTCCTACCTTTAGATGTCTTCTCTGCGCTGCCGTTTGGTAGAAATCCCGGCTTTCTTCTGTATGTAAATGAGTTCTCTCACAGCACTGAGGGCGGTCCACAATGCTCAAACAGCACTGGGGGCGTCCCCAATGCTGCGAGAGAACTCTCTATCTTCGACTGGAACGGCCTCTCCTTGTGTCTTCTCCGGGCACTGGCTTCAAACTTCTAGGCATGCGCAGTCCGCTCTGCTGTTGGGCCTCGGGCAGAGCTGGCTGTGCTTGCCAGGGGCCACTTTCTTATGGCCGCTTGCTCCAGCTTATTGTGAAAACAGCCACAAGAAAATGGACACTTAATGGAGTCTGTCAGGTCCGACATAACTCCAGAAACCAACAATCTTCTGGTGTAGGGGTGTTTAATGGTAGTAGAAGCAAACCTCTGAGGTGCCAAACTGATTGGCAATGCAATGAAAGTCATTTTTTTATGACAGTGCAACACAGGCGCCAAGTGCACTGGAGATGGGGCCTGGCTTGACATATATACTGCCATATATACTTACAGAAAGCTGCAAGTTCTTTGGCTCTCCTCTGGAACTGTGGGCCAATAACTCCCCTCTAGCAACCATTAACATTTTCAGTCTCTGAGTGTATGAAGTGTCCGTAGGCAAGTCTCCTAATTCAGTGCCCGATGCTCTTGAGAGATTATTTGCATATCCGTCTTCTTTTGTGACCAATGACATGCTTCTTTCCACTCCTACCCAAGGCTCCTACATTAATTTGGGAGCCATTTTGAACCTAGGATAATCCCTTTAAGACCATCGTTTCATGTTACTGGTATGGACGTCGCTGCCATTATGGTATGTAATGATATTCCGCGAGCTTTCTCTAGTTTAGGACTTTCTCTTTATAGGAATATTCCTCTAATTATTAAATCAGCAGTTACCGGAGATTTTCTTCATCTGAAAGTATTTAGAAACCACATCAACTTTTTATAGGTCTCCATGGGAACAGATCTTGTTATATAATTATATGAGCAAGTTGTGTATAATTAATGTAAAACTTAAATTACATTGTTATCTGATGAAATTAATTACAGCCTTCTTTGTCATGACCGTGGCATGGAGAGGCGCCAAAGTTAACCGAGAGTAGGCAAATGGCGCTTATTTCACACTGAATTAGCTCCCGCGGCGACAAACCTGCTCGGAATTATGTTACTACAAAATGAGAAGCAATGAGATGAAAATGTCAAGATTCTGATTGTGCTGTAACCTACGAAACTATCTGACGCCGACAATTTTGGTCTCCAGGTCAAGACAGACTTTTTTGCTTTTTTTTCACCTCCCTCTTAGCGTACCTTTAACATTTTCTGTTGACATCGCAATGTGACAGGTTCGTTTTGCTGCCGGAAGTCGTATTTTTTAATGGAGCCATTTTGGATTACATGAAACGCACTAACAAAATTTTACGATTTTTCAAACAAAAATTTCTTACATTATTTTGTTTTACTATGTCATTTTATTTATGTTTTTATATTTTAACATTTTAAGAAACTTTTTATACCTTTTTTTTTTATTTGCCCCCTCTAAGTGGACTTGGGCATGCCATCACTTGTACAATGGTCTACAATACTGTATTTTATATTTCAGTTTTAGACTACCATCCAGTCTATTAGACAAAGCCTCTGACACTTGAAAAAAGGATTAATGCCCAAAACGTGTTGTGCTGTGTGCCGTAAGTTAATAAAGAGTCACGTTTCATCCATCACTCATTTGTTTGTGGACGCTTTTCCCGTTATGTGCACGTGCTAGTCGCTTCCTCCAGGGTTTCCACCTTGGTTTTCTCCATAGCCATTGGCTGGTCCTTATAGGCTTCCATACATGGCAGAGCTAGTAGTCACAGTCAGGCCTCCAGCTGCCATGACAATCACCCAACAAAAGTATCTGAATTAATATCTTCATTACAGGTCAACTGCCTAAAAGGGTTTTGTGGTGAAGGACACTTACCCCCTACCCAAAGGATAAGAAATAAGTGTCATGTCACTGGGGGTGTCATTGAGTGTCCACCTAAAGCCTCCTCGTGAACTTCACTTTCAGTCCCCCATTCTCTTGATCTCTGGGGCACCCGGCAGTGAGACCACCATCGATCTGCTGGATAGGGCATAAGCATCCTTCATAGAACAACCCCTTTAATTCTGTAAATATACTTATTCTGCTATATAACAATATTTAATATAACATAGTAGCCGGAACACATTCCGTTACATAGAAATACAACTAATACACTGTATACAAAATGTGTTGGACAACCCGAAGACAAAACATTGTTATAGAAGAAAGCTGTGAAGACTCGTTCCAGGCACCACATTCATGAAGTGTTTTCGACAAGCTTACGACTTATACGAGAGAGGCTTCACGGGAAGCGGTTGTAGCCTGACAACGTGCACCAAAAGATGGGCCAACATTCTGGAACATTTCCTCATATAAATCAATCCAACATCGAGGAAGTTTAATGTAAGACTGGAAAGTCTAAGAAGTTGACAGCTTTATCAGATTTAGGACTGTCTCGTCTAACTGTACACTGTCTATAGTCTAGGCATTATTAATAGATCTGCCCATCTGTGCGCCCAAGAACAGGGTCACATATGGTATTATGTATTCATGAACCCGAAGAATTAACTCTTCATTTTTACTTGTCTGGTACACTAGAACAAATAAAGCTTTGGCCGCTTACACCAGCTTACTGTGTCATCGGCCATTTTCTTGTGGCTGCCGGGGATGCAAAGTCGTCTCTGCTCTAGGCCCGATGGCAGAGCCGACTGCGCATGCCTAGAAGATTGAAATCCAGGACGGAAGAAGACGCAGGGAGAGGCTGTTCCAGAAGAAGATGGAGACGGCTCTGGAGAGTTCTCTCGCAGCATTGGGGACGCCCCCAGTGCTGTTTGAGCCCTGAGCACCGCCCCCAGTGCTGCAAGAGAACTCATTTGCATACAGACAAAAAAACAGGATTTCTACTGAACAGAAGTGCGGAGAAGACATCTAAAGGAAGGAGAAGAAGAGACTTTCTTAAGGCTATTCCTACATGTGATCGAGAAAAATGGGATTTTAATGATAGAATCCCTTTAAGGAGTCTACAGTAAGCTCAGGTATTCCCGAATATTGTAAGCTTATAACTGATATCTGCCACTTCTGCCACTTCTTGCTTTATATTCTAGTAGTATGCATTTATGATCTGGTGTCAGCTAAATGGAGGCATTCTAGAGGAATAAACATAGCTTTAGTTGACATTGCATTTCAAATCACTGTCATATGTTCCACATAACCCTTCATCATATGAATTGCGCTGATCTTTTGGGGTTTGCTATTATACACTTGCTACACAATAGTTTCTAATTTTATATATCTGGACATAGGGCCCAGAGAAAAAAAACCTGGCACTGGAGTAAAAATGTCCTTGTGATATTAAAAGAAAAGAAGAAAAATCCGGCAGCGGGCTGACCCTAGTGTAGTAAATTCAGCACAAGTATGAGTAAAGGTAAGCAAATGGAAAGCCGCTCACCTTAGGGGGTTGTGTAGGACACAACAACCCCAACAATTAAAAAGATGTTAGAAACCGAGAGGGAAGCAGCTGGAAGAAACGTCACTGGGACGTAGAGGCATCAACAGACTGGGACCAAAATCTTCAGAAGGTTTGGCAAGGAGAAGCGCTCACCCAATTGGATAACGATATGTTTATTAAGGCACGAGGCGTTTCAGGCACTTA
Organism: Leptodactylus fuscus; assembly: GCF_031893055.1. NCBI lineage: Eukaryota > Metazoa > Chordata > Amphibia > Anura > Leptodactylidae > Leptodactylus > Leptodactylus fuscus. The sequence goes on from NC_134275.1 coordinate 934,622, forward strand.
GGCCCTTTATCAAGTGCAATAAATCACCTTAAAAATAAGTAAGTTATGTTGTACTTATTTTTAAGGTAATTTATTGCACTTGATAAAGGGCCTAAGTGCCTGAAACGCGTCGTGCCTTAATAAACATATCGTTATCCAATTGGGTGAGCGCTTCTCCTTGCCAAACCTTCTGCAGATTTTGGTACCAGTCTTTTGATAATAAAGGGTTTCTCATAAATATAACCAAATGTACGAGCTATACAAAGGGGCGGGATGGCTAATAAACCAGAGCAGACGGTCAGCCCTAGAGAGAGCCAAGTCCCACATCCCTAATGTATTACAAGTTACGTCTTTGGGGGACTTGGACCTTTCTTTGCCTGGCAAATTGTAAATCAAATATTGAATATGGTTCTATGGTAATACCTGGTTGTGCAGGACCCACTGTAAGATATGGTAGAAAAAAACAAGGTGCAGATAGTAAGCATGAGAGTTGATGCTTCATTTGCATTTTGCCCCTGAGCTTTTCCTATCATAACATGGGGCTTCATCCTGCAGAGCCAAGTATCATCTGGCATTGGGTAAGTGATATGTTTTATGTATCTTATGTTTTGTGTTTTTCTGGGATATGTTTTCTGTATCTTATGTCCCATTTTAGCAATATGTTTATTTGATTATTTATTTATTTTTTGATCAGGGACTCGTAATCCATGAGGAACCATGACGGTGATTTGTGAGCTTGAGTATTTTGGCCAAAATATTGACTAATGTTTTTTAATCTTTTTTTTTGTTTTTTAATCTTTTTTTTTTTTTTTGCTGGATGCCGCCAACCCCTCTATTGTTGAGGTGCACAAGTTAACGTGCTGGGCAGCCCGTCTGATCTAAAAGGATGGGTCTCCACCTTTAGGCTGTTTTTGGCGCCGTGCACCTCACATTATCATGTGATACTACGACGTATAAGTTTCATTTGTGTGCATTTAAAGTGCAGGCATCCCATTAGCAGTATGCGGATAGGCCCATTATTTTTGCAGGGTGCTGTTCCTGTTGGGGTGCAGATAGTGAGGTGGGGTGTCACCAGTTGGGTGTTCTCTGGTGCTTTGCACCTCACATGATCATGAGACACTGTTGTGTATAAGGTTCATTTATGTGTATTTGAAGTGCTGGTACCCACCCCCTTATGGGTAGTATGTGTGAGGGTGAAGGTTTCATTAGCATTTTACACCTTTTTCTATCATATCTTGCAATGGGGTCTTGTTTGTATCCTGCACAGCCATGTCACATCTGGTATTGGCCTTTTGCTGTATATTATGTCCCTGTTTAGGAATAGTTGCTGGTCCGCAGTATAATGTGCTTTGCTAACTGTCTAATGTCAAGTGGGTGGTGTCAATCAGTCAAGGGGGTGTGGTCAGAGCTCCAATCAGAGACGGACTATGTCAGAACTCTGAATCCCCCCTTTGCCTGCTCTTACCTTATGTCACTTATTTGCCATCAGATAATTGAGTTATATCAGGGACCAAAACTAATTGTAGGGACCAGAATCAGTGGGGAGGAGACTAATAAAGGTTGAGTTGGTGGAAGTGGTGAAAGGTGTATTTTTTATACGTGGGTTTTCATCCAGGTTTATATGTAAATTGCTTGCATAGGAAATTTCAATTCAGAAATGTATTCCTTTACAGAAATCAATTCCTTAACAATTCAGAACAACGTCCATGAGCCCTAAAACATTAATTAAACAAAGACTAAAGCACCGCACAGGTTGCACATTTTGGTTCTAGACAATCACAAACACATCTGGCTGTGGAATTTTATATAGTAAAACAAAGTCCTAAAACCATTCTGAAGAATGCAGCACGCCTAATAGAGCCTAATAGAGATTCTTAGAGGATTGGGACTGCTCTTTAAGTAATGAAGACTCTTGATTGCGCTTTCTCTGCCCACTTTGAGTAATAACTTCTTATCGGCATCAGAAACAAGTGGATATTGTGTATTATGTATTTCTTTTTCAATTGCAGATTCCATTTGGTTATACACACTATAATTAGCCTTACGAGAAGTCAGTACAGGACTAAGTAATGGCTTAGAAGGGGCAAATTTTCAGTTTAGGAGAGAGAGCCTAAGAGCATATACAGAACTGACGAACACGCATAAATAATGGGAAATAAATACATAAAATAATAGGCTCCGGCAATACTACTGTGTACCACGAGCATGCAATAGTTGTAATCACAGTACAGTAATCCAGGGAACTGTGCATTATAACAAAGTGGAGGAGGAGATGTTCATTTTAGTAAGTGATAGTTTAATTTTTGATGCAAGTATTATCTTATTTCTGCTTAAATGCCCTCTGGCTGTGGAGGGAGAAACACAAAACAGATGCAGTGCTAATTTAATTCTATGGCAAGTTCTCCCTGGTAGAGAAGTAACATCAAAGGCAATCTAAGAATATCAAATTAAAGCCATCCATCATGCTTGTTGCACTGCACTATTCAGACTGCCGCTGCTGACACCAGAGAGAATTCAGCCTTCACCATGGGATGGAAATGCCAGTATTTTAAGCTTAAAATTAGACTGAATTTCAGCAAATTGAATGATTGGTAAAGGTCGGAACATGACAAGTCTTCTTTGGGGTTATTAGGAGCTTATAGTCCTCTTTTTAAAAAATAATTTGTTAGCTTCTTTGTTTTGGCTCTTAACAAGTCGAACACTTTGTTTCCAGGCTGCATGAATCATTTAGGTAAAAAACAACCCAACTATGTAATAGAAATTATTCAGATAGAACGATAGTCTTTGCCACGCAGATGTCAAGCTTATCAATAACACCAGCTATTAAGGTAGTCAATGGCCGCCTGTAGGAGCCGGCGGCTTTATCTGTTATAATAATACATATACGTCAGCATAGAGCTAGACTGCACTTGTGTAGTCAGACTTGTAGAGATAACGTCCCCATTACCTAAAGCTGGCCATAGACAGTCAGATGAGTGGAGTCATCACACAATGGTGGATTGGACAGTAAAACGGAACTATGGAATAATCGCATTCTAGTCATGACCTGATTCTTTGTTCTTATAGGAAAAAGGACACCAAGGAATGACAACACCATTGGAGGACTGTGTATGGCATTGTCCTCTCTGAAATACATTAACTTCAACCAGAATCCTTCAGGGACCTGGACCAATCGGGTGAGGAGGAGTAGGGTTAGGCGCACACAACTCAGCAGGTCACAGAAAAAATCTTCAAAAGCTTTATTGAGCACCAAATACAACGCATTTCGGGTGAGGGGCACCTTCTCAAGTGCAAATACAACTGGCTTGTAGCCTATCTAAAGTCTCTTCTGATATGTTATGGAAAAATATCAGAAAATACTTCACATGGGCTACAAGCCAGTTGTATTTGCACTTGAGAATGGGCCCCTTACATGAAACGCGTTGTATTTGGTACTTAATAAAGCTCTTGGCAATTTTTCCTGTGACCTGCTGAGATGTGTGCGCGCCTAACCCTACTCCTCCTCACCTGATTGGTCCAGGACCCCGAGGGATTCTTGTTGTCGGACATTTGCACAACCTTGGTTGATATAAAGCATATAGTATAGCATATAGCTGCTGCCACCACATTTCACTTCATGTCTATAAGATGTTGTGACTTATCACAACACCTTGAGGTAAGAGGATAATCGTTAGCTCACCTTTATTCCTACCACCAGTATCAATAATGACCACGCTATACTGGCGCTCAGTGTCCCCTTCTGTGTTATACATCAGCTTCAGAGATATGACCTGAAACATCTGCAGCCTACTCCTATATCTACCCCCCCCACCCTCCCCTTATAGGTGGGCAGATGTGTCTCAGACAGGGCTCTGTAGTGAGGAGCATCTGTCTGCTAGAAAGTAAGCAAACAACTGCCAAGGCTCTATTCACACTGCTGTCATGGGATCCATTACAGCAGATCTGTCTCACTATGAACACTAACTGCACTCAAAGGAGCCCAGTGACATAACATCGGGATCTATTGTTGGACAGATAACATTACTGTCACTCGAAGCCTCTAATGGCGGCATTTTTTAGCTGGACACAAAGTCGGACATGCAGGACTTTCTGTCCAGTTAAAAAAAAAAACGGTTTTACCGCGGACAGGCAGAAGACGCTAACAGGCGGTCACTATGCAAACTGATTCAAGTGAATGGGTATGACAACTGACCTCCAGGTTTCCGTCCACTGTCCAGTTTCTCGAGGCAGAAGATTGGCTGGATTGGCTAAACCGGAGACCAGATGTGAACTTCATAGATTGTAAGCCCTCGCGGGCAGGGCCCTCTACCCCACTGTGCCAGTCAGTCATTGGTAGTATTATATCTACCTGTATATTCTGTGTATTGTATGTCACCCCCAAATGTAAAGCACCCTGGAATTAATGGTGCTATATAAATAAACAATAATAATAATAATAATAATAATAATAATAATAATAATAATAACTTGCCGTTACTGGTGTGGTCATACTTAAGTGATCTCCAGTTTGGAGTATAATCACATCTAGCCAAAAATAAAATATATTGCTCAATTAGCACAATGATATTACAGCATTTATGATAATACGTAACATGTAACATTATGAATTTTCCGGATTCCTTTTTGTCATGGACACATTTACACCACATCTTTGTGCTCGGTCTTCTCTGTAGTATAAGTCGCGAGCGCAGGGCAAGAGATAAACAATATTTTCACAGCCCACAAATTAATTTGTATTGTCGTCTCTCAATTTACTTCTGAAATGAGAAGATCTGAATGTAGTAAGACTTTTCCAGGGTTTTCTCTTCATTTTCTTTTTGATTTATTCTTATTTGCATGCCCATACGCCGCGTTACTTGTCATTGTCTATTACTGCGCCGTTATTTGTTTACTGCACAAATCGTCCAAAGCAAGTGGGGAAAAAATTGACTTGGCCCCGCGCTTCATTCCTGCTGACATGTCTATGAGCGAGATGACGCGGTCACTTATGGAAATAGGAGGAGGCTGGAATGAGATATTTAAAGAAACATAGTGAAAGTAAGTGACAGAATAAGTGCGAGCGATTTCAGATATTTTACTGATGCAAGTTATTACTTTGCCTTGTTATAAATAAATGTACTTTACATATCTCATTCCAGGGGAAAAGCCAAAGAGAGAAACATTCGCTCGCCTCGAAAGACCGCGGCTCTTATTAGGACGTGAACAAGGCTCTTCTGTCCACATCCGGGCGCACTCACTCTGACCCCTTTACATTACATAACAACCACTGAATGTGCGAAAGAGAAATGTGTGCAAAACAAAAGAAAGAGAAAAAGAAAGAAATATTACATTGTAAATTAACACTAAAAGAGACAGAGATTAGTTATGTAGAAAACCAAAGAGTCAAATACATGGAAGAGAGAAAGAAGGAAAAATACAACAGTAAATAGTCAGACGGAAGAGATAATAATAATAATAATAATAATAATAATAATAATAATAATAATAATAATAATACATTATATATTTATAGCACCAACATATTCCAAACCCCAATAATAGTTAAGCTCAGCTCCACCCATAATCAATAATCTATCTATCTCCTATCTATCTATCTATCTATCTATCTATCTATCTATCTCCTATCTATCTATCTATCTATCTATCTATCTATCTATCTATCATCTATCTATCTATCTATCTATCTATCTATCTCCTATCTATCTATCTATCTATCTATCTATCTATCTCCTATCTATCTATCTATCTATCTATCTATCTATCTATCTATCTCCTATCTATCTATCTATCTATCTATCTATCTATCTATCTCCTATCTATCTATCTATCTATCTATCTCCTATCTATCTATCTATCTATCTATCTATCTCCTATCTATCTATCTATCTATCTCCTATCTATCTATCTATCTATCTATCTATCTATCTATCTATCTCCTATCTATCTATCTATCTATCTATCTATCTCCTATCTATCTATCTATCTATCTATCTATCTATCTCCTATCTATCTATCTATCTATCTCCTATCTATCTATCTATCTATCTATCTATCTATCTATCTATCTCCTATCTATCTATCTATCTATCTATCTATCTCCTATCTATCTATCTATCTATCTATCTCCTATCTATCTATCTATCTATCTATCTATCTATCTCCTATCTATCTATCTATCTATCTATCTCCTATCTATCTATCTATCTATCTATCTATCTATCTATCTCCTATCTATCTATCTATCTATCTATCTCCTATCTATCTATCTATCTATCTATCTATCTATCTATCTCCTATCTATCTATCTATCTATCTATCTATCTCCTATCTATCTATCTATCTATCTATCTCCTATCTATCTATCTATCTATCTATCTATCTATCTCCTATCTATCTATCTATCTATCTATCTATCTATCTCCTATCTATCTATCTATCTATCTATCTATCTATCTCCTATCTATCTATCTCCTATCTATCTGTCTATCTCCTATCTATCTCCTATCTATCTATCTCCTATCTATCTATCTATCTATCTATCTATCTATCTATCTATCTCCTATCTATCTATCTATCTATCTATCTATCTCCTATCTATCTATCTATCTATCTATCTATCTATCTATCTATCTCCTATCTATCTATCTATCTATCTATCTGTCTATCTCCTATCTATCTCCTATCTATCTATCTATCTATCTATCTATCTATCTATCTGTCTATCTCCTATCTATCTTCTATCTATCTATCTATCTATCTATCTATCTATCTATCTATCTATCTATCTTCTATCTATCTATCTATCTATCTATCTATCTCCTATCTATCTATCTCCTATCTATCTATCTATCTATCTATCTATCTATCTCCTATCTATCTATCTTCTATCTATCTATCTATCTATCTATCTATCTATCTCCTATCTATCTGTCTATCTCCTATCTATCTATCTATCTATCTATCTATCTATCTATCTATCTATCTTCTATCTATCTATCTATCTATCTATCTATCTATCTCCTATCTATCTATCTATCTCCTATCTATCTATCTATCTATCTATCTATCTATCTATCTATCTATCTCCTATCTATCTATCTATCTCCTATCTATCTGTCTATCTCCTATCTATCTATCTCCTATCTATCTATCTATCTATCTATCTATCTATCTATCTATCTATCTCCTATCTATCTATCTATCTATCTATCTATCTTCTATCTATCTATCTATCTATCTATCTATCTATCTCCTATCTATCTGTCTATCTCCTATCTATCTATCTATCTATCTATCTATCTATCTCCTATCTATCTATCTATCTATCTATCTATCTATCTATCTACTATTTATCTGTCTATCTCCTATCTATCTATCTATCTATCTATCTATCTATCTACTATCTATCTATCTCCTATCTATCTATCTATCTATCTATCTATCTCCTATCTATCTATCTATCTATCTATCTATCTATCTATCTCCTATCTATCTATCTATCTATCTATCTCCTATCTATCTATCTCCTATCTATCTATCTCCTATCTATCTCCTATCTATCTATCTATCTATCTATCTATCTATCTATCTCCTATCTATCTATCTATCTATCTATCTATCTATCTATCTATCTGTCTATCTCCTATCTATCTCCTATCTATCTATCTATCTATCTATCTATCTATCTATCTATCTATCTATCTCCCTCCCTATCTATCTATCTATCTATCTATCTATCTATCATCTATCTATCTATCTATCTATCTATCTATCTCCTATCTATCTATCTATCTATCTATCTCCTATCTATCTATCTCCTATCTATCTATCTATCTATCTATCTATCTATCTATCTATCTCCTATCTATCTATCTATCTATCTATCTATCTATCTATCTATCTCCTATCTATCTCCTATCTATCTATCTATCTATCTATCTCCCTATCTATCTATCTATCTATCTATCTCCTATCTATCTATCTATCTATCTATCTCCTATCTATCTATCTATCTATCTATCTATCTCCTATCTATCTATCTATCTATCTATCTATCTATCTATCTATCTATCTCCTATCTATCTATCTATCTATCTATCTCCTATCTATCTATCTCCTATCTATCTGTCTATCTCCTATCTATCTCCTATCTATCTATCTCCTATCTATCTATCTATCTATCTATCTATCTATCTATCTATCTCCTATCTATCTATCTATCTATCTATCTATCTATCTATCTATCTCCTATCTATCTATCTATCTATCTATCTATCTGTCTATCTCCTATCTATCTCCTATCTATCTATCTATCTATCTATCTATCTATCTATCTATCTGTCTATCTCCTATCTATCTTCTATCTATCTATCTATCTATCTATCTATCTATCTATCTATCTCCTATCTATCTATCTATCTATCTATCTATCTATCTATCTATCTTCTATCTATCTATCTATCTATCTATCTCCTATCTATCTATCTCCTATCTATCTATCTATCTATCTATCTATCTATCTATCTATCTATCTCCTATCTATCTATCTATCTTCTATCTATCTATCTATCTATCTATCTCCTATCTATCTGTCTATCTCCTATCTATCTATCTATCTATCTATCTATCTTCTATCTATCTATCTATCTATCTATCTATCTATCTCCTATCTATCTATCTCCTATCTATCTATCTATCTATCTATCTATCTATCTATCTCCTATCTATCTATCTATCTCCTATCTATCTGTCTATCTCCTATCTATCTATCTCCTATCTATCTATCTATCTATCTATCTATCTATCTATCTATCTATCTATCTATCTATCTCCTATCTATCTGTCTATCTCCTATCTATCTATCTCCTATCTATCTATCTATCTATCTTCTATCTATCTATCTATCTATCTATCTATCTATCTATCTATCTATCTCCTATCTATCTGTCTATCTCCTATCTATCTATCTATCTATCTTCTATCTATCTATCTATCTATCTATCTATCTATCTATCTATCTATCCATCTCCTATTTATCTGTCTATCTCCTATCTATCTATCTATCTATCTATCTACTATCTATCTATCTCCTATCTATCTATCTATCTATCTATCTATCTATCTATCTATCTCCTATCTATCTATCTCCTATCTATCTGTCTATCTCCTATCTATCTCCTATCTATCTATCTCCTATCTATCTATCTATCTATCTATCTATCTATCTATCTATCTATCTATCTATCTCCTATCTATCTATCTATCTATCTATCTCCTATCTATCTATCTATCTATCTATCTCCTATCTATCTATCTATCTATCTATCTATCTATCTATCTGTCTATCTCCTATCTATCTCCTATCTATCTATCTATCTATCTATCTATCTATCTATCTATCTCCTATCTATCTATCTATCTATCTATCTATCTGTCTATCTCCTATCTATCTTCTATCTATCTATCTATCTATCTATCTATCTATCTATCTATCTCCTATCTATCTATCTATCTATCTATCTTCTATCTATCTATCTATCTATCTCCTATCTATCTATCTCCTATCTATCTATCTATCTATCTCCTATCTATCTATCTATCTTCTATCTATCTATCTATCTATCTATCTATCTATCTATCTCCTATCTATCTGTCTATCTCCTATCTATCTATCTATCTATCTATCTTCTATCTATCTATCTATCTATCTATCTATCTATCTCCTATCTATCTATCTCCTATCTATCTATCTATCTATCTATCTATCTATCTATCTATCTATCTCCTATCTATCTATCTATCTCCTATCTATCTGTCTATCTCCTATCTATCTGTCTATCTCCTATCTATCTATCTCCTATCTATCTATCTATCTATCTATCTATCTCCTATCTATCTATCTATCTATCTATCTATCTATCTATCTTCTATCTATCTATCTATCTATCTATCTATCTCCTATCTATCTGTCTATCTCCTATCTATCTATCTATCTATCTATCTATCTATCTATCTATCTCCTATCTATCTATCTATCTATCTATCTATCTATCTATCTCCTATTTATCTGTCTATCTCCTATCTATCTATCTATCTATCTATCTATCTATCTATCTACTATCTATCTATCTCCTATCTATCTATCTATCTATCTATCTATCTATCTATCTATCTATCTCCTATCTATCTATCTATCTATCTATCTATCTATCTATCTCCTATCTATCTATCTATCTATCTATCTATCTCCTATCTATCTATCTCCTATCTATCTATCTCCTATCTATCTCCTATCTATCTATCTATCTATCTATCTATCTATCTATCTATCTATCTCCTATCTATCTATCTATCTATCTATCTATCTGTCTATCTCCTATCTATCTCCTATCTATCTATCTATCTATCTATCTATCTATCTATCTATCTCCTATCTATCTATCTATCTATCTATCTATCTATCTATCTCCTATCTATCTATCTATCTATCTCCTATCTATCTGTCTATCTCCTATCTATCTCCTATCTATCTATCTCCTATCTATCTATCTATCTATCTATCTATCTCCTATCTATCTATCTATCTATCTATCTATCTATCTATCTATCTATCTCCTATCTATCTATCTATCTATCTATCTATCTATCTCCTATCTATCTATCTATCTATCTATCTATCTGTCTATCTCCTATCTATCTCCTATCTATCTATCTATCTATCTATCTATCTATCTATCTCCTATCTATCTATCTATCTATCTATCTATCTATCTATCTATCTGTCTATCTCCTATCTATCTTCTATCTATCTATCTATCTATCTATCTATCTATCTCCTATCTATCTATCTATCTATCTATCTATCTTCTATCTATCTATCTATCTATCTATCTCCTATCTATCTATCTCCTATCTATCTATCTATCTATCTATCTATCTATCTCCTATCTATCTATCTATCTTCTATCTATCTATCTATCTATCTATCTCCTATCTATCTGTCTATCTCCTATCTATCTATCTATCTATCTATCTATCTATCTATCTATCTTCTATCTATCTATCTATCTATCTATCTATCTATCTATCTATCTCCTATCTATCTATCTCCTATCTATCTATCTATCTATCTATCTATCTCCTATCTATCTATCTATCTATCTCCTATCTATCTGTCTATCTCCTATCTATCTGTCTATCTCCTATCTATCTATCTCCTATCTATCTATCTATCTATCTATCTATCTATCTATCTATCTCCTATCTATCTATCTATCTATCTATCTATCTTCTATCTATCTATCTATCTATCTATCTATCTATCTATCTATCTCCTATCTATCTGTCTATCTCCTATCTATCTATCTATCTATCTATCTATCTATCTATCTATCTCCTATCTATCTATCTATCTATCTATCTATCTATCTATCTATCTCCTATTTATCTGTCTATCTCCTATCTATCTATCTATCTATCTATCTACTATCTATCTATCTCCTATCTATCTATCTATCTATCTATCTATCTATCTATCTATCTCCTATCTATCTATCTATCTATCTATCTATCTATCTCCTATCTATCTATCTATCTATCTATCTATCTATCTATCTATCTCCTATCTATCTATCTCCTATCTATCTATCTCCTATCTATCTCCTATCTATCTATCTATCTATCTATCTATCTCCTATCTATCTATCTATCTATCTATCTATCTATCTATCTGTCTATCTCCTATCTATCTCCTATCTATCTATCTATCTATCTATCTATCTATCTATCTATCTCCTATCTATCTATCTATCTATCTATCTATCTATCTATCTGTCTATCTCCTATCTATCTTCTATCTATCTATCTATCTATCTATCTATCTATCTATCTCCTATCTATCTATCTATCTATCTTCTATCTATCTATCTATCTATCTATCTATCTATCTATCTCCTATCTATCTATCTCCTATCTATCTATCTATCTATCTATCTATCTCCTATCTATCTGTCTATCTCCTATCTATCTATCTATCTATCTATCTATCTATCTCCTATCTATCTATCTATCTATCTATCTATCTATCTCCTATCTATCTATCTATCTATCTATCTATCTATCTCCTATCTATCTATCTATCTATCTATCTATCTATCTATCTATCTCCTATCTATCTATCTATCTATCTATCTATCTATCTATCTCCTATCTATCTATCTATCTATCTATCTATCTCCTGTCTATCTATCTATCTATCTATCTATCTCCTATCTATCTATCTATCTATCTATCTATCTATCTATCTATCTCCTATCTATCTATCTATCTATCTATCTATCTCCTATCTATCTATCTATCTATCTATCTATCTCCTATCTATCTATCTATCTATCTATCTATCTATCTCCTATCTATCTATCTATCTATCTATCTATCTCCTATCTATCTATCTATCTATCTATCTCCTATCTATCTATCTATCTATCTATCTCCTATCTATCTATCTATCTATCTATCTATCTATCTATCTATCTATCTCCTATCTATCTATCTCCTATCTATCTGTCTATCTCCTATCTATCTATCTCCTATCTATCTATCTATCTATCTATCTATCTATCTCCTATCTATCTATCTATCTATCTATCTATCTATCTATCTATCTCCTATCTATCTATCTATCTATCTATCTATCTATCTATCTCCTATCTATCTATCTATCTATCTATCTATCTCCTATCTATCTATCTATCTATCTATCTATCTATCTGTCTATCTCCTATCTATCTTCTATCTATCTATCTATCTATCTATCTATCTATCTCCTATCTATCTATCTATCTATCTATCTATCTATCTTCTATCTATCTATCTATCTATCTATCTATCTCCTATCTATCTATCTCCTATCTATCTATCTATCTATCTATCTATCTATCTATCTATCTCCTATCTATCTATCTTCTATCTATCTATCTATCTATCTATCTATCTCCTATCTATCTGTCTATCTCCTATCTATCTATCTATCTATCTATCTATCTATCTATCTTCTATCTATCTATCTATCTATCTATCTCCTATCTATCTATCTCCTATCTATCTATCTATCTATCTATCTATCTATCTATCTATCTCCTATCTATCTATCTATCTCCTATCTATCTGTCTATCTCCTATCTATCTATCTCCTATCTATCTATCTATCTATCTATCTATCTATCTCCTATCTATCTATCTATCTATCTATCTATTTATCTATCTTCTATCTATCTATCTATCTATCTATCTATCTATCTATCTCCTATCTATCTGTCTATCTCCTATCTATCTATCTATCTATCTATCTCCTATCTATCTATCTATCTATCTATCTATCTCCTATCTATCTATCTATCTATCTATCTATCTATCTATCTATCTCCTATCTATCTATCTATCTATCTATCTATCTATCTATCTCCTATCTATCTATCTATCTATCTATCTATCTATCTATCTATCTCCTATCTATCTATCTCCTATCTATCTGTCTATCTCCTATCTATCTATCTCCTATCTATCTATCTATCTATCTATCTATCTATCTATCTCCTATCTATCTATCTATCTATCTATCTATCTATCTATCTATCTATCTCCTATCTATCTATCTATCTATCTATCTCCTATCTATCTATCTATCTATCTATCTATCTATCTCCTATCTATCTATCTATCTATCTATCTATCTATCTATCTGTCTATCTCCTATCTATCTTCTATCTATCTATCTATCTATCTATCTATCTATCTCCTATCTATCTATCTATCTATCTATCTATCTATCTATCTTCTATCTATCTATCTATCTATCTATCTATCTCCTATCTATCTATCTCCTATCTATCTATCTATCTATCTATCTATCTCCTATCTATCTATCTTCTATCTATCTATCTATCTATCTATCTATCTATCTATCTCCTATCTATCTGTCTATCTCCTATCTATCTATCTATCTATCTATCTATCTATCTATCTATCTTCTATCTATCTATCTATCTATCTATCTCCTATCTATCTATCTCCTATCTATCTATCTATCTATCTATCTATCTATCTATCTATCTATCTATCTCCTATCTATCTATCTATCTCCTATCTATCTGTCTATCTCCTATCTATCTATCTCCTATCTATCTATCTATCTATCTATCTATCTATCTATCTATCTATCTATCTCCTATCTATCTATCTATCTATCTATCTATCTATTTATCTATCTTCTATCTATCTATCTATCTATCTATCTATCTATCTATCTATCTCCTATCTATCTGTCTATCTCCTATCTATCTATCTATCTATCTATCTATCTATCTATCTCCTATTTATCTGTCTATCTCCTATCTATCTATCTATCTATCTATCTATCTATCTATCTACTATCTATCTATCTCCTATCTATCTATCTATCTATCTATCTATCTATCATCTATCTATCTATCTATCTATCTATCTCCTATCTATCTATCTATCTATCTATCTATCTATCTATCTCCTATCTATCTATCTCCTATCTATCTATCTCCTATCTATCTCCTATCTATCTATCTATCTATCTATCTATCTATCTATCTATCTATCTATCTCCTATCTATCTATCTATCTATCTATCTATCTGTCTATCTCCTATCTATCTCCTATCTATCTATCTATCTATCTATCTATCTCCTATCTATCTATCTATCTATCTATCTATCTATCTGTCTATCTCCTATCTATCTTCTATCTATCTATCTATCTATCTATCTATCTATCTCCTATCTATCTATCTATCTATCTATCTATCTATCTATCTATCTTCTATCTATCTATCTATCTATCTATCTATCTATCTCCTATCTATCTATCTCCTATCTATCTATCTATCTATCTATCTATCTATCTATCTATCTCCTATCTATCTATCTATCTATCTATCTATCTATCTCCTATCTATCTATCTATCTATCTATCTATCTATCTATCTCCTATTTATCTGTCTATCTCCTATCTATCTATCTATCTATCTATCTATCTATCTATCTATCTATCTACTATCTATCTATCTATCTCCTATCTATCTATCTATCTATCTATCTATCTATCTATCTATCTCCTATCTATCTATCTCCTATCTATCTATCTATCTATCTATCTCCTATCTATCTATCTATCTATCTATCTATCTATCTCCTATCTATCTATCTCCTATCTATCTATCTATCTATCTATCTATCTATCTATCTATCTCCTATCTATCTATCTATCTATCTATCTATCTATCTCCTATCTATCTATCTATCTATCTATCTATCTCCTATCTATCTATCTATCTATCTATCTATCTATCTATCTCCTATCTATCTATCTCCTATCTATCTATCTATCTCCTATCTATCTATCTATCTATCTATCTATCTATCTATCTATCTATCTATCTATCTCCTATCTATCAATGGTAAGTTGTGATCGATGGCTGCAGTCAGTTACTGGCCTGGTATCATGTACATGTACATACAGACACACCCACATGTGTATACATACATGTGGATAGCTGCACGTAATCCTAGGGGCCTGTTTCTATAGCTATAGCATCGCGGTGTTATTTCCTCACTAAAAGTGACTATTATGAATAGTGATGATATTGAGTCACAGTATAATGTAGAAATTGGTGAATCTCATAAGAGTCATTATCTCGCGCATGCGCTGTCGGCTTTGCCACTTCAGGTTCAAGCAGAGATAACAGAACATTCCCTGTTGTCCTTCCGTTAGCTCTATGTATTTTAGTTTATTTTTCCCCTGTATTTACTATTGAGATATAGGACTAATCTATGTATAGAGAGTCCAGACCCTGTTGCAGCATACTGAGCTTTACTTTCCTCCATATATGACGCATGACTCTTGGGGAAGGCAATCCACTGAATACCAGGACCTAAACCAGCAGCAATGGTGCCCCCAATAAGGAATATTGTTATGGCAACACAATAGATGTTCAATGATAAATGTTAGGGAACAATGGCCCTTCACTACCTTTTGCCTTTTTGAATAGGGGTATTTTAGGTTACACAGGCAACTTTGTGGCCCCCTTATGCTCCAGGGACCAGTAGTGACTGCTACTCCTTTGCTACCTATAGCTACGACCCTGCTATGGAGCATGTTACAAAGGAAATAAGAACTCCGGAAAATTGAACTAAACTCCAACTTCTCAGGACAAAATAGGTTCTGTGCCTAAGAGAAGCACATGTGATCATTAGCACACGAGGCACTTTACATCATAGCACTGATATATATATATATATATATATATATATATATATATATATATATATATATATACAGTATATGTTCTGTACCTATTCTGGTTGAAGTGCCATGGTCATGAAAGATTGCACAAATTCTAATGCAGTAGTGACATCCCATAATAACATTAGGCAATGAAATGAGAAGCAATGGCCCTGGCTGTTCATCCAAATATCCCCATAGTGCCTAATGATTATAATGTATCTCTACCTCCTCCGTGTCCAGAAAACAATACAGCCTTCAACAACTTTAGTGTGAACATTGAAATTTGTTATCGATTTGAACATGCCTGTCGGGGCTAAGCAGAATTGGCAGCCAAACAACAGCATTATTTTGGTAGCTTTCTGCAAGGATAGCATTAGAGTTTTCTGCATATACAAAGAAATGCATTTATTATAGATTTTTTTTTCAAAGCCGAGAAGCTTGATTCATTAAAAGCAAATAAATTAGTTACTGTGCTGTTCTGCCCTGACTAAAGTAGTGCTGTGCACACAATATGATTAATACTGATGTTTATTCATGTCACTCTCAGCTGTTTGTGAAAAAACCAGTATGTGGCGGTAGAAAAAGGTCACCGCAATACAACACAGCAGCCCGACCAAAGGGAAGATATATTCAGAAATCCATATCTGGCATGACGAGACCAGAAGAATAACCAACAGCCAAAAAATAAAAGATTCTATCAATTCCACAGATCAACGTCTGTTCCATTATTATTAGTAGTAATTCATCTGACATGGAATAAAGACCAACTGTGGCTTCTAAGACTACCCCATTGTTGTGCAAAGTAAATGAGAATTGAGAGAAGCCTCCAGCGAGTCCGTTACTAAATGGCATTTAATGTTTCTGCAAATTCTGTATACTTGTTGTAGAATGAGAAGTTATATAATTTTATATGATATGTTTTAGAATTAGACTTCAGATTCAAGGACACTATAAACCAATAGCAGGAGATTGGCTGATAACTGTGAGCAGTAGTGACACTATCTAAAACTAGTACACCACTGTGAGCCAAGACAGACCCCCAGATGCCTTCACCAGAGCTCACCGCAAGGAGACTTAGACATGCGCAAGGAGAGTTGGATTTCAGCAAGGAGAGTTGGACTTGCGCAAGAAGAGTTGGACTTGCACTGAATCTTGGAATCAGATAAATGTACAATTATTAAATGCACTGCTGCAGAAACCAACACAAAGTTCACTCAAGTTTCAAAAGTGGTGTATAGCACAAGAGAATTCATAACAGCAGGGTCAAAACCAAGAGAGGATTTAATAAGCAGATCCAGGAGATGAAAGCAATATCCCAGAAGCAAGTCAAGGGTCCCAAAACCAACCAAGAGCATCAAAGCAGAATTAGGAGGCAAATAGGGATTCCAGGGAGCAAGACAGGGGGCAATAAGAAAATAGGCGTTCACAGACAAAATGGAGAGCCAAACTAGGAATAGAAAACTAAATTAGTCAGCACTAGTGTCAGGAGGGCATGGGCTTATATAGACCTGCTTAAGTGCTAAGTGGACCAAGCCAGGGAGCCCCTGAAACTGCAAAAGCTTCCCAGGTTAACATGGTTAAAGGTGCAGCAGCTGGATAGACAATCATGACAATATGTATATATCAATCACCTTATAGCTTTCAGCTCTGCTTTCAGTCATATAAAGAGGTTGTATCACGTATCGATGTTAACCTTTATCATTAGAAAAGGGGTTAAATTCATGATCAGCGAAGCTCCAACCACTGAGACTCCCACAATCCCTAGAACAGTGGTTTGTTTCCCCTGTCCCGATGGAGCTGTATGTAAATGACTCTCTATGGCAGAATAAAGTGTTCAGCTACAGTATCTCTGGGGCTCCCATATTGTATATATAGTAGTATTGTGAATGCCAAGACTGCCGGTCCATCAGGATAGGGGTACTGGACTCCCTTCTTGGAATATCAGATTTCCAACAATCATAGTTATCCCTGATCCTATCAATAGGAAATACATAAAATACTTGGTACTTCAATATAAACCTTTATTATTTACATTCAGAGAATAGAGTCAAATCTTTGCATCAGATTGCGGAAGTATTGCCTCCTGAAAGTCATCTTGTTGTAGGATACATTACTTTCATGGTGGTTTCATACACAGGGGTCCCAAATTGGGTTCAGACCCTGAAATCCAGCCAATCTATATATCAGATTTTCCAATTCATGTGTGCAGGAGTCTAAAAGATAGATAGAGTGTAAACTTAGGCAGGGCAGTCTTGAATTGTTCCCGATTTATCCCAGTATATTATGCTGAATGATGAATCTGGCACATCTCTATCTAGTCCAACTGTAATACACTTCTTGTTTGGCTTAGTTTCTTAGTTTAGCTACCCTACACAGATGATGCATTGCAACTCTTTGGGATCTATGCCATTGCTTTTCAATCTGACCCTCTTTGGATCCACCAGATATTATCTGGAGAGTTGTCTTGTGGTTCAGCCTTCAGGAGAGTTTTTTTTCTATGGCTATGAGTTGCTACTTTTTGTCGGCACTTGAAGAGCGCGTGAGCGGCGATTATTCCCTGGGAGAAGGTTCTGCGCTCATCCTGACAATACAGTGCTGATGAAGCTTTACCACACATGTAAATGGGGCTGTAATTTTCTTTGTTAATCTAAAACCCTCCGTCCTCATCTTTATGCTTATTTATAAGAAAACTTAGGGCTAAGAGGGAAAAAAAACAAGAGTCTGGTTTGTAAGCCTCCATGAAAAGCATTTTCTCCTGTATTGTGTTGTACAATGCACAGCTGTGAGCAATATAAACTCATCATTATGGAGGAGAAACGCGCTAGCCTGCTCTCTTCCTGATACCTATCACACCCAAGCACCTGCAGTCATTGAATTTTTTATGCATACTTTTATCGCTAAGTATATATCTGAGGATAAAAAGCACAAAGTCTGCAGATTATAACAAGCAGAAGCGCATTAATCTCCTATTCCTATATTTCCTGGTTTGCACATCTTTCATGAGAATACCGGCAATTAGAAGGATACCATTTTTCATGCTTAACTTTATCTTTGTCAAGGTAATGAGTATAAATGGCGTGCATTATAGTCTTCTAAAATATAGCAGCATGCAATCCTTCTTCCACCTGCTCATTTGGATTGATTACGATTGCTTTCTGTGCAAAGTTTCTAAATAGCTCAATGACGGCGCTCTTCAGCGGAGTTCGGGACCCCGTGTGCTTGGTAATGTCGCAGCTTCTTGTTACATTTTGTAAAGTAAATACAAAGAAACGGAACATTTCTATTCTACTCTTAAATCAACAACAATATCTCTCTATTGGATGTGAAATACTAAGAATTTACTGTAATATGTAAAAATGAACACATTCCCCCTAACAAAACCTTAGCTCCTTTTCAGGCCTGGTTCACATCTGCGTTCAGTATTCTGTTCGTGGAGTTCACATGGGGATGTCCCAAATGGGATACCTAACGCATTGACAAATGGTGAGCTTATGAAAGCACATGGACCCCAAAGACTATAATGGGGTCCGTGTGTTTTCTGCATGGAGTCCACACGAGTCATGAACTACTTTCCTCTCCACATGACTTGTGCGGAAACACACGGACCTCATTCTAGTCTATGGAGTCCATGTGCTTTCATTGCTCACCACTTGTCAATGCATTCAGTATCCCCATGCGGACTCCCCGAATGGAATACGGAACGCAGATGTGAACGAGGGCTTAGCCGAGCTTTGATATGTTTTCCTGTTGCACATACTTAGACATGTTACGTTTCACCATGGACTAGTCTCACAATGAAGAAATTGGTTCTCTATATGAACCTCACTTTGCTTTATATATATGATACTAGCTGTTACCCGCGACTTGGTCTGCGGTGATTGTAGCAGTGGGTATATACAGGCGCGGGTAAGGTTTCCGTACTGTGTATGAGGTATGGGATATGAAATGTAACTGTGTATCTTGTTGTTGCTGTAATTCAGAGAATATGTCAGACTTTTGTGTTGAAGCTAATTTGTATTTCAGCCGCAATATATACGGTGTTAGTATAAACTGTACATAGTGACTTTGGGACAGAGGGATTTGAAGTGAATATACTTGGATATACGACATTGTAGGATTTGTTATTTTCTACCAGTAGTGTGTTGACATTTTTTTGTTAGTCGCCATATTCTGACAGCAGTCACTTTTTTATATGTCCGTGTACAGAGATGTCTTTTTTTGCGGGGCCGGGTGTAGTTTTTAGTTGTTGCATTTTTCGGGAAAGGCTATTGGTTTGATCACTTTTGATTGATATTTGCATGATAATGAAAATAGTGAAAAACAGGGGTTTTGGACTTTTCAGTATGTTTGCCGCTACGGCGTTAAGCGTCCAGGCAAAATATTTGTATAGCTTTGTAGAGCGGGCGATTTCAGACACAGGGATACCTAACATGTATCTGTTTCACAGTAGTTAACTACTTTTATATGTGTTCTAGGGAAAGGGGGGGTTTTGAATTTGTAATCCTTTTTATTTTTTATTTTTTTTCCTTTTTTTTTTTTTTTTTTTGCATTTATTAGACCGCCTAGGGGTATTGACATGGGTGGGCGGTGTCGCGGATTGTCAGAGCGGTGGGGGTCGGCAAACATGGCTGCTCCGGAGCGTTAAAGAGAGCCTCCTGGAGTATCGTTAAGGTGAGGGGCAAAGTGGTAAAGTATATGTATATGTGATTGTGTGGGGTCAGGGGCGAGGCTGGAGAGGGCAATATGAATTTTGGGGCTTGCTATGGTCCAAAGTGTGTGAGATTGCAGAGATGGTGGTGTGAGTTTGGGTTTTGTGGGGGTCCTGGCACAAACGTATGTGCGCTATTGTGACAAAAAGTAGCCTATTGCGCAAATCGGTGGAGCGGGTTTTGCGTGATTGAGGAACAAACATCCAAACATCCAAACCCACAAACATCCAAACTCACAAACTTTCACATTTATAATATTAATAGCATGTACGCTCATGGTATCACTCCATATAGGTCTTGCTTCAATTAGCTAAAATAAGAAAAGTCAAAGGTAAAAATGTATCCCCACTATTAACACGTAACAATATCTACAGGAATAAGGTTTCCTAATAGCGCTACACTGTTGGAATGGAGCCGCCATGTGCCCACCATTATGTTCACTCTTATAGGATTTTCAGAAAGTATCCAGTGCTTTAGACCAATGGAGACACACGTGCACCGCCACTGCATTTACCTGGGATAGTCGGGAGATCTCATTCTCTTGATCTCTGGGGCCCCAGTGGTCGGACCCCCAACAATCAATGATGGATCACAGTTTGTAGTGGAAAAACCTTTAACCTTATAGCTTTGTCCACACAGCCAGATTACCACTTTTGCATGGAGCCAAGGGTTTATATTTTTTGTACAAATCAAACAGAAAAAACACGACGTAATCCATCACTTGCCATAAGGAAAAAAAGACTTTGGGGTCAAACAGCCAAAATGATCAAAAATCAGAGTTGTTATAATAGATTTGTACATTGCCTGTTGCTACATCTTGCTTTTTGCAGCTTTGAATAAGTTTTTGAATGTGTAAAAATAAAATAACATTTTAAAGATTGTTAATGTAGAAATGTAATTAAAATAATAATATTTAAATAATAAAAAAAAATACATTTTAATTTAGTCTGAGTCTGAGTTTTCTCAAGAAAAGAATATAGATCCACAACCTCATATGAAGAGGTTTCATCCTCAAACAGAGTGGACACTTTCTTCAGCTGATTGTAATCTGTAAACCTTATTTTGGCGTCTTTTAATTAATTAATTATCTGGTACATTGGGTCTAAAATGAGATCTGAAACTTTAACCAACTCTCAGAAAAAATAATAAACTCACAATAACTCCTAAATACTCATATGCTTAGAAGATATAAGATATTCATATAATATTCTTGTAAGGCATAAACTAAAAATAAAATAAATAAAATATATAAAAAATAAATAAAAAATAATAAACTCTCAATAACTTCTAAATGCCAATACTCTTATTAGATAGTCTTTTAAAACCCTTATAATATTGTTAGAAGATATAAGATAAAATGAAATAAAATATATAAAAAATAATTAAAATATAAGATATAAGTTACAAGCGATTTCAGAAAAAAATCCATATTCTACAACCAAAACCAGAAGAACTGAAAAGAAATAGAAACATGTAAGAAAATGTAAATCTCCTAGATCTACTGATGGCTCATCAAAAATACTGCGACTTCTATTCTACAAAAAGACACACTGATAGGAAATAAAAGTAGATAGTGATCCCTATATCCCATACCTTATATCCCTATATCATGTATCCCTATATGGGGCTCACAATATAATTTATTATAATTTATTAATATTAGAACCTACCTTACCTAAATTCCACAAACTAATAAGCCGCGTAGACTATTTGTGACTACCAATATCCACAACATAAACTAAGGAAATAGATAAAGGGCAACACGGTGGCTCAGTGGTAGCACTACAGCCTTGTAACACTGGAGTCCTGGGTTTGAATCCCGCCAGGAAAAACATCTGCAAGGAGTTTGTATGTTCTCCCCGTGTTTGCGTGGATTTCCTCCCATTCTACAATAACAACATACTGATAGGAAAAATGTACATTGTGATCCCTATATCATGTATCCCTATATGGGGCACACAATCTAATATATATATATATCCCTATATGGGGCACACAATCTAATATATATATATATCCCTATATGGGGCACACAATCTACTATATATATCTCTATCCCTATATGGGGTGCACAATCTACAACAAATAAAAGTTAAGGAAATAAAATGTATCTAAAGTTAAACTTTTCACTGTTGTTTTGCAGAAGTTTAGATAATTCTATAAAGAAATGATGAACGTGGGCCAAAAACTACTGACTAATAATCATGTCTTGCCATCTGGAATAATCTATGTCTCCTGATTTCGGGATTTTCACTTAGAACTATTTCTGACTCCTTCATTCTTCATTAGACGGCTCCTTTTTCTTTCCATTCAGTCTCGGGTGCGGAGGGATGAATGTATCTCCCAGACTTTCTTAAATAGGCACAATGGTTTGATTAGAAATTAAGCACAAATAAGTTCACTAAGTTTAATCTTCCGACGCTTCTCCTTTGTGTGAAGTGACAGCAATGATTAGAAGAAACAAAGAAAATGATAAAAGACAGATTGCATTTGAGATAACATATCTGCAATCACTTTGCAGCTCCAGGTATCTCTGAAAGGTCTTTCTTATTTAATAGCAAGAAGTGAAGTCTCAGATGTGATTACGGAATTTCCTAGAATAGTTACTGATGTTGATCTTTGCAAATGGACGCCATCATCCTGCCAGGGTAGGCCTATAAGGAAAGAGTTTAGAAGATATTTATACAGGTGTAGCGAATGTTCGCTTGACTCATCAAATGTTAGCTGGATATTTAACACATTACATACCATGGAACGACTTACCCAGTGTGCCTAGCTGCCACGTAGCTAACTGTAAAGCTTCAGTATGGAGCACATTTACATTAGATGTGTATCGACTGAGACTGCCATCTGATGTACAGTATACACTGTATAACAATAAATATTTGGACACCCATGCAAATGTAGATATCTGCGCTCGTGATGTACGTCGCGCCTTCCGCCGTTACATAGGAAACAGCATTGGCATTAGTTACATGTAAGATGCCACCAAGTGCAGAGTTGTCTGATTTCGAGAAAGGGGTAATTGTGGAGTATCACAGAAATGGTCGATCCTTAAGGGACAAAGTAAGTGAACTGAATTACCCAAAATCGACAGTGGCCTATGTGATTATGAAGTGGAAGGTGAACGGTGATTGTCAGAATGTGCCCCGAGTCAGCAGACCCCCGAAACTGGGAGATAGAGAGCGACGAGTGCTGGCCAGAGAAACCGCACCCAACTGATGGCTGACATACACCAGGAGTCTCACCAGGCATCGGGAGTATTGTGTCCACCAATCCCATCTGTAAGGAAGCATCTGCTGGGGGCTACTGACTATTGGAGAGGAAGGAATGTGGTTTTTCTATTCTACCGCAGGGGTCCATATACTTATTGGTAAACAGTGTATAGAGGCCGTCTGACTTTCCCTAATGGCAGATAAAGTCCATTAAATTTCATCAGTTCAGTTCATGTTCTAGGGGAGATAACTCCTTAACACATTCAGGTCACATGCAGCACTGGGCTGAGCCAAGCATTCATGTATAGGGGTGTGTTGGGTGAGACAGCTGTCTGATGAGTAAACGGCCATCTTAGGTGTGTGACCAACCTATGTCTATATATAGAGGATGAATCAGAGGTGCAGAACTTGAGGAGCCAAAGGAATAAAGAGTCCATTTTTCAGACCTTTGCTATAAATGCTATAGCGTTGGGCGCTCAATGTCTGACCCAGTTTGCCGCGCCTATAACATTGGCATTATGATAAGTTCAGTGGCATCTGTGGTTGTACTTCTTCTCTCCCATTACCAAACAATATGTTATTTCTCCATCTTAAATCCAACCCCACGTTGGACACGTTATGGCTGCTACTGCTGAGGAGAACCTTTCACTTCTCCGTCATGTCTTCTTAGTAAATAATTGTATTTTCATAAAGTAACAATCCTGGATCACATTGTCTTCCTGTTCTGCATTCTACCTTTCCTATGTGATTCCTCTGAGTAATATCTGATTACATTTACCTCTGGCCATTATTATTATTGCCCTTGTTGTAGTGATCTGTCCCTGCACGATATGATATAGACAGCAATAGACAGTGTCAGACTGTATATGAACTTACTGGAGGTAAAGCCTAGAAGGAGTATAATAATAATAATAATAATAATAATAATGGAGTAACACAAAGCTTTACAACTGTTATTTCACTAAGAATACGCTTCTTTACTAACATGCCAGGAGAGGTGACAGATTATTTGAAAGGGTTCCTATCATTCAGATGGCATTTTTTGTACCTAACACATCGGAATAGCCTTAAGAAAGGCTATTTGTCTCCTACCTTTAGATGTCTTCTCCACGCTGCCATTCCGTAGAAATACCGTTTTTTTCTGGTATGCAAATGAGTTCTCTCACAGCACTGGGGGCGGTCTTCAGCACTCAAACAGCACTGGGGGCGTCCCCAATGCTGTGAGAGAACTCTCCAGCGATGCGTCCATCTTCTTCAGGAACATCCTCTTCATGCGTCTTCTTCTGGCGCAGGCGGTGAAACTTGTAGGCCTCGAGCCTTCGGGCAGAGCCAACTGCGCATGCTCGTGGCCACAAGAAAAATGGCTGTTTACACAGTAAGTAAGCAGACATTTTCTTGTGGCCTGTGGGCATGCGCAGTCGGCTCTAACAAAGGCCTACAAGTTTCACCACCTGCGCTGGAAGCCAACCCCCGGAAGAAGACGCATGGAGAGGATGTTCCTGAAGAAGATGGAGGTGGTGCTTGAGAGTTCTCTTGCAGCATTGGGGATGCCCCCAGTGGAAGACATATAAAGGTAGGAGATGAATAGCCTTTCTTAATGCTATTCTGATGTGTTAGGGACAAAAAATGCCATCTGAGTGATAGGATCCCTTTAAAGGGTCCTTTTTTACCTATAACTTGTTATCTATGGACTGTGACCCCCCAGTGCTACTGGATTCACAAAGTGATTTACAACAGGACGTGTTTGACCAGAAAATCTGCTACATAAACTTTTTAAATAACGAACTGCAGGAATTGTGATAAATTCTTTATTTGGATTTTGCTGTTGTATTTGTTTGAATCAAATTCTTTCTCTTAGATTTGTATAGACCTGGTTCCTCCCATAACTCTGGAAACTTAAAGAGGTTGTCAAAGAATTACAGATTTCTGCAAGGTGGCTTGGAAAAGTGAAAAAGAAGAAGATTTTTAATAAGATAAAGAAATTAAAGATTTGAAAAAATAACAGGGTTAAAGAGCAAATGGCAACAAAACAACATAGTGATGGGAGAGGAGGAGGGAACAGTATGGTGGGGTAGTAAGAAGAAACACAAGGGAACGGGATGGCAGGCAAGGGGAAGTGGGAGGGGGGCAGAAAGCTCAGAGTCAAGCAATACAGAAAGCAAAGTAAACCTTGTGGTGTGACGCTTAAATTAGAAACCCAATGTCACACATTCAGGATCCCTAAGCCTCCCTACAAAACCAAGTATTAGCAGATTTTATAGATAATGATTTGGCAAATGGCCAATAGCAGATGAGCAGTCTCAGAGTATCACAAGCGTAATATAATATCATGAAAGAACAAGTCGTTGCTTCTGGAACATAGAACATGCACATTCAATATTCACTCAATAAAGGTGATGTTTCGCTGCTCACATCAGAGATGAACAGAGAAGATTGAAGTTGTAAAGTTTCAGCTGCCAATGAAATCCACAGAAGTAAAACATATACATTGCTAGAGATCTGTATCTCTGAAATCTTTACACCTCGGCACTGTATCTTTATGTTTTAGAACTTCCCCAGACTAGAAGATTGAAAAGCCAATGCCAATGCCAATATCGCAGCAGTTCTCCATCCATTACGAGGAGATGTTGAAAAAGAAAAAATGTATGTCTTGCTAAAAACAAAAATCAAACCCATCCTTAGTGTAGTTAGAGGGTTAATCTAATAATTACTTTTTTGATTGTTCTTGTACTACAGATCTACTATATACTATATATACTACTATATACAGATCTACTATATACTATATATACTACTATATACTATATACAGATCTACTATATACTATATATACTACTATATACTATATACAGATCTACTATATACTATATATACTACTATATACTATATACAGATCTACTATATACTATATATACTACTATATACTATATACAGATCTTTAACTCGTTGTAAAGCCCATTCGAGTAGGTTAAAATATTATCGACTTTATGGTAGAGGTGAAAGCCAAAAATGACTGTTAATCAAGATAAACATAAACACTCATCTTACGTTTGCCACAAAAATAACTTATTCAGTTTAAGAGAAAATTAATTTTTCACTAAGATTTTGAAAATCTTTAGTAAAACTGTTTTCATTTATGTTAAATTTGATTTTTATTGAAATAAACAAAGGAGATTTTACAATATTATAAAAAATCAGGTGTGAAAACCAATAAGAAGCTGTCCACACAGGATATGAACAGAAGGCCATTGCTCCACTCAATATTCGAGATGTGAAGTAAACCCATGCAAAAAGAGCATGCTTATACAAGAAAAACCCATAAGACAGGGCTGACCTGGGCTCTCACAGCACATTCTATCTAATTCACAAGAGAGAGATCATATGAAATCAGGAGCAGCGGGAGGGAGGAACAAAGGGGAGGGGGGAGGCAAAGGGAGGGGTGCGGATAATCAACAAGAAAAGAAAACAAAATACATATTCAGAACAGCACACCTGGACAAAATCCTAGAGCCACGGGGGGCACAAGAAGTATGAGGCAAAGAAGTCACAGGGTAGACAAACATCAGCCACCAGAACCAGTTACAAAAGGCATACGGAGCCACCAATTACCATATACCAGCTAGGGAGTCGCGGTGAGACCGTGTTGGGACTGAGGGGGAGAGGCCGGCTTCCTAGTTTCCATGTAGGAGGACCAAAGGGACCATTTGGATCGAAAGCTGGAAAAGGTATGGTTCCCATTAGCCAGCATTCGCTCCAAAGTAAAGGCTAGGTCAACGTGGTGAATTAGCTCGGTAATGATCAAACAAAGCACAGATTTCCACTGACAGGCAATCATGGACCGAGCCACCAGCACTATCTGACCCAGCACCATCTGCGTGCCTGAGGGGAAAAGACCAGTGTCCAGAAAGCAAAGAGCCAGACTGGGGGATGGATGTATAACAAGACCAGCTATAGAGGACATAAAGTCAAAAGTCATAAAGCTACCCAAAAGGCTAGGACCGAGGGGCACTCCCACCATAAATGCAAAAAAGACCCTATGTGACTGCATCCCCGCCAACAGAGTTTCGAAAAGGAGGAGTTTATGTGCACCAGCTGACTAGGGGTCCTATACCAGTGCAACATTATTTTCAAAGTCATCTCCCAGTGTAATGCTCCCCTAGAAACATGTCTGACAAACCCACTAGCCTCATACCAGTCTGTCAAAGAGATGGGTCAAGCAAAGTCTGATTCCCAGCGGAGCAGATGAAGAGGCTTGACCTGCTCAGTGGGAACAGAAAGGAAATTGTAAAACGCAGAAGTCCCACCTTTAGCAGGCGAGGTTCGGTTCCACAACTTCAGGACAAGTCTGGGGAAAACTAATCTTGAGGGTTCGTGGGTTTGGAAAAGGTGACGCAATTGTAGGAATTTAAAAAAGTCATTTTTGGGGAGGTTGAACTTGTCCTGTAACATAGAGAATGATTTAAGCCCCTCGTCAGAAAACAAATTAGTAATTTTATAGAGGCCTCTAGACACCCAACCACGAAGTCTTAATTAGGGAAGGAAAGCGGTCACGTACAGTAGTGGCAGTTTAGATATTGGAGAAAGGTCATCCCTAGAGGTATTGGACAAGAAATATCGCCATGCATTCATGGAGGCCCTAATGCTTAACAAGGGGGGATGTACAGTGGTGGGACCCAGATATTTAGGACGTAGGATACTCAAAAGCGGGGCATCCAACAAACTCTCCTCAATCTCTGCCCAACGCCACTTAGAAGTCTCATCCCATCCAACCTTAAGTTGCTCAAGGACAGATGCCATGTAATACTTCTTGATGTCCGGGACACCAGCTCCCCCACTAGTCCAAGGTCTGGACATTACTTTAAAACAGACCCTAGACTTCTTACCCTCCCATATAAAATCAGAAAGTATCTTCTGAAGTTTAGAGAAGTATGAGTCAGTAATAGGGATAGTTACAGTACGAAATAGAATTAGGGGTAGCGCCATCATTTTAACGATGGCAATTCTGCTCGCCCAGAATAACATTGGTCGAGAGAAGGCAGTTAAAAGGGAGGAAACCCTAATCAGGAGAGGGACATAGTCTGCAGCATACAGATCGGAACTCGAAGCCGTCAGGGAAATCATTCCATTGATAGAGAAATCTGAGGCTAAGGTCCCGTCTCAGAGAGGGCGAGGTGACAATAGGTAAGATCTGGGACTTGGAAGAATGAACTTTATAGTAGGAGACCCTACCAAAACTCTTAAGGGCAGCAGTAGAAGGAAGGAAGAACTAGGGGAAGTCAAGGCCAGGATAACGTCGTCAGCGTATAAACCAATTTTGTGTTGCTGGCGACCCACTAAAACTGTTTTCCTCTTCAGGCAAATAATTTTTCATGGCACCAATGGTGCAACGATTCTAAACTATATCAATATTTCGTTAACTTTTGTTACATTTTTTACTTTATTTTTACAAACTATGCAGAAATTTTGTAAAGCAATTGTTAAAAGTGAATTGGCACAATAAGTTAGTAGAAACGAATAACGGTAAGGTTATAGATGTAAGCCTAGTAAGACTTGTTCTAGATTCTTGTCATAAGATAACAGGACGATAACTGGACAAGTGCAGCGAGGCTGACCATTTACTTTCATGTTGGCCAAATCTGACAATTTCAGAGATTGGTTCACATTCATATGTTTGAGGCAGCACTTGACTCTCCCCAATGGACTGTTGGATTTCAGCTTACCTGTGTTTGGGGAGATCATCCCCCTCCATAGCTGCCTGGCATTGACACTCCCTATTCAGGATACCTGCATGCTTGGCTGAGCACATCCATTTGTATGAGAAATAGACGTCAGCCAAACAAGTCTTCAGCCGACAGTTTTCTGAAGTGTAGGGCCAGCATTAGTTCTCTAAAGAACTCTGGCTTGTGATCAGTCTTGGTGAGCAGATCCTGCTTGGCTCTATAGAAAATGTAATATTGTAAAAAAGGCAAAAAAAAAAATCATAGTTTTTATGTCTAACCAGAAATTTTTGAATGAACAAATGAGTGGGAATTACAACAGATGTTTTTATTATTATTATTATTATTATTATTATTATTATTATTATTTATATCTGAATACTTTATACTGCCAAGCTATAGATATTAGGTCATGTCTGTACTTGGAATTGAGAACTCTTCACATCTTTCATAATGTCGATAGTAAGATAGCCGAGAGTTGTCACAAAACAGATTTCTGGTCAATGTTTTAAGTTTTTCCATACAAGATAAGAGAAAGGAGATCTCGCTAAGAAGCATAAATATAATAGAGGTGGAAAAACAATGATGATAAACCAATAGATGTAAGACATTTTCTGGGCTACAAATATTGATGACCTATCCTAAGGAAAAGTTTAGTCCTATCATTATGGTTGTGGCACATTGCATTTTTGTCTGAGGCAGGAGGTTTGTGCAATACAGAGTAGTCTGTCTCACCTTCATCCATTATTACTGCTACTGGTTTCTTTATGGATAATTCTGCCAGGACTAACTGTGAAAAATCAAACAAACATCTGAGAAAAGTCCAAGTGATAATAATATAGGCAATCCAGGGACACTAGACTGCAAATCCAGGTTGTGATGTAGCTAAAAAGATCCATCACACAGACCTGCCCCTCCCATCTCATTCTTCTGATTTCTAAAGACAGAACTTCCTTACTAACAGGGAGTGAACAGCAAACTGGCAAGAAGGGAGACATCTAACAGTAGGAATTTTAAAAAGGTTTTCAGGCAGAAAACAGCAACATTTTAGAATAAAGTGCATTACATTTTGGTCTAGAATCACATGCTCTAATTCAGACTGATCTGTCTGAAAGGTGAGTGACCATTTAAGCCAGTATGAAGATAGAATGATATAGTGTGTATGGTTGTTAAGAACCTATGTGCTATTGCAGTGCTAGTTTATGTCTAAACAAGTGATGTAGCGTTAACAGCATCAGAATATGCAGAATATGTAGGGACATACCCATGGGGATGGGGATGATAATGCCTAATTGTAATTAACTCATTCAATTCCAAGAAGAGTAACAGAGGAACAGCTCAATGCGCTCAGTTCTAAGACATGTGCTGTTTATGTACGCCTTCCATAACATGTCAGATTCTTCTGATACATATTCGTCTTTTTGCTGAGCTCACTGCCTTATTATAAATGTGTAGGTCTAAAGCCTTACAAGACCAGATTCTGGACAGATGGGATCATTTTCTCACTTATGCTCGTAACAGAAGCAGAGTAGATTGTTTTGTTAACATTTTTAATTAAATCTCTCAGATTCGCTTTTAATTGAGATTTATTAGAACAGTTATTGGCTGTTAATAAAAAAAAAAAATATTGTTCCATGACAGTAAAAGCCGTTTAACAAGGTTCCATGACTATTCGAGAAGAAGTATCTGAATGTGATGTCATTTTCTTTAGATTATTTACAATATGTAATGGCCGGAGATCTTCAAAAACACATTTCCACATTGAGTCTTTAAAACGCAAAGCTCTCGGATTTACTACCAATCACAAACCTGGAGAATCATTTCTACTCTGAGGACACTTGAAAGCCCGGACAGAATTCAGGGGACGATCTCCAGCCATTCCTGTAAATTATGTTTTTTTTGTTGTTCTGGATTTTGTATTACAAGACGTTTTATTTATTTGAGAAAACCTCAACCTCATGGTTTTATAAAACTGGCCCAATTTTTCACAAAGTTGCCTAAAATTTATATGACTTTGAACTGAAAGAGTCTTAAAGAGGATAGGACAGAAGGTTGTAAACAGGACTGATACTGTAAATTATGGATACAATAGTCAAGAATCCTCGAGTAAGAATTGATTCAGCGTCTTGTCTGTGTACATGATGAGGAGCTTTATTGTTAATGCTATTCCTGAGTTAGTGCGTGGAGATTAGCTTTAAGATGTGTGAGAAGGTGACGGGCAGAGTGCTGGAGTCACGGTATATCTCCACCAGCTTTCTGACTTATGTGTGGTCCAGTGCGGGTTTCAGTAGACCTCAGCCCCAGGTGTGGGTCCTGGGCTCATTACTGGGCCAAGAGGAAGTGCCTTGGTCTGTCCGGGAATACTGGGAGTCTGGTGAGACCATACTGTGCCATTTTGTTTGTTTGTGTGGCTGGTAGTAAGCCACACGTATAGTTAGCCTTATTCTGTACTAGTTAGAGCTCGGACGAGCAGGTTTTTTTTTTCTTTTTTGCCTGAAGTTAAGGCTGTATTTTATTCTGCTTATTTTTGTACCTGACATAAGGTTTAATTATTTTGCAATTTTTTAAATAAACCTGTTTGCACCAAACATTGTGTCCCTGTCTCTGATTGGTTGAGTTCACACCATTGCTACTACCAAGCTACTTCCCATACCCAGAACAGGAAAAAAAATAAAAAGAGAAGAGAATAAGGTTGGGTTCACACTGGGTTTTTGGGCTGGATTTTAACACAGAATCAGAGTCAGAATCCGGCTCAAAAAACTACCTCCCATTGATTTGTTGCTGAAGGTCAGTGCTGGGTCCTCTGGTATAAGTGGTGTACCCAAAGGGTCAGTGTAGGGTCCTATGTTATAAGTGGTGTACCCCAGGGCTCAGTGCAGGGTCCTCTGCTATAAGTGGTGTACCCCAGGGCTCAGTGTAGGGTCCTCTGTTATAAGTGGTGTACCCCAGGGGTCAGTGTAGGGTCCTCTGTTATAAGTGGTGTACCCCAGGGGTCAGTGTAGGGTCCTCTGTTATAAGTGGTGTACCCCAGGGGTCAGTGCAGGGTCCTCTGGTATAAGTGGTGTACCCCAGGGGTCAGTGCAGGGTCCTCTGGTATAAGTGGTGTACCCCAGGGGTCAGTGCAGGGTCCTCTGGTATAAGTGGTGTACCCCAGGGCTCAGTGCAGGGTCCTCTGTTATAAGTGGTGCACCCCAGGGGTCAGTGTAGGGTCCTCTGTTATAAGTGGTGTACCCCAGGGGTCAGTGCAGGGTCCTCTGCTATAAGTGGTGTACCCCAGGGCTCAGTGCTGAGTCCTCTGGTATAAGTGGTGTACCCCAGGGTTCAGTGCAAGGTCCTCTGGTATAAGTGGTGTACCCAGGGCTCAGTGCTGAGTCCTCTGGTATAAGTGGTGTACCCCAGGGTTCAGTGTAAGGTCCTCTGGTATAAGTAGTGTACCCCAGGGTTCAGTGTAGAGTCCTCTGGTACAAGTAGTGTACCCCAGGGGTCAGTGTAGGGTCCTCTGGTATAAATGGTGTACCCCAAGGCTCAGTGCTGAGTCCTCTGGTATAAGTGGTGTACCCCAGGGTTCAGTGTAGGGTCCTCTGGTATAAGTAGTGTACCCCAGGGTTCAGTGTAGAGTCCTCTGGTACAAGTAGTGTACCCCAGGGGTCAGTGTAGGGTCCTCTGGTATAAGTGGTGTACCCCAGGGCTCAGTGCAGGGTCCTCTGGTATAAGTGGTGTACCCCAGGCTCAGTGCAGGGTCCTCTGGTATAAGTGGTTTACCCCAGGATTCAGTACTGGGTACTATGTTATAAGTGGTGTACCCCAGGGGTCAGTGCAGGATCCTCTGCTATAAGTGGTGTACCCAGGGCTCAGTGCTGAGTCCTCTGGTACAAGTAGTGTACCCCAGGGGTCAGTGTAGGGTCCTCTGGTATAAATGGTGTACCCCAAGGCTCAGTGCTGAGTCCTCTGGTATAAGTGGTGTACCCCAGGGTTCAGTGTAGAGTCCTCTGGTACAAGTAGTGTACCCCAGGGGTCAGTGTAGGGTCCTCTGGTATAAGTGGTGCACCCCAGGGTTCAGTGTAGAGTCCTCTGGTACAAGTAGTGTACCCCAGGGGTCAGTGTAGGGTCCTCTGGTATAAGTGGTGTACCCCAGGGCTCAGTGCAGGGTCCTCTGGTATAAGTGGTGTACCCCAGGCTCAGTGCAGGGTCCTCTGGTATAAGTGGTTTACCCCAGGATTCAGTACTGGGTCCTATGTTATGAGTGGTGTACCCCAGGGCTCAGTACTGGGTCCTATGTTATAAGTGGTGTACCCCAGGGGTCAGTGCAGGGTCCTCTGCTATAAGTGGTGTACCCCAGGGCTCAGTGCAGGGTCCTCTGGTATAAGTGGTGTACCCCAGGGGTCAGTACTGGGTCCTATGTTATAAGTGGTGTACCCAGGGGTCAGTACTGGGTCCTATGTTATAAGTGGTGTACCCCAGGGGTCAGTGCAGGGTCCTCTGGTATAAGTGGTGTACCCCAGGGGTCAGTACTGGGTCCTATGTTATAAGTGGTGTACCCAGGGGTCAGTACTGGGTCCTATGTTATAAGTGGTGTACCCCAGGGCTCAGTGCAGGGTCCTCTGGTATAAGTGGTGTACCCCAGGGGTCAGTACTGGGTCCTATGTTATAAGTGGTGTACCCAGGGGTCAGTACTGGGTCCTATGTTATAAGTGGTGTACCCCAGGGCTCAGTGCAGGGTCCTCTGGTATAAGTGGTGTACCCCAGGGGTCAGTGCAGGATCCTCTCCTATAAGTGGTGTACCCCAGGGCTCAGTGCAGGGTCCTCTGGTATAAGTGGTGTACCCCAGGGCTCAGTGCAGGGTCCTCTGGTATAAGTGGTGTACCCCAGGGGTCAGTACTAGGTCCTATGTTATAAGTGGTGTACCCAGGGGTCAGTACTGGGTCCTATGTTATAATTGGTGTACCCCAGGGCTCAGAACTGGGTCCTATGTTATAAGTGGTGTACCCCAGGGCTCAGAACTGGGTCCTATCTTATAAGTGGTGCACCCCAGGGGTCAGTGCAGGGTCCTCTGTTATAAGTGGTGTACCCCAGGGCTCAGTACTGGGTCTTATGTTATAAGTGGTGTACCCCAGGGCTCAGTGCAGGGTCCTCTGGTATGTGGTGTACCCCAGGGCTCAGTACTGGGTCCTATGTTATAAGTGGTGTACCCCAGGGCTCAGTGCAGGGTTCTCTGCTATAAGTGGTATATCCCAGGGCTCAGTGCAGGGTTCTCTGCTATAAGTGGTATATCCCAGGGCGCAGTTCAGAAAAGTGGTGCTTACAGTACTTTTCTCTACACATGATTCGTGCAAACACTGCACGGAAAATACATGGACCCCATTATAGTCTATGTGGTTTCTTAGCTAACTGCTTTTTAATGAGTTTGGTATTCCTGAACAGAATACTGAACATAGATGTGAACTGACCTTACTTCCCTGATCCCCTTCTGGTCTCTGCTTATTGGGCTCCACCAATGATGTGACATATAAAGAGGTGACCGCTTGGGCTGTAGCTGTGACAGGTCAATACAACCTGCGCCTAAACTGTGGCTGATCCCTGGCATCACTAGAGACTGGATAGAGAACTGTAGAGCACTTACATGAGTGCAGCAGGGGATTAGTAAGGTATTACTTAATTGTTAATTTAAAGCATTATAAGCGACTTGTGGACAGACATATAAGGCCGGAGTATCCCTTTAATGCACCTATACTCCTCTCTCTCTTCTATCTATCTACATTTGGTGTGCCGAATAATCCTCCAGATCGGGATGTTTAAGTACATGTGTGTGTAGGTCAGACGTGTCAGTATAATAATATGTTATTTGGTTTTCTATGAAAAGAGCAGTCGCCCACATGAGTTGATTTTTTTTGTATCCTTCTTTAAAATGGACTCCATTCAGCGCAATATTAAGTGTAATCATTTCACATGTCCCAGTATATAAAGGCAGATGGCAAGAAGATAATTGTTTGGAGGGACAGATGGCTGTTCTTTCTACCTCCTTTTAGGATTTGTTATTTAGCAGTGATGTGCAGCAATGAGGTGAACGGAATATTCCGATGACTTCTTCTTATCAGAACCTTATTCTAGGATACAATATGACAATATGGAATTTTTCCTCTTCCATCGTAATGTTTGCTTTTTACTCTAGTTCATTTGTTAACTTTAGAAGTCGCATTCTCTCGGTGTGAATGGAGGCGTTATTAATTTCCTCTACATTTTATTAACATTTTCATGATGAAAAAAACAATAGGGTGATGGCCGCTGGCCGGGTTCAATCGCACGCATCGGAGGAGCAACATATTACACTATTGGGCAAAACTAGAATTAATTATAGAATGAATCCAAAAGCCTGGAGCACATTGTATTGTACTAAATATACAAGTCTAATAGAACAACAACAACAACAAAGGCCTCGAAATTACCATTACCCCATGGGAGAAGGGGGGATACAATGTGCCATGCCATGAGTTCATATACTAGGAATCAGCATGTTCTAGCTGGCGAGGCCCCTGCTATAGGAGCCTGAATCCCACCATGAACTTTTATGGCATATCCAATAGACATCTGGTAATAATATTGTGTTGAGTCTAAATGACAATGTGATGAGTAGGGTTGAGCGATCAGGATCGGAAAAGATTGGATTCCGATCCCGATCTGTTTTTGGCGGGATCAAGGTCTTACGTTAGCTACAATGTTGTTAGCTTTCCCAAAATGATTGGCCAGTAGCTATCTAACAACTAACTGGGAACTAACATAAGACCTTGATCCCGCCAGAACAGATCAGGATTGGAATCCAACCATTTCCGATCCCGATCGCTCAACTCTAGTGATGAGTGTTTAATTTCAGGTGGATTTTAGTATGTGAATTAAAGAAGACCTTTCATGTCCTCATGCATAGGTCTAGGCTGTCCAGAGCCTGTTCGCCATATTTATGCGCCTAACCTAACCACTGTACCCAAACCTCTTAACAGCTAGATCAGAATGGTCTCCATGGCGGACAATTTGACAAAATGACCGTCCTGCCTCTCCTAATTCAATGACACGCCTAACTCTCAAAGTTTGTC
The DNA here is from genome assembly GCF_031893055.1 of Leptodactylus fuscus. NCBI lineage: Eukaryota > Metazoa > Chordata > Amphibia > Anura > Leptodactylidae > Leptodactylus > Leptodactylus fuscus. The sequence goes on from NC_134275.1 coordinate 971,638, forward strand.
AACTGGACAAAATGTCTTTGAATTTGTTGTAGCATTATGTCTAACAGTCAATGATCCCTTCCTAAAGAGTACACTACCCAAAAGTTGCCTCTGCGAGACTATTTATAGGGTAGCAGGCGAAGTACTTTTACACCCTCTTGTGGTGATCATTTACATATCTGCCTAAGAAATAACTGCATGCTGATTTTGCAGCAATCTGACATTTCTATAGGGTTCGGGGGATATTGTCACTCCTTAGGGAGAGACCACCATATAGGTGTGTGGAGATTTGTTAAGCCTTTAGCACTCCACTTTGCAAGGAACTATGGGAAGAATATGCAAATCCGCCTTCTAATTACATCATGGAAGGCGGATTTCTATAGGGGTGCACTTTTTTGTCAATAAATGTATTTTATAGGGGCAACATGGTGGCTCAGTGGTTAGTACTGTAGCCTTGCATTGCTGGAGTCCTGGGTTCGAATCCTGCCAAGTACAACATTTGCAAGGAGTTTGTATGTTCTCCCCATGTTGGCCTGGATTTCCTCCCATACTATAAAGACACACTGATAGGAAAAAAATGTACATTGTGAGCCCTATATATATATCCGTATATGGGGCTCACAATCTACATAAAAAAAAAAACTAAATGTATTTTATCACATATTTGTACCATAGGATTTCTATGTACAATAAAATTGAATGGAGAATGATGTTTTCTTACTTGGCTACAACTTTAAGTGCCCAATGTACTTCCAGACCCTGCTGAGATGTATTGAGATCACAGTAGGCTTCATCTTGGAAGTCTTAACTTTGGTTTCCTCCCACTTACTTTAAAGGAAAACTTCTTTTTTTTTTGTTTCTTTTTTACTGTTTTTCTTTCAATATTTGTCTTTTAATTTTTTGTGGCCATTTTTTTGGGTCTTATAAATTGAAAATGTTGTGGAATGTCCAGTATTTATCTCTTCTAAGGATATTTTGTAGCAGTTACAAATGTATTTTTGCCATATTTTTCCTGTCGTTTTAATCCCCATTTCCTTGCAGCTACCGTATCATTAGAGTCGTGTGTTTTTTGCTGCAAAAACTGGGAAAACCCCTTTTATAATACGTTTCCCTATAAATGCTATCATTGAGGACACCCTGGTAGGAATAAAAGGATAAAAAGCAACAAAACCCTCATCCTGCTCAGAGCTGAAAACTTGATATTTGACTTGTTTCCTAAACCCGTCTCTGCTGCTCACAAATCTCATTTCTCTTTTAATGGGATTTTCGGGGAATGCGCATTTCAGGATGACATATAACTGTGTAGTATTTGTAAAATGATGCCACATACTAATGGATCTTTATTAAAAATTCACAGCTGGTTCCCTTATGGTAAATCTCAGAAGCCAAATGTAAACAGTATAAGTGCCAGTCATTTGTCATCCATATTGATGTCACGTATTGTAGTCATGTGACTGTTCTAAGCACTCTTCATATACTGGAAGGATCGTCACTTTACATACGATAGAGGTAAATGGAATGTAACTACGAGCTCGCTATCCTAGAGGAACAAAGGATTCTCATATAAAGGGGCACTCCAGTGTCTAGACATATAAAGTAGTGATCAAAGTAGATTCAAAATCTGTTATTGCTGTTTCTATCACCCCGTGTCTAGTATCTGTACCCATGTCTAGTTTAATGTACTCATGTCTAGTATCTGTACCTATGTCTAGTATCTGTACCTATGTCTAGTATCTGTACCTATGTCTAGTATCTGTACCTATGTCTAGTATCTGTACCTATGTCTAGTATCTGTACCCATGTCTAGTATCTGTACCTATGTCTAGTATCTGTACCTATGTCTAGTATCTGTACCTATGTCTAGTATCTGTACCCATGTCTAGTTTACTGTACTCATGTCTAGTATCTGTACCCATGTCTAGTATCTGTACCTATGTCTAGTATCTGTACCTATGTCTAGTATCTGTACCCATGTCTAGTTTACTGTACTCATGTCTAGTATCTGTACCTATGTCTAGTATCTGTACCCATGTCTAGTTTACTGTACTCATGTCTAGTATCTGTACCCATGTCTAGTATCTGTACCCATGTCTAGTATCTGTACCTATGTCTAGTATCTGTACCTATGTCTAGTATCTGTACCTATGTCTAGTATCTGTACCCATGTCTAGTATCTGTACCTATGTCTAGTATCTGTACCCATGTCTAGTATCTGTACCTATGTCTAGTATCTGTACCTATGTCTAGTATCTGTACCTATGTCTAGTATCTGTACCTATGTCTAGTATCTGTACCTATGTCTAGTATCTGTACCTATGTCTAGTATCTGTACCTATGTCTAGTATCTGTACCTATGTCTAGTATCTGTACCCATGTCTAGTATCTGTACCTATGTCTAGTATCTGTACCCATGTCTAGTATCTGTACCTATGTCTAGTATCTGTACCCATGTCTAGTATCTGTACCTATGTCTAGTATCTGTACCTATGTCTAGTATCTGTACCTATGTCTAGTATCTGTACCCATGTCTAGTATCTGTACCTATGTCTAGTATCTGTACCTATGTCTAGTATCTGTACCCATGTCTAGTTTACTGTACTCATGTCTAGTATCTGTACCTATGTCTAGTATCTGTACCTATGTCTAGTACCTGTACCCATGTCTAGTTTACTGTACTCATGTCTAGTACCTGTACCCATGTCTAGTATCTGTACCCATGTCTAGTATCTGTACCCATGTCTAGTATCTGTACCCATGTCTAGTATCTGTACTCATGTCTAGTATCTGTACCCATGTCTAGTATCTGTACCCATGTCTAGTATCTGTACTCATGTCTAGTATCTGTACCTATGTCTAGTATCTGTACCTATGTCTAGTATCTGTACCTATGTCTAGTACCTGTACCTATGTCTAGTATCTGTACCCATGTCTATTACCTGTACCTATGTCTAGTATCTGTACCTATGTCTAGTATCTGTACCTATGTCTAGTATCTGTACCCATGTCTAGTATCTGTACCTATGTCTAGTATCTGTACCCATGTCTAGTTTACTGTACTCATGTCTAGTATCTGTACCCATGTCTAGTATCTGTACTCATGTCTAGTATCTGTACCTATGTCTAGTATCTGTACCTATGTCTAGTATCTGTACCTATGTCTAGTACCTGTACCTATGTCTAGTATCTGTACCCATGTCTATTACCTGTACCTATGTCTAGTATCTGTACCTATGTCTAGTATCTGTACCTATGTCTAGTATCTGTACCCATGTCTAGTATCTGTACCTATGTCTAGTATCTGTACCCATGTCTAGTATCTGTACCTATGTCTAGTATCTGTACCTATGTCTAGTACCTGTACCCATGTCTAGTTTACTGTACTCATGTCTAGTACCTGTACCCATGTCTAGTATCTGTACCCATGTCTAGTATCTGTACCCATGTCTAGTATCTGTACCTATGTCTAGTATCTGTACCCATGTCTAGTACCTGTACCTATGTCTAGTATCTGTACCTATGTCTAGTACCTGTACCTATGTCTAGTATCTGTACCCATGTCTAGTATCTGTACCCATGTCTAGTACCTGTACCTATGTCTAGTATCTGTACCTATGTCTAGTACCTGTACCTATGTCTAGTATCTGTACCTATGTCTAGTACCTGTACCTATGTCTAGTATCTGTACCCATGTCTAGTATCTGTACCCATGTCTAGTTTACTGTACTCATGTCTAGTATCTGTACCTATGTCTAGTATCTGTACCTATGTCTAGTACCTGTACCCATGTCTAGTTTACTGTACTCATGTCTAGTACCTGTACCCATGTCTAGTATCTGTACCCATGTCTAGTATCTGTACCCATGTCTAGTATCTGTACCCATGTCTAGTATCTGTACTCATGTCTAGTATCTGTACCTATGTCTAGTATCTGTACCTATGTCTAGTATCTGTACCTATGTCTAGTACCTGTACCTATGTCTAGTATCTGTACCCATGTCTATTACCTGTACCTATGTCTAGTATCTGTACCTATGTCTAGTATCTGTACCTATGTCTAGTATCTGTACCCATGTCTAGTATCTGTACCTATGTCTAGTATCTGTACCCATGTCTAGTTTACTGTACTCATGTCTAGTATCTGTACCCATGTCTAGTATCTGTACTCATGTCTAGTATCTGTACCTATGTCTAGTATCTGTACCTATGTCTAGTATCTGTACCTATGTCTAGTACCTGTACCTATGTCTAGTATCTGTACCCATGTCTATTACCTGTACCTATGTCTAGTATCTGTACCTATGTCTAGTATCTGTACCTATGTCTAGTATCTGTACCCATGTCTAGTATCTGTACCTATGTCTAGTATCTGTACCCATGTCTAGTATCTGTACCTATGTCTAGTATCTGTACCTATGTCTAGTACCTGTACCCATGTCTAGTTTACTGTACTCATGTCTAGTACCTGTACCCATGTCTAGTATCTGTACCCATGTCTAGTATCTGTACCCATGTCTAGTATCTGTACCTATGTCTAGTATCTGTACCCATGTCTAGTACCTGTACCTATGTCTAGTATCTGTACCTATGTCTAGTACCTGTACCTATGTCTAGTATCTGTACCCATGTCTAGTACCTGTACCCATGTCTAGTATCTGTACCCATGTCTAGTACCTGTACCTATGTCTAGTATCTGTACCTATGTCTAGTACCTGTACCTATGTCTAGTATCTGTACCTATGTCTAGTACCTGTACCTATGTCTAGTATCTGTACCCATGTCTAGTATCTGTACCTATGTCTAGTATCTGTACCTATGTCTAGTATCTGTACCTATGTCTAGTATCTGTACCTATGTCTAGTACCTGTACCTATGTCTAGTATCTGTACCTATGTCTAGTATCTGTACCCATGTCTAGTATCTGTACCTATGTCTAGTATCTGTATCCATGTCTAGTACCTGTACCCATGTCTAGTATCTGTACCCATGTCTAGTATCTGTACCCATGTCTAGTACCTGTACCCATGTCTAGTACCTGTACCCATGTCTAGTACCTGTATCTATGTCTAGTATCTGTACCCATGTCTATTACCTGTACCCATGTCTAGTACCTGTACCCATGTCTAGTACCTGTACCCATGTCTAGTACCTGTACCCATGTCTAGTATCTGTACCCATGTCTAGTACCTGTATCTATGTGTATTTTCTATGTCTGCTAAACACTACCGAGCTCCTGATCTTATGTACTAGGGTGAGGATAATGTCAGCGCAGGCCCTGAAAATAAACCGAAACATTATTTTTGAACCCATTTTCTTCGCTCAGACAATTAGCTGACGTCTTGGACTATATCAGTCACATTTCCTCATTTTCCTTTATCAGCAAACAACTTTTTTCTAATAAACAACAAGTTTTCTCTTATTTTTTTAGGTTTAATTAGAAATGAGAAGTGTTATTACTTCTTGGCGCTGCCAATGCTAAAAAAATGAATGTCATTGAGAGTTAAATGATGAGAATGTGACCCGTGGGTCTGATTTCTATACTACTGTGCAATTGTAAGGTTGTGGTGATTGAAGACTGTAATTACACAACATGATTGTCATCTGTAATCCTATTTTTAGTGGGTTCCCACAAGCTACACAGTCAGTTATATCTGTTTACATCAAATCACTTACAATTTTATGTTTTACTTTTCTTATAAGTTTGAGTTGCCGTGGATGACTGGCTTGCTCATTTTATCTTTATCCGCTCATTGTCATACAATAAGAATTGTATCACGTGCCGATGGTGACATCATTATACAGCACAAGGCCTAGGAATATGCAGTTTGGAACACACCTCCAGGAACAGTGCCCCATTCTCTACCAGTGCCCCATTCTCTACCAGTGCCCCATTCTCTACCAGTGCCCCATTCTCTACCAGTGCCCCATTCTCTACCAGTGCCCCATTCTCTACCAGTGTCCCATTCTCTACCAGTGCCCCATTCTCTACCAGTGCCCCATTCTCTACCAGTGCCCCATTCTCTACCAGTGCCCCATTCTCTACCAGTGCCCCATTCTCTACCAGTGCCCCATTCTCTACCAGTGCCCCATTCTCTACCAGTGTCCCATTCTCTACCAGTGCCCCATTCTCTACCAGTGTCCCATTCTCTACCAGTGCCCCATTCTCTACCAGTGCCCCATTCTCTACCAGTGCCCCATTCTCTACCAATGCCCCATTCTCTACCAGTGCCCCATTCTCTACCAGTGCCCCATTCTGAGTCCATTCCCTACCAGCATGTGCATGTTATCTGATCTGCATACGTATTGTGATACTTCTGTGTCCTGTTCAGCAAACTGGGACAAAAGGGGGAGAAATACAGGAGGTGAGAAGAAGAGACAGCAGGCAAACTGCTCCAACACTGAGATGTGAAAACCCCTTTCAGCCACAGGTTACTGTGGGAACTGCCGGGCAGTTTTTATACATGTCATTTTATAATACAACTAGCCTCTGCCCTCGACTTTGCCTGCGTTTGTTGGCGTCGATGATCTGCCTACATTCAGAAAATTGCTGTCGCCGATGGTTCGCCTGCTCCGGCGTTTTGGAGCCCTCTCAAGCTGTCCTGCTGTTGAACTTGTTCCTCGCGCCGTGTTGTTGGAGTCAATGATCCACCTCACTCTGCCGTTTTGGCAGCTGTCAAGCTGGCCTTCCGCTGACCTTCCTTGCACTGTGCCCGTGATTGTTCTGGCATCTCAGCAGCTCACTGGGATGCCATATAATGAGCGTGTTATTGGCATTGATGATCCCCCTGAGCTCTGCTTGAGGAGAAGTCTGTGACTTCTGGCTCCTCCATATCTGTCGCTGTTTTATAATTTTGCGACAAATTAGATTTTCTTTTTCCCAGTATGTTTAAAATTGGCAAACTGCCAATTTGGATTAAAGGAGCTGTCTGGAGCAGATCGGATAGTATACAGATGCTTGTAATGGACAATGGACTCAGTGTTATCTGTGTGTTTACATAGAGAGATCACAGACCTGGCTTTATCAGCCTGCTGCCAAGAGCAGTTTAATATAGTATATGAACATAAATTCATAACAGTCATGAAGCCATGTCATTTACAGAAAAAGTAGCCTATGTGTTAATCAAGGTTACAAACTATCCATGTGCCAAATTTCATCCAAATCCGTTCAGACGTTTTTGCGTGATCGAGTAACAAAAACACAAACATCCACATTTTCACATTTATAATATGAGTAGGATTAATGGTGATGAACATTGCAGACTCTGTTACATAGGAAATGTTCTACGTAATCGCTTTGATCTGTATGTATGGTATTATCATCGCTGCGCACATGACCTATTTTCTTGAGTTAGTTATGTTAATTCCGGGAATCTCGGCGTCTCCTTTGGTAAATAATACACTTCAGTGAGCTGTGCTCTTGGATGATCAGCATCGCTAGCAGTACTGAAGTCTGGTATTTGTTCAGGCTACTGCGAGCCATAGAAAAGTTAATGGAGAGGGAGCACTGCTGAAAATCCACATTATAATTAATAAACGAATGCCTAGAAAGTGACACAAGCGGGCACCAGGCAGCTTCATTCTGTTTATACTTCAGTAACCCTTCTTCTTAGAAGTCCGTCATCGGCCTCGGAATATGTTAATCATCGTCCCAACCTTTTACCTCTTCCACTTGCATAAAGATTGAATAATTTACTTAATGGAATTTAATTTCATTAGCCGACCTTCATAAATGTTTCATTGCAAGAATCTTTTATTTTTTTTCCAAGCCATTATTTTACCTAATCTTTCATTTACCTTTCCTATTAATCCTTCTTAGATTTCCCTGAAAGTGACGCAGATCTGCAGCAAAGTGACAAATGCCATCGCTTTAGACTTCTCTGCTGTAAACATGTAAGTGCTCATTTATTGCTTGACTTCTTTTCTGGGCTCGGGGGTTGCACTGCTAATTCAGAATGGCTTCAGTTCATCCTTCAATGGTCTCTTCTGTAGTTAAGGCAAAAGTTTCCTATGTCTGTCGATGCAAACATTGCAAATAATTGGAGTTTGCTCATGAAGCAGATGTGAATACTGGAGATGTTACAATGTAAGAAATGGAGCAGAGTTTGACATTTGTCACATGATATTGTGATACGTTATTTATGGGTTGCTGGATAAGCTGATGAGATAAGATATATAAGATAAGATATATTATAAGGTTTCCTATATTCATCTAAAGTTTGGAATGACGTTTATGCTTTCAGGTACATGTCCTCTTCAAAAAGTAGATTTCTGTGTTCTGAGACTGAAGACTATCCCCAGACCATCACACCCATCTTATTATTTCATTCCCCAGTCCATGGACCATCATCTGAAATATTTGGAAGCCTCTTTTATTGCTTTTGCACTTACAAGATAAACATTTGTGTACTGAAGATGGAATTGTATTTGATAGCTAAACTACAAATTATTATTTTAACTGTGGATGTTGTGTACACCATTGTATTAAATGTTATTGCTGGGGCTGAATTGATCTTGAGATTTGAGGATCAATTTTAAAATCCGATTTCCGATTGTAAAATTTGCTCAATCCCTGATCAGGATCCGATCTTTCCCAATCCCGATCACTTAACCCTAGTCAATGCTTCTCTATGGGAAAAGTCACTTTTAGGGTTGAGCAGATCTTGAGATTTCAAAATCCGATTTCCGATCATTTTCCAGTCGATCCCTATCGCGATCTTGAAATTTGCTCGATCACCAATCGGGATCCAATCTTTTCCAATTACGATCACTCAACCCTAGTTATTGCTGTTCTATTTGTGCATCGGTGGAGCCTTGTTTACATGACACTCTGCTTATGTTCAAGGGAAGACAAAGAAAACGGCAGGAAGTGAATTCTTTATTCAAAGACAACACGTTTCAGGTTGACTATCCCTTTCAAGTGTGTATAAGGGTGGTCAACTCAAAACGCGTTGTATGTTTGAATAAAGAATTCACTTGGAGCAGCACGCCTCCTACCGATTTCTTTGTCTATCCTTGGATGTCCTAAACGTCAGCCTTGTGAGTCCATTGAAAATCCAAGCCAAACTACTCGGGGATGGTTTGCCTTCAGTCAGTTTAAAAACTCCTTCATTTCAATGGATATTTAAAGTAAAACAATGGTGTCCATATGCCGCCTCTCCATCGTGAAACTATTTCTTTTTGCACAGACACAAACTACGGAACTGCTAGGGAAATCCCGGGGCGGACAGCAGCAGTATTATGAACCCAGCCTAAGACAGGTGGCGCATTTATTGGACAGCAATCATCTATATGATTACCTTTAATTGTATGCTATTTAACCCTATCCTGCCCTCTCTTGCCATACAATGGTGCTCATATACCGCACTGTCACCGCAGGCGCTCATATACCGCACTGTCACCGCAGGCGCTCATATACCGCACTGTCACCGCAGGCGCTCATATACTGCTCTGTCACCGCAGGCGCTCATATACCGCACTGTCACCGTAGGCGCTCATATACCGCTCTGTCACCGCAGGCGCTCATATACCGCACTGTCACCGCAGGCGCTCCTATACCGCACTGTCACCGCAGGCGCTCATATACCGCACTGTCACCGTAGGCGCTCATATACCGCTCTGTCACCGCAGGCGCTTATATACCGCACTGTCACCGCAGGCGCTCCTATACCGCACTGTCACCGCAGGCGCTCATATACCGCACTGTCACTGTAGGCGCTCATATACCGCTCTGTCACCGCAGGCGCTCCACTGTTTGCTGTGAATTTGTCTGCTCTCTTTTTCCTAGTTCTGTTTGATGAAAGAAGAGTCTCTTGCAGATGTAAAACCCATCTTATGTATGCTGAAACTCATTTTTCTTGCACTGACACTGCCGAGTGTGTGAAGTTCTGGGACTCTTTTGAAGTAGACAAGAATCTTCTGGGAGTCGCACTGATACGAGTACAACGCTACAATTTGGGACTCTGTTCTCAAAAATGCAAACTGCACAGAGGTAATAAATCTGACCACGCTGGATTTAACAAACTTCCAAATTTTGAGCCTTGCATAGTTTCCATTGAAGTCTTACAAATGTCCGGACGCCATCCTATTAATATTTATTTCTTTATCCTATTTAAAGACCAGTGAGCATTAAAGATGTAAGAATGGCAAAGAAGGAGGATAGATGCTTGCGCTACGTTGACTGATTGGCCAAATAACTTGTGTTCTTAAAGGGGTTGTCGAAGATGAGAAAAACATCTCAGATTCTAGAAACAGCGCCATCCCTGTCCATATTTTGTATTGCAGCTTAGCTGCAGTGAAGAGGATAAGCCTTAGCTGGAACAGGGGAAGCTGTGTTGAGGTTTTTCAATGAAAGTAGACATGTATTTTTTATTTTAATCATGGACAAATCTTATAAAGTTCTGTATATTAAACTGGTTCCTCCTGGAAGAAGAAAGTGAAGAAACTTCTATGTGCCATGTTGTGTTGTTAAATCCAAAAGTGAGGAAACAAGAAACATGGAGGTGATGCGCTCCCTTTGGTGGAACTATAATTATTTACTCCTAGTGGGTCCATGATCCTTCCTCAGGATCATGAAAAACCCGTTATCCTTGTTGGGATGGATAGATGGCTTTACATGGCTAATGTCACCAACACAAAGGGTCGCCACTGCCTGGAGGACAGCTGCCGCAAGGACTGGGCTGTAGATAGCAGATGCAGTATGGTGGAATCCAAGGAATTCCACAAATGAAAACTGGGGGGGCGCACTCACTCCTTGAAGTAAACCACTGGAGCTCGAGAATAGTATTATTGGTTGAAACTTTTATTAGGATAAAGTGTTTCATGTATGTGGGGGTTTTACAAACTCCACCCCTTCATCTGGTCTTCTCTGGTTACGTTAGGGAGCATACCATGAATGGTATATTTGGAAAAAACCAACATACACCAAAACGTGTTATCCTAATAAAGGTTCAAAGCAATACAACTATTCTCCAGCTCCAGTGGTTTATTTCAAGGCGTGTGTGGCCCCCAGGTTTGTAGAATTCATTGGATTCCACCGTACTATCACAAATGTAGCAAACCGGGGATACATGGAGACAAAAAAATAAACTGTTAGCATACAGACCATAGATTAATAGAGTAACACTGCTTTCAGAGGTTGTGGATGGCGGTGGTACTTACATAGGGCAGTGGTTGGGAATGAATATTCATATACACCTCTGTTCAGCCCCTGCCAAAGAACCTTAGAGAGAATCCAAGCTTCAATGGTTATCGCTCTTTAGATTTCGGAAAAGATAATTCAGTAGGTATTCTCACTTTTGGCAAAACTACAGAATCTACATATTATAGGATGGCATAGATTGTAGTTGCCCTTATATTGCCACTATCATGCACATGACTGAGCGATGGATCGAGCAGGATGAAGCAAGACTAAGTCTCCAAAGGTCCCTGGGTGAATCATTGAGTGACCTTTGCAGAGAGAATCCTAAACTAGATTATAAAACATGATCATGGATATTTACACCAACCCGTAAGCAGCATTTCCAGTTTTATAAGGTGGTATGTGTCTTCTAGCGAGGAGGAACATTGCAGGTAGGACTATCACCCTGGGAAGATCTGGATTTGCGCTGCAGATCACACACATGCTGTAAAGGATGTCAAATAGATATAAGCAGGAAGAAAATGTAGATGTATATGAAATATTTATAAGCAAGATAAGAATCTTCTCCACATGATACATTATATATCACTACATACACTACAACAGTAGGGAAAGTAGAAGCTTCAAGTGGCGCAGTATAACTCCAGCAGATTTTACTGCCAACATTTATTAAGCAAAGAAGCCAATGCGGATAAGAAAAGCAATCAATGTGTCAAATATTAAAGGACGGAAAGTGATTGTCTGAGAGTTTATACAAGCATATGGATATAATGATTCCACAAGGTTTCAAATATTCATAAAATAGATAACCAGTAACGATTCCCACAGGACAAGGTAAAGCTGGGATATCATTCCAAGGATCTGTGATCGGCACTAGGGAGAGACTGACACACGGCGTCGGCAAACAGAGAAGTGCATGTAGACCCTCTTCCATGTGCAAAAGCTAAACTAGTTGTAGTTATTATACGGGTTGTTTGCTTTAAAATCCCCTGATGAAAAGCAGAACCTTGTATATTCACATCAATGAGATGTCCATGTGTAAGGAAATGTTAGCCATAGGTGGGTGACAGTGCAGTTGTGGCAGAGTCAATGATAACATATGAATTGTGCTAGTGCAATTTGATTGTGACGCTGTTTTGCTCTACCAGGCAATTCATTTCAATGCCTGCCCAGTGATTCATGTGAATTTTCTCCTCTGTCCCCTCCCACCCCATATAGCCTCCTCTGCTGCTACCTAACATGAAAAATAATATTTGATGGGCCAGAGAAGAAATAATATATCATAGATAGATCACTAGTAGCAGTGACTCTCAACCCCTTGAAGTTATTGTTATATACTATTTACTTGCCATATATACTGTATATTTTAGCATTAGAGAAATGTTTTTTGTTTTTTTTTTAAATGGGATGTCCAAAATCATCAAAATAAAATGCATGCAGCAGGGAGGGATGCAAAATAAAAAACACATTCATACATACATACATCTTCATACATAGGCTGCACTGGTGTTAATGTATTGGCATTGTATGATACATTTTGGTTAACCCCTTCTGAAGGAATTAGGTGCAACTGCACCCACTAAGGCTTGGGCTATTTGCTGACTTTGGCCTCTACTCCTGTTACACAACAAAGGATCACTGGGTCGCCCACTGATTCTTTTACTACTGGTAATGAAGGAGGTCAATTTGCAACCCAAGGGATCAAAAACTACTTGAATTTATACCAACCATGCAATGCAACTCCATTCACTAACATTAGTGAAGGAGTTTTTCAAATAAAACACAAAAACAGCACCGAGCAGCACATAGCGTAACACGGAATGGTATAGGGGAATGCACGTATGTACAGTAGGTAAAGAGTTATTCCTGCCTTACAAGGTTGTGAAGTCGCAAGCACCATAGATTGCACTGGAAGCGATTGTACAGATGGTTCCTCTCTGGGTGGATAGCAGCTGGATCCTAAACACCCTAAGGTGTGGGAATGATACACTTGAAGGACCAAAACCCATGGCCTAGGTTTTGCAATAGATGGAACCATGCTGCACTACAAACTTAGATACAAGAAATGAACTCGTTTAGCTAACATTCTGTGATAACTAATAAAGTTGATTTCTTGGATCTAAGTTTGTGGTGGAGCACAGTTCCTTCTATGGTAAAATGCAGGTCACGGGTTTTGGTCCTTCAATTGCATTAATCAATGTCAGGTTAACCTGGTGATCACCATGTAGTCCTAGTCTAAGGCCTGGTTCACATTTGCATCGGTAATCCATTCAGGGGAATCCGCATGGGGACCCCCCGAATGGACTACCGAACGCATTGACAAGAGTTGTGCAGTGAAAGCACATGGACCCCATAGACTATAATGGGGTCCATGTGCTTTCCGCATGGTCTCCGCACAAGTCATGCAGAAAGGAAAGTAGATCGTGAACTACTTTTCTGTCCACATGTTCCATGTGGAAACCATGCAGAAATCACACGGACCCCATTATAGTCTATGGGGTCCATGTGCTTTCACTGCACACCGCTTGTCAATGCGTTTGGTAGTCCATTCGGGGGGTCCCCATGCGGACTCCCCCGAATGGATTACCGACACAGATGTGAACCAGGCCTTAGGTTAGGGCTACATGGTGACGCCCATCATGTGACCAAAGATCCCTGGGCTAACCCGATAATCTTTCACGTCACTTTACTGATGCAGATGTGAACCCGGCCCAAAGCTACAGCCTTGCTTGGCGTCCACTATCCTATGTCTGAACTAAAAATGTGGTATAAGACTGAGAATATAAATGTCGCTTAAAGGGGTATTCCCACCTCACATACTCACCAGTCTTCTCTGCTGTAAAATCTTCTTTCTTCCTGCTTTCTTGCATCATTTGATGGGCGGGGTTTCACATGCAACCTGCCGTTTAGCTCCGCCCCCAAATTCATGTGTAGCTCCACCCACCCATATTGGACTATGAAGTACAGGCAGCAGCAACTCCATTCTGTGTTACATACAGACACTGCCTGTCTCTGCCATAATGAACACAATTGAATTAGCTAGCCTGATAACTGGGAGAACAGAAGAAATGAAAGCAGCTCCTCTCCCCTATCTGAGAGCAGGAAGCTAGGTCATGTGGTGCAGACACAGGAATAGCTAGATACACAGGCTGGCTCCCTGCACTTAGCCCCTCCCCCCTGAGAGCAGCAGACACATCACTGGACTCATGAGCAGCTAAGTCAGGGCTGTGGCCACAAAGAAGTGAATAAAGTAAGATAGCGGCCAAACAAAGCCCTTGTGCTGAAGCAATGTATTTAGGAAAAGTCTTACATCCACATTAACAAGCAGTATAGAGAGGAGCCTTGTGATGGGACAACCCCTTTAACAAGCAGTATAGATAGGATCCTTGTGATGGGACAACCCCTTTAACAAGCAGTATAGATAGGATCCTTGTGATGGGACAACCCCTTTAACAAGCAGTCTAGATAGGATCCTTGTGATGGGACAACCCCTTTAACAAGCAGTCTAGATAGGATCCTTGTGATGGGACAACCCCTTTAACAAGCAGTCTAGATAGGATCCTTGTGATGGGACAACCCCTTTAACAAGCAGTATAGATAGGATCCTTGTGATGGGACAACCCCTTTAACAAGCAGTCTAGATAGGATCCTTGTGATGGGACAACCCCTTTAACAAGCAGTCTAGATAGGATCCTTGTGATGGGACAACCCCTTTAACAAGCAGTATAGATGGGATCCTTGTGATGGGACAACCCCTTTAAAGCTGTGTAACGCTCCTTCTCCGCCAAGATAAAGTCTTGATCTGAGGATAAGCTCCCGGAATATTTGTCATTTCTTTGTGTAAATGCGTTGTCTTCACCTGCCTACTTGCGTTATGTATATCATAAAGGTACATGAACTATTAGATGAGGTTTATGGGGAAAAAAAACTTTCTGAAAACTTCAAAGGACTTTCTGGTGAGTGAAGTTTGGAAGACACTGGCACTTCAATCAGGTGGAAGCCGCCTAGACATTCACTTGCACAGCTTTCCAAGCCATTACAAGCAGACATTTTTTTCTTAATAGATGTTCTTTCATCATGTCAGTGCTTGCATCCTTCTACACGTCTGCCTTTCTTCATCTCTGCTCTGTTCAGTCTTGGTGCTTGACTAATGAGAAGTAATTATTGTACTGCCACTCAGACGATACAAAACTTACACCAAGAAAATGTAAAATCTGCTGGATTTGCATAATTTACTGTCTCCGGCCTAACATTTGATTACAAGGTCATCTATCTTCTGTGAATTGCTGAGATGTTTTATTTGGTACAAACAGATGTAGACCTAAAAGATGACGCGCCGAGACTTGTAAGAAAGCGACTTATTATTTACATCTAATAAATGGATCTACCGATTCCTCTTGCTTTCTACCCTATACTTTAACTTTAATACGAGACCTAATTGATGAATATTAAAAATGTATCTTTGAACCAAGAAATGTAACACCGCGCACACTGACATTCTAATTCTTCATGTCTGGAAAAAGAATGCTTATGTTGAACATGTGCGGAGACAGCTGTTTGGGGCTGAGTTCACAGATGGGGGAGCCGGTTCATGAGAGCCGCACCTCTATTGCATACTGAAAACTGCAGCAAATAACATCCACATGCTCAGCTGCTGCTTGTAGAGCCATTTTGAAGGACTTTTTAGCTAAAAAAAATACTTTTGGGAAATGTTCCAAGAAATATTTCTATGGAAGTCGGCGTATCTGAGTATCTTACTTATCCAAGGATCCAGAGGAGCTAAAATGTTGTATTCCTTTATGTGCTGGAACTAATACAGAAGATAAACTGACTTTCCACAAATGACTGCGTCTGCTTTATTCTGCATCTGTATCTTATCCTAATTCTTCAGGTAAGATTTTAGGAGAAGCTGCCATGTGTGTACAAGAGGAACACTATTTACCGCCATTATATGACTTGTATTCTGCAATTTCTAGCAGATTTCTCCCATACTCATCACTAAATTCCATCACAGTCCATTACTCATTCACTCACTCAGAAGCCACATATGTAATATTATACAGAAGTCCTATAAAGTACTAAAGTATATAAAACACTTGGGGTGAGATAGAAAACTTAATATTAATTGCAGCAGAGTCTGTGTCTCTGCTTCTCTGCTTTTCTCTCACTCTACTTCCATACTCTCCATAGACTTCTATGAGCACGTGGAATCCGATACTTTAATGACCTGACAATCCATATTTAAAGTGTAAGTAAATTTAATGTATTTTTCATAAATCTATAGTGCAGGTCAGGATAGGTCATAAGTATGTGATCTGATGGGGTCTTACACGTGATCATCCATTCTATCAGAAATGTACAGTGTAGGCATCACCACTCCTATTCAAGTACTAGGGGCAGTGCAGCGGCTCCATCCACTGCATACCCAGTTTATCTGGGGGTAACATTTTTTTAAGCTGTAAGGAGAGGGGTGACTGCGCTCCACTGTAGGGGGTTGTAGGGTTATAGGTTGGACTTGGTGGACTGATGTCTTCATCCAACCTCGTCTACTATGTAACTATGTATGTAACTATGTAACTATGTATGTAACTATGTATGTAACTATGTATGTAACTCTGTAACTATGTAACTATCTATCTCTATGTCTACAGCAGACCTGCAGGCTATACCAAATAATCTAAACTATCTAAATCTGTTTTCATATTTGCACTTGGTTTCTACGCTCCAGATTTTCTGAGACTATTTCTTTTCGTTACATTTCTTTAACTGCCTGGAATTCCGGAGAGGAATGTCTGTATTATTTTTTCATGAGCATTCATTCATACATTCATATAGGTAATGAGGAGCAGATCAGAGGTTACTACTACCTGCTAGTATTTTGTACCACTATTTTTTAACTCTTCTGTCACCCACCTCTACTCAACTCATTGTTCTCTTACTATGTCAGCTCACAAGATCTAAAGTTACTGCTTGAGCTGAAGTCGGTGACAAACAATTTGCAGGATCAGAGTGTAGAAGAAAGCCTTGAGGCTGCAGAGCTTGGTCCTTTGGACCACCAGTGATCATATGTCTTAATGTATTTTCCACCGAACTCTAGTCATGGCCCAATGCTACACCATTGGATCTGAGTCTACATAACAATCTTCACAATATTCTTTTCTTCAGGAGCCAGTAATGAGACTTCAATTCTAATGTCAAGAATACCTGGATCTCGCCATCATCTATGCCGTGTGAAGCAAGACTTTACATTCTGAATTATTTAGCTAATGCTGGCAAGAAACATAAAGACTTTCCCTGCTCTCATATTGATCCAGTCTATTCATTATCAGATTTTTAAAACACATGCAGGAAGATTTTTTATTTTTTTTGGGTTGACAGGTACAATTACTCATCTCACCCAGTTTCACATCTTCTTATTCTAAACTAAACATGAAGTTACATCTACTAGAAATTCTGCAAATAAAAAAAAAGATATGAAGATAATATCCCGCCAATGGTCTCAAAGTTTCAGTGTCTAGATTTTTCAGGAGCTTTGCAAAAAAAAAAAAAATTGATACATAATAAACATCGCTATTTATTTTCCATTTATATCAACTATGTAAAGTTCTGTTTACACGAAGGTATTAAAAAAAATCTAAAAACCATTCAATTCCAACTCTTGCCAATAAGACTAAAATATTTAGTGACTTTCTCTGTCGTGGAGATGGTGCAGGGACCATAGGGACAATGGTCTGGAGCAGACACTATTGACTTCTATGAGAGAATTTTTAGGCTTGCTCTCTGATCTGAGAGGGGAGCAGATAAGAAGTGAAATCATCAAGAATGTCTACTAGGGTTGAGCCGATCTTGAGATTTCAGGATCGATTTTAAAATCCAATTTCCGATCATTTTCCAGCCAATTCCAATCGCGATCATGAAATTTGCTCGATTGCCAATTGGGATCCAATCTTTCCCGATTGCTCAACATTAATTGTATATTATATATACTGTAGGGTTGAGCCGATCTTGAGATTTCAAAATCCGATTTCTGAGCATTTTCCAGCCGATCCCGATCATGAAATTTGCTCAATCGCCGATCGGGATCTGATCTTTCCCGATCCCAATCGCTCCACCCTAATGGCTACAAAACGAATGGGAAATTTATAGTGAACATTTTCAAGAAACTGCAAAAAACTCTGTGCAACATAGGGCTTTAGCCTAATAGCGATATTGTGTCTATCATGTACCATTGTGTATGTTCTTGCCACAGATTATAAGACTGTATCAATATAAGAATGCATCTGGCCATGTATGTGGCCATGTTGTCCATGGTCTTCACCAGAGCTCCTGATGGTGGAGATGGGCTGGTAAATTCTGGGTCCCAGAACCACAGCCGTCCAGAAGGTGTTACACGCACAGTGCACCCCAAGTCACAACAGGACCCAGAACCACAGCCGTCCAGAAGGTGTCACACGCACAGTGCACACCAAGTCACAGCAGGACCCAGAAACCCGAAAACCACTCAACTAGGTGGGTGTGTAAGCAGGTGAAGCTGGTCAGCAGAGTAGTGTGCAGTAATAGGAGTCCACAAGAAGACTGCAGAAGTACCGCAGAGTAGTCATACTAGTTAGGTCAATAATCAGGAGGTCACGCAGTTTCCAGGGGTGAGACAAGACGTAGTCAGACAAGCCGGGTCATACACAGGAGGTCACGAGGTACAGAGTCGCAGGTCAAGGAGAGGTGGTTTGGAAGGCAAACAGGGTCATACACTGAGGCAAACGACAGACACACAATAGGAGGGCAGACATGAAGGTCAGAGGCAAACAGGATTATGCAGAGTGGAGCTGAATAACCAGCGGCGAGCCAGAGCCAGAGTCAAACTTAAATGGACTCCGGCTCACTGCCTGACCCCTGACCCTGGAAGTCTGTGTTCCAGTCCCAGGAGGAGACCGGGAACCCCCACAGACTATTGCGATTCCAGTCCTCCCCCTGAAGGTCCCAGAACCACTGAACCCGGCGCAGACAGAGGATCGGGCCAGCATCCTCCGTGCTCTGTAGTAAAGGCTCCGGTCCGATTCCTAACAAATGTGAGCTCAAAGCAGACCAAGCCTCTACAAGTTCCATGCTGATTTGTCTACTTGTAGCTAATATCATTATTATACGGATATGAGGTTTTTTCAAAGTTACATAAATGAAAATATCACTTGTGTTGTGTTATTGTGGTTCTGTTCCTCTGCCCATGGAAATACCAGATCTAGTAACCATGACATATAAAACCAGACAATTCTAAACTCTGCATTGTCTTAAGGATGTGGCTGTGCAGTTCATTCTGCGATGTATCCTGATGACATTAGGGGGATAGTAACACAGAGACATTCTCGGCCAGAATCCTGCACAACTCTACATAGCAGATACAAGTTACACTCATTGTGCCAATTACTGTTGAAAGCCTATTGAAGGCAATTAGTGGCGGCATACTGTTATTACTACTGACTCAGCCAATGAGGACAACAGTGTAGGCTGCGTACAAGTGGACGACAATGATACAACTCTGTACATTATACGTGTTTGCCTCCTCGGCAATGAGATTTCAATCCGTTTGTTACCTTGGCTACTAGAATATTTGTGTGTGAAGTAATTGCATGAAGCATAAATACAAAGCCCTAATACTTCTCTGCAATGAAGAGCTGTGGGAAATCTCGACAACGTAGAGCTGTGGGAGAAGTATGGAATGAATGGTGGGCGCCGATTTTGCAAAACTTTGTAAATCCCTTTTTTAGCCATAAGGAAGACTTTACTATACTATTCATAAAAAACAGCCATATTATACATGACTGGTCCATAGATTAGTCAATTGTATAGAAAGTATGGCAGATAAGGGGCAACACAGTGGCTCAGTGGTTAGCGATGGAGTCCTGGGTTTGAATCCTGCCAAGGACAACATCTGCAAGGAGTTTGTATGTTCTCCTTGTGTTTGTGTGGATTTCCTCCCATACTCCTAAGACATACTGATGGGGAAAAATATAGATTGTGAACCCTATACGGGGCCCTATAGGTGGAGAGAAAAGTAGTTCACGTTCTACTTTCCTGTCTGGATGACTCGTGCGGAAAGCACACAGACCCCATTGTAGTCTATGGGGTCCGTGTGCTCTCACTGCACACCGATCACCAATGGAGATGTGAACCAGGCCTAACCTGATTCTACAGTAGATTCCTCTTCTCCAAGATGTAGATACATTATCACTGATTTTAATTTATGATTCTTGACTTGCTTGGTTTTGATTTTTCATTGCATGAAAATTAAGTGACAGGAACAGTTAGGAGAACATTTGCCAAAGTATATACAACATAGATAATATCACTGATTATGTAGCAAGTACTAACGCATATTCTGCAGTAGTGTAAAGGTAACACCGTAGTAGAAAAAAGGTTACAACTTCAATAACTGACACATTTGTAGAAAATCTGTCAGTCTTATGAGATTTTACACTGGTCAGATAATGGAGGGGGTGTAAGCGGATGGCCGGTCAGGTAACGGAGGGGGTGTAAGCGGATGGCCGGTCAGGTAACGGAGGGGGTGTAAGCGGATGGCCGGTCAGGTAACGGAGGGGGTGTAAGCGGATGGCCGGTCAGGTAACGGAGGGGGTGTAAGCGGATGGCCGGTCAGGTAACGGAGGGGGTGTAACCGGATGGCCGGTCAGGTAACGGAGGGGGTGTAAGCGGATGGCCGGTCAGGTAACGGAGGGGGTGTAAGCGGATGGCCGGTCAGGTAACGGAGGGGGTGTAAGCGGATGGCCGGTCAGGTAACGGAGGGGGTGTAAGCGGATGGCCGGTCAGGTAACGGAGGGGGTGTAAGCGCATGTCTGATCAGGTAACGGAGGGGGTGTAAGCCGATGGCCGGTCAGGTAATGGAGGGGGTGTAAGCGGATGGCCGGTCAGGTAATGGAGGGGGTGTAAGCGGATGGCCGGTCAGGTAATGGAGGGGGTGTAAGCGGATGGCTGGTCAGGTAATGGAGGGGGTGTAAGCGGATGGCTGGTCAGGTAATGGGGGGTGTAAGCGGATGGCTGGTCAGGTAATGGAGGGGGTGTAAGCAGATGGCTGGTCAGGTAACGGAGGGGGTGTAAGCGCATGTCTGGTCAGGTAACGGAGGGGGTGTAAGCCGATGGCCGGTCAGCTAACGGAGGGGGTGTAAGCGGATGGCCGGTCAGGTAGGGGAGGGGGTGTAAGCGGATGGCCGTTCAGGTAATGGAGGGGGTGTAAGCCGATGGCCGGTCAGCTAACGGAGGGGGTGTAAGTGGATGGCCGGTCAGGTAATGGAGGGGGTGTAAGCCGATGGCCGGTCAGGTAACGGAGGGGGTGTAAGCGGATGGCCGGTCAGCTAACGGAGGGGGTGTAAGCGGATGGCCGGTCAGCTAACGGAGGGGGTGTAAGCCGATGGCCGGTCAGCTAACGGAGGGGGTGTAAGCGGATGGCCGGTCAGGTAACGGAGGGGGTGTAAGCGGATGGCCGGTCAGGTAACAGAGGGGGTGTAAGCGGATGGCTGGTCAGGTAACGGAGGGGGTGTAAGCGCATGTCTGGTCAGGTAACGGAGGGGGTGTAAGCCGATGGCCAGTCAGGTAATGGAGGGGGTGTAAGCCGATGGCCGGTCAGGTAATGGAGGGGGTGTAAGCGGATGGCTGGTCAGGTAATGGGGGGTGTAAGCGGATGGCTGGTCAGGTAATGGAGGGGGTGTAAGCGGATGGCTGGTCAGGTAATGGAGGGGGTGTAAGCGGATGGCTGGTCAGGTAATGGAGGGGGTGTAAGCGGATGGCTGGTCAGGTAATGGGGGGTGTGTAAGCGGATGGCTGGTCAGGTAATGGAGGGGGTGTAAGCGGATGTCCGGTCAGGTAATGGAGGGGGTGTAAGCGGATGGCCGGTCAGGTAATGGAGGGGGTGTAAGCGGATGGCCGGTCAGGTAATGGAGGGGGTGTAAGCGGATGGCCGGTCAGCTAACGGAGAGGGTGTAAGCGCATGTCTGGTCAGGTAACGGAGGGGGTGTAAGCCGATGGCCGGTCAGGTAATGGAGGGGGTGTAAGCGGATGTCCGGTCAGGTAACGGAGGGGGTGTAAGCGGATGGCCGGTCAGGTAACGGAGGGGGTGTAAGCCGATGGCCGGTCAGGTAACGGAGGGGGTGTAAGCCGATGGCCGGTCAGGTAACGGAGGGGGTGTAAGCCGATGGCCGGTCAGGTAACGGAGGGGGTGTAAGCCGATGGCCGGTCAGGTAACGGAGGGGGTGTAAGCCGATGGCCGGTCAGGTAACGGAGGGGGTGTAAGCCGATGGCCGGTCAGGTAACGGAGGGGGTGTAAGCCGATGGCCGGTCAGGTAACGGAGGGGGTGTAAGCCGATGGCCGGTCAGGTAACGGAGGGGGTGTAAGCCGATGGCCGGTCAGGTAACGGAGGGGGTGTAAGCCGATGGCCGGTCAGGTAACGGAGGGGGTGTAAGCGGATGGCCGGTCAGGTAACGGAGGGGGTGTAAGCGGATGGCCGGTCAGGTAACGGAGGGGGTGTAAGCGGATGTCTGGTCAGGTAACGGAGGGGGTGTAAGCGCATGTCTGGTCAGGTAACGGAGGGGGTGTAAGCCGATGGCCGGTCAGGTAATGGAGGGGGTGTAAGCCGATGGCCGGTCAGGTAATGGAGGGGGTGTAAGCGGATGTCCGGTCAGGTAATGGAGGGGGTGTAAGCGGATGGCCGGTCAGGTAATGGAGGGGGGTGTAAGCGGATGGCCGGTCAGGTAATGGAGGGGGTGTAAGCGGATGGCCGGTCAGGTAATGGGGGGGTGTAAGCGGATGGCCGGTCAGGTAATGGAGGGGGTGTAAGCGGATGGCCGGTCAGGTAATGGGGGGGTGTAAGCGGATGGCCGGTCAGGTAATGGAGGGGGTGTAAGCGGATGGCCGGTCAGGTAATGGGGGGGTGTAAGCGGATGGCCGGTCAGGTAATGGAGGGGGTGTAAGCGGATGGCCGGTCAGGTAATGGAGGGGGTGTAAGCGGATGGCCGGTCAGGTAATGGAGGGGGTGTAAGCGGATGGCCGGTCAGGTAATGGAGGGGGTGTAAGCGGATGGCCGGTCAGGTAATGGAGGGGGTGTAAGCGGATGGCCGGTCAGGTAATGGAGGGGGTGTAAGCGGATGGCTGGTCAGGTAATGGAGGGGGTGTAAGCGGATGGCTGGTCAGGTAATGGAGGGGGTGTACATCTCACACAGACTTCTCAGGTGGGTGAGATGAGAAAACTCCAGGAATGTTTGTTCTCAGCAGATAACTTTCGTCTGCTGAGCATTTTGGCGAATGCTCAGTACTGGGCTGGATTTTTAGGAATGTCAGGTAGGTTGATAGTGGGACCTGTCATTCCACCCCCCTCCAGTCCACACTTTGGGGATGTTCCGGCAGTGACTCAGCTGCAGAGAGTCTCCGCATCAAGGAGGCTTAAGAAGCTCCAGCAGCAGACCGGGGGCAGAGCTTGGCTGGGGAGCTGACAGAGAGGTCATATATTTGGAGCTGTGTCCTGAATGATTCTCTGGCTTTTTGGATCTCTGTTCTTCTAGGTGAGGTCGCCTATTCTATGATTAGTTAGTGCCGGGCAGGGAGGGATTGTTATATTGTTTCCTTTTGTTGCTGCGCTGCCTTTATGTGGGAAAATAAACTCTACTATTGTTTTGGACTAAAGAAAGTGGACTTGTGTGTCTATGCCCCCCCCACCTAGCAACCCCAGACACTAACAATATATACCCCATCTCCAGGAGATAACACCACCATATATACATATATACCCCACCTAGCAACCCCAGACCCTGACAATGTATATATATATATATATATACCCCATCTCCAGGAGATAACACCACCATATATACATATATACCCCACCTAGCAACCCCAGACCCTGACAATGTATATATATATACCCCATCTCCAGGAGATACCACCACCATATATACATATATACCCCACCTAGCAACCCCAGACCCTGACAGTATATATACACACCCCATCTCCAGGAGATAACACCACCATATATACATATATACCCCACCTAGCAACCCCAGACCCTGACAGTATATATATATACCCCATCTCAAGGAGATAACACCACCATATATACATATATACCCCACCTAGCAACCCCAGACCCTGACAGTATATATATATACCCCATCTCAAGGAGATAACACCACCATATATACATATATACCCCACCTAGCAACCCCAGACCCTGACAGTATATATATATACCCCATCTCAAGGAGATAACACCACCATATATACATATATACCCCACCTAGCAACCCCAGACCCTGACAGTATATATACACACCCCATCTCAAGGAGATAACACCACCATATATACATATATACCCCACCTAGCAACCCCAGACCCTGACAGTATATATATATACCCCATCTCAAGGAGATAACACCACCATATATACATATATACCCCACCTAGCAACCCCAGACCCTGACAGTATATATATATACCCCATCTCAAGGAGATAACACCACCATATATACATATATACCCCACCTAGCAACCCCAGACCCTGACAGTATATATATATATACCCCATCTCAAGGAGATAACACCACCATATATACATATATACCCCACCTAGCAACCCCAGACCCTGACAATGTATATAGTATATCTGGTATATTTTTGCTTTAAGTCAACATAATAATGAGAAAAAAACAAAGAAAGAAGAACAGATAAGTCGCGGTTTCTCAGATCTTTTTCCTCGGTATCATTTGCCAATGTCTGTGTTTATATTTGCACGTTACGACTGAAAGAATTTCTACTGGAATTAAACCCAGAGATTGGAAATGCTAAACATGGCTGGAGAATCTCTGGACACTTCTAACTGTGCTAATCTATAAATTGGAGTTGACCGACCTTCTGTTCATCAGCTCTCTCCCATGGTTTGGTCTGAAGATGTTCACTGAGCCAAACATTTTGAATTAAATCTGAATCTGAAGGTCCAGGAGGTGCGAAGGATTAGCCTGTTTTCTGATTCAGCGCATGTAAAATTGATCCATTAAATCAGATCTCGTGTTGGCTCGATTCTCAAGCTTGAGATTCTTTTTACAGATCACCAGGGACCAACGCTTTTCTGTTCGGCACAACTTTCAAAAAATTAAAATAAAAAAAGATTTCTTTGTGTTACGGGCATGAAAGTGTCTTGATTTTTTCTTAAGACCGTTCCTGCGCTTGATCTACATTCCGCTCTCTCCCTTGGATCCTTAAATGTTTTTCTTTGGATCTAGAGTTTGTTCAAAAAATTCCCTCCAGTCAATTCACCTGGGCTCCTAACTCAATATTTGCCTTCACGGGGTCGGTTCTTTCAGAAAGTAAATGCTGTGATTAAATACTTCACGGTAGAATTTGTGGTAATTTTAAGATGAAGATTTTGATGAAGATTTGAGAAGAAGATCAGTACAAAAATGATTTTCTAATGCAATTCCTTTTCCTATCTTACGTCTCTTCTTCACCACGTTCCATTGTGGATTTTGCTTTCCACATAACAGTTCAGAGTAATACACAAATGTCCGCTTTACGAAACCATAAATATATTCATATCCAATAGTAACCTGCTGGTGGTACCAAGGATACCCCATACAATGAGACACAAAATGGAGGCAAATCCCATTGAGCTGACACAACTTCTGGTTCTTCTGTGTTAGGAACCTGATGCAACAATAATCACTGTGAGTCTTGGGCAATCCTTAGGCAACGAGGCAAAAACAGTCCTGAGTGTACTACGCTCTCCTAACTGGAGCGGAACCAGGCCCCGGAGTTCTTCACCAGAGCTCCTGATGGTGGAGTTGGACTTGATAAAATCTGGGGTCCAGATCCACAGCTGCACAGAGAGCGATGCACACCAGCGAACCCCAAGTAAGGAAGACCCAGAAAAAACCCAGACACTATCCTCAGTGGATGAAGTTTCAGGAGAGCAGGTCAACACGGAGAAACAGACGTACAGGGCAAGCAGATAATCCAGAGGTCAAAGTAGGTTCAAAGGGAAGCCAAAGCGTAGTCAATCAAGCCGAATCAGTACCAGGAGGTCACGTGGTAGTAGAAGGAAGAGGCAGAAGCATAGTCAGGAGCGCCGGGTCATACACAGGAGGTTGCAGAGTAGCCAAAACAGGATACAAATAGGGAAGGTCAGGAGAAAGCCAAAGGTCAGGAAGATGCCAAATCAGGAGATTAAGAAGAAGATGTCTGTAAAGCAAGCTGAGGTCATAAAGATGCAGAGGAGGTGATCAGGAATAGCAGGGATAGGAATACAAGGCAGGGTGAGTCGCAGGAAGCTATTGCCGAAAAATGAATAACCAGTGGTGGGGGCCTAAATAACCTCTGGCCTGCTGCTGACCTCCCGGAAGTGCTGGTCTTGGCACTAGGAGGAAACTGGAACCTCCACAAACTCAAGTGGAGGCTTCCGGCCTACCCCACATCGAGGAGGATTTGGCATGATGTTTTCACTCCCATACACATCGAATAGAGTAGCAACCCTCATGCTCACCCAATGCACCATCCAAACTTCTCATACAATACCGAGGAACACAATCCCCTCAGTTTATCGATCATTGGGGTCCTGCGGTGGGGACCTTAGAGACCAGAAATGAATCCCCTTTCCAGTGACAGCTGATAAGTGACCCTTTAATCTTTGTACCCTAATTTCTTATAAAGCAATGAGTAAAGCTATGACTTCCCAGTGTTGGCTCCATTTATGGTCCAGTATCCAATAACACTTAACGTTCCTGTTGTGCGTTTCCGATTTCCATGGATTAGTAACCCTTTCTGACAAATACTCTGTAATGACTTCTTCCATCTTTATTTCAGAGCTCTGCACCTCGCTGCTTAATAAAGCCTTGCTGGTAACATGAGGATTTACGGCCTGTCAATTAATAGGACTTTTAATAAAACAAGTCAAGGAACGCATTCATTTGCACAGCCTGAACATATGTACGCCGTGTGTACCCTGAAGATTCTTAAATCAAAAAGGCCTCTTAGCAATCCCACATGCTCTCTTACTGCCATTTAAGCTCTGCATTTCCACAGGGAAGATTCTTTGCAGCAAGAAATAATTTCATGCACCACTGCAATCTCTTGAAACTAATTTAACATCCTATTTGTTGCTGCAGTTCTTTGTTTCCAAACATTTTACAGTCCGGTCTCCCAGCATGCACCTCCTTCATTTACAAAGATCAGCATTTTAAGCGCTAATATCCATAATTTGGCTAATTAATGTTATGAATTTCACATTGGTGTTGCTGTATCCTCGCGTGTCGTAGAGTCATTCCAAACATTCGCACATATTGCATGGTTTGCCCGAAGCCTGAATTTCTCAGTGCAAACATTTAATTGTACTCTGGGGTATAATTTAAAACCTATGCAATTTACTGAATTTATCAAAATGTAAATGTAATCCACAGGAAAATAAATGGCGCTCTCGGCAATTAATAATATACAAGTGTACGAATCAATACGCCATCGCCATGTTCTGTGTCTCTATTACTGGGAAAACGAGCTCGGGATTATACACAATGAATATACTCACAAAGAAATACTAAAGGAGGAGTTGTGGCTGCTTAAGATTATTACCATATAGCTCATCACTCAGTTAGCGAATCTACAACATCTATCATCTGTCTCCTATCCATCTATCTATCTATCTATCTATCTATCTATCTATCTCCTATCTATCTATCTATCTTCTATCTATCTCCTATCTATCTTCTATCTATCTATCTATCTATCTATCTATCTATCTATCTATCTCCTATCTATCTATCTATCTATCTATCTATCTATCTCCTATCTATCTTCTATCTATCTATCTATCTATCTATCTATCTATCTATCTCCTATCTATCTTCTATCTATCTATCTATCTATCTATCTATCTATCTATCTATCTATCTCCTATCTATCTTCTATCTATCTATCTATCTATCTCCTATCTATCTATCTCCTATCTATCTATCTATCTATCTATCTATCTATCTATCTATCTATCTCCTATCTATCTATCTCCTATCTATCTATCTATCTATCTATCTATCTCCTATCTATCTATCTATCTATCTATCTATCTATCTCCTATCTATCTATCTATCTATCTATCTATCTATCTATCTCCTATCTATCTATCTATCTATCTATCTATCTATGATCTATCTATCTATCTATCTATCTATCTCCTATCTATCTATCTCCTATCTATCTATCTATCTATCTATCTATCTATCTATCTATCTATCTCCTATCTATCTATCTATCTATCTATCTATCTCCTATCTATCTATCTATCTATCTATCTATCTATCTATCTCCTATCTATCTATCTATCTATCTATCTATCTATCTATCTATCTCCTATCTATCTATCTATCTATCTATCTATCTATCTTCTATCTATCTATCTATCTATCTATCTATCTATCTATCTCCTATCTATCTATCTATCTATCTATCTATCTATCTATCTATCTCCTATATCTATCTATCTCCTATCTATCTATCTATCTCCTATCTATCTATCTATCTATCTATCTCCTATCTATCTATCTATCTATCTATCTATCTATCTCCTATCTATCTATCTATCTATCTATCTATCTCCTATCTATCTATCTATCTATCTATCTATCTCCTATCTATCTATCTATCTATCTATCTATCTCCTATCTATCTATCTATCTATCTATCTCCTATCTATCTATCTATCTATCTATCTATCTATCTCCTATCTATCTATCTATCTATCTATCTATCTATCTATCTATCATCTATCTATCTATCTATCTATCTATCTCCTATCTATCTATCTCCTATCTATCTATCTATCTATCTATCTATCTATCTATCTATCTCCTATCTATCTATCTATCTATCTATCTATCTATCATCTATCTATCTATCTATCTATCTATCTATCTCCTATCTATCTATCTATCTATCTATCTATCTCCTATCTATCTATCTATCTATCTATCTATCTCCTATCTATCTATCTATCTATCTATCTATCTATCTATCTATCTCCTATCTATCTATCTATCTATCTATCTATCTATCTATCTCCTATCTATCTATCTATCTATCTCCTATCTATCTATCTATCTATCTATCTATCTATCTATCTATCTCCTATCTATCTATCTATCTATCTATCTATCTATCTATCTATCTCCTATCTATCTATCTATCTATCTATCTATCTATCTATCTATCTATCTCAATTTCAGTAAAAATATTCCCAACAAATCTATTTGCTGTATTATATTAGTACTAAATTGGCAGGAGCTGAAAACAAAATTCTATGAAATAGGGGCCTGGGTTCCTTCTTGTAAGACTGGAGATACCCATAGGTTCTATTTACCTATCAGCCATGTGCAGGAGACCAGACCTTTGGGTTATGCAGATGTGATTATAAATGCTTACATTTAGTTCAAATCTCCACTTTCTCAATTTAATACAGTATGACAGGACATGCTAAGAAATATAAAAAAAACAAAAAACTTTTTACAGTTTTTTCTAATGTATCATTTTTATCTTTTTCAGTATATTTGTGGCATGAAAGTAAGAATACAAAAGACATGAGCTTAATAAATGAGACAATAATACCGGGTGTGTTAGTTCTGGAGAACCATAGAGTTAATCAAGAGCCACAACCATTCCATTAAAGTGGATTAGCAGATCTGAATGATCCCGCACATAATTCCACTTATGAATGACCAGAAGGCAGTAAAACAAAGATTGCTAATTTATAAATCAGATGGTGGTTTCTAATCACAGTAAAGTGGATATGCTGCCGCATCAACTCTCTAATTGGCCATTAAATTGCCAGCACACAAATGTCCAAAATGTCTAGAAAAAGCCAGAAATGACTAATGAATTATCTACAGAATGCAGGTGTCAGGTAATTGGCCCGCAAAATATTCATCTTTCCCAAACCAATAACTTTGGATTGTACATGGGCAGGTAAAAGACAACTGCTGATAGATTTTTCTGACATGTATTTATTAGAGTTGGGGGCGAAACCCTCAAAAATTTGCTTAGTTTTGGGTTCATCCGGTTCAGGTTCCTGATTCGTTTCGGGTTGGTATGAACCCTACCTTAAATTAGCTTAAACATAGTATAGAAGACTCTTACTCTTATGTGAAGACTCCTGAGTATAACAGGTAGAGGTCCAAGGGAGGTATTGGCATGGCAGTGGGAAAAAAATAAAATCATACTCACCTATCCCCAACGTTGTAGTGTCCTTCCGACATGTTCCAGCAATTCTGCTCAACAGGTTTCTACCAATCAGCAGCTTCAACTCAGGAAGGGAGCCAAGAGAAGCCGCCAGAGCTGAGGAACTGGGATGTACTGGGAGGACACTGGAGCATCGGGGACAGGTGTGAATGCATTTTAAATAAAATGTAACTGTAGGGACTGTAGGGTTATAGGTTGGACTTGATGGACTGATGTCTTTATCCAACCTCATCAACTATGTAACTATGTAACTACCCCTGGCTGCTTTAAAGTTTTGCCTGGACAACCCCTTTAAGCGCTCCTGCTATTCAAGTAGTATGGATGATGGGGAGGATCATCTTCCACTGCACCAAGTGACACAGACAGTAGATGGTAAAGGTCTCAGTGGCAAGACTGGTGCTCCAAGGAGCTGAAGTCCCGCCCCCAGTGCACCAACTGCCTCATTTCTAGACATGAACGAGTACTATTCAAAACTCCCATTTCCAATAGCACACTCCCATAGGAATGAATGGAGCCGACACGCAGGGGGTTAAGTCTGCATACCGGCTGCTTCCATTCATTCCTATGGGTGCGTGCTATTGGAAACGGGAGTTTTGAATAGTACTCGTTCATGTCTACGGAGCCATTTCCATAATCTGCTGTCCCAACTTGAGACATAAACAAAGGTATGTTATCATTCTAATCTTCTGTATCATGAGGTGGCAGCAGCTGGATATGCCTGGGGTAGGTGTAGACCCCTCTAAGTGGGATTTCATACTCTCTGGGAGGGTCCTGATGGTCATGGCCTGTAACATTGTGCTATTCATGGTAATCCTGACTGTGATGGTTATGACATGACTGCTGTTATATTAATGTTATATTTTATATCTTATGGAACATTTTTGTATTTTGGGCGCCTTGGTTCTTAAATTTTATGTATAAATAAATCACTGAAATCACGTCGGCCACAAAATCCCATCACCGTCTGACACTGCCTGTTCTGTAGAGATCAGGTCATACTGTGCTGTAATGTGATCTCTACAGACAGGCAGTGCCAGCCGCTCATGGGATTTTGTGACCTACATGAAACTGCGTGACTTCAGGGATTTATTTACACATAAAATTTAAGAACCAAGACCCCAAAAACTGAAAAAATGTTACATTGTAAAATGTCAATAGTTCTAGGTCATTCCCTTTAAATTCTCTCCTACTTTTATGTTTCCCAACCCCATCAGAGCTTTAGTTCTTTTTACCCCTACAGACACAGCCGGTGTAATTATAGCTGGCATCTGTTTTCGCGGGTATCCGGTGATGCCCATTCTGTATTAACAACCATTATACATTACGATATTTCCATATTTGCATTTTGTGGAAATCAGAGCGCTCTCGGGGCGAGGCTGTTACATTGAGCAGACCCTTGTGGAGAGTAGAACTGGTTAACAACTCTTAGAAATGTTTTACTGCTAAATTGCAAAAAGTAAAATATGTTGGCGGAAATGTTGTACGATTTTTATGGACTGTATTTTATGCTTGATTGAAATTCCTCCGCACTCCGGCACTGATTTAGCTGGAAATATATTATTACTGTAACTTACTGGTGAGACCTACAGGCTGCAGACCAAAGAATTACTCCGACTCCATGCTAATATTAATACATTACATTTCTATAAAGCAAAATATTCATCTCTTTATTAAAACCAGCTAGTAAAATGTAACGCTTTCTCTATTTTATTTTTCATTATTTTTATTCTAATTGTTTTTTATTGTGTAGATAGTGAGTCCCATATTGGGATATATATATATATATATATATATATATATATATATATATATATATATATATATATATATATATATAGTAGATTGTGAGCCCCATATAGGGATATATATATATATATATATATATATATATATATATATATATATATATATATATATATATATTGGCATCACAATGTACATGTTTCCTATCAGTATGTCTTTGTAGAATGGGAGGAAGTCCACACAAACACAGGGAGAACATACAGACTTCAAGAGTCAGCCGTGGTAAATATATACTCTAGAACATTGTCATGTCAGAATTGTCTGTACTTAGGAAGGAATTAACATACCAGATTACTAGATCTAGATTTTCTACAATATTTTATAGTTACACCAGGCAGAATTACATGTAAAGCCATCAGCAGTAATAATAGTAGTAGTAATGGATAGGTGAGGACAAACTGCTTCTTATTGTCTACAGTCTATGGAGAAAATGAAAATGTGCTGCAGCCATGATGTGGCTACTAGAGAAAATACCTGCTAAAATACAATGTATGAAGGTTGATACAGTCATAGAACGACTGCCCAGTATCTACTTTACTATTGTAATCTTCTCCTCCATTACTGAGGCTGAGAAATCTAAGTGTGCTTTCTGCTTCTCCTAGTCTCCGTGATCTCCGGACTGACAATGGTCTGTTTAGCTTCATGGATGTTGTCGGAGCAGGACTTGAAGGAATTGGTTTGCCAAAATTTTCTTCTAATGTTGAGCCAGATAATCCAATCTGCAGCCAAGCAATGATAATACATGTCTTTGTGGAACACAACACTAATGCTCCCTTCTAAGTCCGTGTCATTCAGATGAATTACTCAGAAAGAAAACCTATAAAGTTCCAGAGGAAGTCTCCGGAGAACCAGAGAGATTCTTTACTACTATAAGATTTATTCTGGAAGTCACAAGGAATCCAAAATTTATGAATGAAAATAGAAGACGATAAAATAAGCCAGAAAAGCGAGTGGAATAACGAGGTAAAATGGATAATGCAATTACTATCACATACTGGTATACGGAATGGCCAACAATACACCGATACCTCAAAGAGGACCTAGCGCAACCTCCAGCAACCACAATGTTATCCATTGCTGCAGCCCCTTGATTCTAGAGATATCCCAGCACTTCTGTAGTGGACTCCTCTAACATACTGAGGCCATGGGACTGTTTGGTACTTTTATAGTCTCTAACGGTTCAAAAAATTTGGCCTAAATCAACAGTGAGTAGATAACATTGTAAAGTATTTTATATAAGAGAAAAGTGCTTCTTTCTCCACTTATCTGGCTCTGTTTCTGCTCTCTCCTGCTAAACTGATTTTCATTCTAAAATATCTGCTGAATTCCTTTGTACTTGGGTGAGACTGAAGGTGACAAAGATGTTATATTACAGCTCCTAATGGAAGCGTTTGGTGTTAGGAGTGCGGCCATAGCCTCCGCAGTGCAGGTTGTCCGTCTTCTCCAGTCTGCACTCCGGGATTCCCTGGGTCTGGGGAGGCTCCACAGCATTGTGCAGGAGTTGCCGGTCTCCTCCTGAGCCCGACCAGGGACTTCCGGTTTGTCAGGCCTAGAGGTGGGCTAACCTATTTAAGGATGGGCTCTGGCTCCGGACCTTCGCTGGCTATTCAGTGTTCCTCATGGTCTGTTTTCTCTTTGGTATTTGACTGCCTCGTTTCTGATCCTCTTGCCTTGACCTTTGGAGAGTTGCCTTGACCTTGCGTCTCTGGAGAGTTTTCAGACAGTACATGGGATTCTCCCTAAAAACTCATTTACATAAGGGAGAAAGAAGATATTTCTCAGGAACGGCGTTGCGGATCAGAATAATAACGGTAAGAGAAGGCTAGACTTTCTTAAGGCGACTCCTACATGTACTAATGATAGAATCCCTTTAACACAAGAATACAGTAAATGATTGTTCAGCATTTCCCATGGCTAAAGCTCAGTAGATTCTTTATACAGTATATCCGATGTTGATGATTTCCTCCTCGGTGCCTTGTGCATTGCACCTAATAGTAACTCATCCTAGAACACCAGCGGTGCTGATATCTGTAAAGTATAGTCATTTTCCCATACCATACACTTCATACAGAAAACTCCTTTATCAAAGTAATATTTTTTATTACACATTTCGCCCTGTGTTGTTAGTTATACTATCTATCTATCTATCTATCTATCTATCTATCTATCTATCTATCTCCTATCTATCTATCTATCTATCTATCTATCTATCTCCTATCTATCTATCTATCTATCTATCTATCTATCTATCTCCTATCTATCTATCTATCTATCTATCTATCTATCTATCTATCTATCTATCTATCTCCTATCTATCTATCTATCTATCTATCTATCTATCTCCTATCTATCTATCTCCTATCTATCTATCTATCTATCTATCTATCTATCTATCTCCTTTCTATCTATCTACTATCTATCTATCTATCTATCTATCTATCTATCTATCTCATATCTATCTATCTATCTATTCTATCTATCTATCTATCTATCTATCTATCTATCTATCTATCTATCTCCTTTCTATCTATCTACTATCTATCTATCTATCTATCTATCTATCTATCTATCTATCTATCTATCTATCTCCTATCTATCTATCTATCTCCTATCTATCTATCTATCTATCTCCTATCTATCTATCTATCTATCTATCTATCTATCTCCTATCTATCTATCTATCTATCTATCTATCTATCTATCTCCTATCTATCTATCTATCTATCTATCTATCTATCTATCTATCTATCTATTATATCTATCTATCTATGGCATTGCCAGTATTCTGGTGAGTGAAATAGTCGGGTTTACGATGGGAGAGGTTAAACCTGGCCTTCAATGTCTTTAGCTGCGCTCTGTCTGCTTTGGATCAGCTGCCTAAGCCTATAATGCCTTAGGCTCAGCTCTCATAGCTCTCTGAAGTCAAATGAGAGAAGACTAATACATCTGGATGAAATGGCGGCGTGTGCAGAGAAGACGGGCTCATGTGATTATATCTCAGGCTGGGCTGC
Organism: Leptodactylus fuscus; assembly: GCF_031893055.1. Taxonomy (NCBI): domain Eukaryota; kingdom Metazoa; phylum Chordata; class Amphibia; order Anura; family Leptodactylidae; genus Leptodactylus; species Leptodactylus fuscus. The sequence continues at coordinate 1,006,833 of NC_134275.1, forward strand.
CCTAATAAAAGAACCGGAAAGGTCTTAGCTCCTTCCATGTTACGTGATGTTCCTTTGCATTGCTTTCTCGCGCTCGCCTTGTCTGTTTGCACAAACAAATCCTAAATACATAGAGTTGTAATATCAGCCAGGATCACATTGGCTCTACCATAATACAAAAGATGAGATGTCAAATATAATATAATGAATAATTTATTGGGAACAAATCTGATGGTGGTTGCATTGGCAAGCAAGACCAAACCATGGACACAGCTGCAACAACCCCCAGCGACCATTGTATATAACATCATTCTCTTGTTTATCATCAGTAATTGGAGCTAACAGTTTGAGTTGTCTCTTAGGCCACATCTGCGTTGTAGACCCCCCGAATGGGATACCGAATGCATTGGCAAGCGGTGAGCAAATGAAACCTATGCGTTTCTAGAACAATGCCCCTTACTCATACAGTTACCCCTCAGGTTCTCACCGGCAAAACTTCCAGTTGTACTCAGGGATTTGTCCTCAATCTCCTGTGTGGCTACAGATACACAGAAATGGCTAACCCGGATGAACTCTATGAGCAAACTTCCAGAAAGGCCTGAACACTTCTATCTTATACAGCCTAACCCAATGCAACAAATCTGAGGTTCCCCCATCTATAGTCCCGAGATGTGTCTTAGAAGATAATCAGCTTTTCTTAACAACATGGTTTTGTGATATTGTTGCACAAGATCTTTTATGTGTCCATGTTTGGCCATTCACAGCTTTTCTAAGGTTTTTCTAATGTCTTGCAATATTGTCTTAAATTGTCTTCCTAGGAATTGGGGTCTTAAACCAAACTGAAGCTAAGGTGAGGATGGACACCTCGGAATTCATAGAGCTGAATATTAAAACATGGCGATGTAATAGGTGCTCTGCTAGCTTCATTCTATGCCGTGTCTCCATATTGTGTTTCCCTCTCCAGGTGTATTCCTGGTTTTATAGATTTTATTGCAAAAAATTAAGTGATTTAAGTGAAGAATAGGCCAATATAATGTCTAAGGAGATCACATCCCCAATATGCCACAATTATCACCCAGATATGTAGCAGGATATGAAGCAAAAAAAACTTAAGGAGGATTCTGGATTTAAGGACAAGTTGATCCAGTCTTTTATACTGACTGTCAGATTGGTGTCGGGATGGATTGGGGCAATTGGCTGGAGCCTCGTGGGGTTTTTTTGCCTTCCCCTGGATCAGCACTGTCGGGGATTGTAGGGTTATTGGTTGGACTTGATGGACTGATGTCTTCATCCAACCTCATCTATTATGTAACTATGTAACAGTCTTTCTTTAAGCCAATATATTATCTTTATTAACTATGAGCTGTATTGACATATTAAAGGTGTTTTCCCACTGCTAACACTTATTCCCTATCACGAGAATAGGAGCTAAGCGCTGTATTTGATCGCTGATAGTCCTACTAGTGGAATCCTCACGAATCACCAAAACGTGTCCCCCGAGGAGTTCTCTATTCACTGATATGGGACTGAAAAGGATATCTACTCTGTAAATCACATAGAAGTGAATGGAGAAATACTTGAGCGCCATCTCCACTTGGGACTCCCAGTCTTTATACCCCCAGCAATCAGACTCTTATCCCCCATACTGTGTTAAGGAAGGGGGGAGTAGCCATTGTTCATTTAGGATTCAGCTAGGGATCGGATGTTTAGCACCATGCAGAAGAAAGTCAAAAAGTCCAAAACATGGGTTATGTGCAAAACCTTGACCTACAGTATATTGGATATAGATGTTCCGTTCCATCTACACACTTTATTGCGTTTATACAGATTCCCCAGTGTCTATTCCGCAATACATAACATTACATTATCATGTTGAGCCCCTGTCCTCGATTTTCATGTTTTCGAGCCCCAATTCTTCATGACCTGACTCCATATTTGACATCTGGTTATTTTTTAAACAATTTTAGACTGCACAATTATATCGTGTTCCTGTTCTTAATTTTCTTCTAGGATGCAAAGTTACAATGCAGAACATGACCATGCCGAGGAAAATATTGTAGCAGAATTGGCAAGACGTTTGACGTTTCGCCTCTGCCGTTGAAGCCCTCGGAATACAAATGGTCGTCTTTCCAATACGAGCTTCTTGTGCGTGTTTTTTTTCCTTCTTGCTGTAGGTACGGTTTCTTTATAACAAGCTCCCAGATGATTTCAAGAAAGAACATTTTGCACTAAAACATTATTTTCAAGCTCGATAAAAAAGTTTACGACAAGCGTCTTCGATGTGCGTGGTGTAATTTGTAGGTTTGTAAATACTATTAATAACGCAAGCATCGTGTCATGGCCGCCTTTCACTTGTGTTCATGGTTTAAGGTTTTTGGATGGCGTCTGAAATAGTTAATGTTTTTTTTACCCGTCGTTTTGCTTTTTCATCTTGCGTCTCTGCTGACTGAGCACAACACAATTTATCAGCAAAATGAACTAGTTCATTGGAAATCTCCTTGAAATGCAATGTATACTTTCCAGTACATTAACTTCGTAACTTTCACATATGGATTTGTTTCAAATGTGTTTCTGGAAGATCCTCGGTCTAAAATAAGGGATCCGTCTAAACTCTCTCCGATGTGACCTACTAAGCTGCCTGACACTTGAATGAATTACTTCTAAAATGCAATAAGAAACGCAATGGCAAACAAGGGCTAGAATCACGTTTGTGCGGGTCCAGAACGTTTCTCGTAGCTGTCAGATTATTTTGGATTTCAATTTTTTTTACCACCATAGTTTTTATTATATTTACTAAAACCAAAGACAATAGAAAACAGAGTAAAGGCACAATGCCATCCATTCAGCATGTAACCCTTTGATGACAAGACCCAACCGATATATATAGGGTGCAATACCGCTACCAAGGGGTTATCACAATCCTCTATATTTGCAGACGGCAATCTTCTGCAATGGCCAGGGTTTCAGAGACCTCTGATCCAGACTGTTTCATCCCTTAGCAGCCACAATCAATAGTGACTGCAGAATGTAAATGGTTAAACAAAGGCAAGAAGTTCCCTTTGAAACCCCAAGTGCCCCCACTGTTAAGCTTTTAGTTCAATAGCAACTCTTTGGCTGTGTTCACGTAGAGGAATTTGTCGCAGATTTCGCTCCCAAATCGGAGCAGATTCCTCCCAGAAAAAGCCAGCCATTGTTTGTAATGGGAGGTAGAGATCACAGCAGGATACGGAAAAAGAAGCGTTCTGCTCTATCTTGTCGATTAATCTTGTGGCGGGGTCTGCAGCTTGAGACTTTCGGATGAAGGGGTCTAATAGGAGTGGGATGCTGCCACAGAATTCTAATGCACTGCATCGGCATCGGCATACTGTCACGGCTAGACCACGGCCGAAACACCAGCGGCGGAAAATGAAGAGGAAGCTATGTGAACATACCCTTCATGTGGAGCACTATGGCAGCTGTGGGCCTAACAAAGGTAACAAGGCCTTTCATGTTCTACAATAGGGGAGGCAGGGGGCTGAGACTAACTGGGGCTGAGACTAACTGGGGCTGAGACTAATGGCTTCCACAACTGCGCCCTGCTATGTAGTGAACAGGGCTCTTAATCCGAGCAGGAGATGCAGTGCTAAGCTTTATTAACCCCTTTAATATTTGCATCTTATGCACTTGAGAAAGGAGCTTGCAAGCCCCAAAACACATTGTGCCCCTGTACACAATAAAGGAACTTTCCACACACATTGGGGTAAGTGCTGATCTCCTTTCCATCCTTCGGAATGGTCCTCTTTACACTGATATGCTCATTAGTCTCTGTACTGTCATGTGGGCGGTGTCAGGTAGGAACAGACAAGGGGGTGTGGTTCTGAGGGGTGGCACTTCGAGCTCCGTGTCGCACACCCCTGACACTGTCCTTTTGACATTACAAAGGTTAAATTATACATTAGCATGGCCTGAAACATTTGTATTCCCCACTGACTTCTTGAGTTACTATTGTGCATTGCTGGGACTTTTGTTTCCGACTCTTGGTGGTTGCCCCTTTTTGGACTGTTATGTTCCTTGGACCTCAGGCTTTGGCCCATTGTTTTTCTATGTCTTATGTTATACTGCCTTTTCTTGTTATATTTTTGAAAACCTTTAATAAAATTTGATTATACCTACAGATCACTTCAGGCACCAAAACTACCTGCACTTGTTGCTCAAGAATGGTGGGGGCTAAGGAAAAAATTCCAACTGTGTTGCAATCAGCGATGCAGCACCTATAAATATATGCTACAAAGTAGAATTGTTGGAGGTGGGGAATGGTCCTCTTTCTGATACCTTTTTGTCTTGAGTTATATCCACTCTATTGTGACCTTTATAAGATATTTAGAAATCATCGAGACTCATCATAGTAAGCCTGTGCCGGGATTATATCAAGGACATCATTTCCCAAGGACTCTGCAATAAATAACAGGTTCCTGTTTAATAAATGATATAAAAATGCGACTAAAATGTTTGCAAAACTTTGTAAAAAATGTATAAAGCCTTATGGCAATTCCCTGGTTGGCTCCATGTGATGGCCTTACATTTGTGTCAAATACCATTTAGCATCCCGGCAGCTGCACACGCTATATACAGGGCATAATGGTCCTTGGAAACCTAGCAGTGAGCTCTCGCATTAAGTATTTAGTGGGTTTATCTTTTACCCTAATCTGTGCAGGAACAATAATTATCCCCAATCCAATGTTGTTGCATGTGATACATTCATTGCTAATGTTTCATTACTTTGCATTCTAAAGATGAGGATTGTCCTTTCTAGTATGGCGGTAAATGTATTGCTTGACCTCCCGTTTAATGCGCTGAGTCCCAGTGGTCCCAGTAACATATTCATGGCTTATAGGGATACGCTATAGGTCACCTTCAAGCTAAACTTTGCATTACCTTTGGAAATTAGCTTGTTTGCTCTAGAGCGGCCTTTCTTTCCTCTGCTCGTTTCATCTGTTTACTGTGCTTGCTGGAACAATAATGTGCGAGAACCTTCCTAACAGGTATTTATATAGAGATGGCGTCTCCGGTGTAAACCTCCTGAAATGTTCCTTCTGCCGCGTGCTGGTGGGATTGTAAAAGAAATGTTGAATTGTTTTAATTTTCATTGGGTGTTGGTAGGATCTATAAATGAGAGATGCGGCATATTGACATTCATTGGATGTAAGCCGGCAAGCAGCTGGTAACAATGACTCTCAGGCAAACAGTCAATAAGTGGCCCACCGACTAGAAAAGCATTTTTAGTATTGAGTTTTAGTATATTATTACTAGGGAATGAGCACATGTATTACAGTGTAAAGCACAATTAGATGTAGACAATGCCTTTGTTCGCACGCGCTCCCTTGGTTGAGCTTGTTTTAGCTTTTTTGTACTTTGTCATTTGCTATTGCCGGGTTTGTGAGTTTTCCAAATAACGCCACCTTGCATAGCTTTATACTGACTACCCTTGTTACCGTATTCAGGGTCACATCCCATAGAAAATGGAAAAAGCCATTGCAATTTTCATTAGAATCCATGCACACAACTGCTTTATTTGTAGATTGAGAGCCCTATATAGAGTTCACAATGTCCATATTTTTCCCTATCAGTGTGACTTTGGGGTATGGGAGGAAACCCACACAAACATGGGGAGAACATACAAACTCCTTGCAGATGTTGTCCTTGGCAGGACTCGAACCCAGGACTCCACTGAGCCACCATGTTGCCCCACACATGACTGTTTTTGACATCTTAGTGCCCATGACTTTTTAATTGATTGCATTAGAATCAATGCGTTCTTCGGGGCTCATGTACACATCAGTTTTGGGTTTTTTTTGGTTTTTTTAAACTGATCAGTATATCTAGAGAATGTATTATGTGATTCCATTTTCACTGCCCATTGAAGTCTATGGATAAGTGAAAACTTTGATGTTGTCTATTGGCAATTTGTCTTTCAATGGTCCATTGCTAAGGCTATAGTCACATCTGCACCAGAGTCTCTATTTGAGACTGCATGGAGGTTTTTTTCAGTTTTAAAATGGTGGACACCTGACAAAACCCATTAAAAACAATGGGGTCATCTGGGCTTCGCGTGTAACAGCTATTTTAGCAGTCTGCCTCTTCATTGTTTTTGTCCACCAATGGACCAGAACAAAGGAGAGTCAGCGTTAGTGTGAAACCAGTGTAAAAGACATATGTAAGACAATGCAAAGATGAAAAAGGATGCAACACAGATGCAAAACAGATATTAAATAGGGAAAAACGGATTGCAAACAAATGCAAAAATTGGAAACTTCGAGAAGTTGTGGGCATAGGGCACAGTTGGAAGGAGAAGTACAGTATAAGGCTACACGCATGATATGCAAGTTGTGGGGGGCCGATTCTACAGTGGAATGCTCTTCCATGATATCTACTTATTTGGACTTGAAAAACCTGCGGACTCTTTCAAATTAATCCTTTGTGTCTATTATTTATGCTTGGAAGATGCCTGCAGCCGGCAAACAGGAATTTTGCCAGAACTGTGGAAGGCTTTGTTACAGCCTAGGAACCAACAATCCCCCCACAAGTTAAGGAGAAGCATGAAACAGAAAGTGGAGATAAAGTATGGAGGACTAATCATCCCGACACTCTTGTCTCCCTGGATGGCTTCAGACCTCTTTGGGCGGATAAGACGCATGACAGTGGTAAGAAGAAAAGAGGAGGACTTGCTATGAAAGATGGTGCATAATGGAGAATATTCATTGGAGCATTGGACTGCGATGGGGACAGTCTGTATACTCGGCCATGTGCATGAGGCCTTAGCCCTTTATATTTCCAATTTCTTTTTAATCTTCTTCTGGTCTTTTTTAAAAATTTGTTTTAAAAATGTCTGAAAATGCCCCATAGACCCTGCTTTTCCTGCAGAAAATGCTGTATACTACCCTAGGCTGTCAGCATCACATTTTAGCAGCCATGTTACTACAAGTTTTATCCGGATCAGAGGTCTAGTGACCTGAACTTGCCTCATCGTAGAGAACTAGGGAAGAAATTTGCTGTAACTGTAACGCAGATACTACAATGCAGCCGTATTACAGCTGTGTGAACAAGACCTACAGCTGAATAATGAGATCAATTTAGAAACCACAAATTCCTATCACTGATGAAACATCTTATAAGGGTAAGTTCAAGTTGCAGAACCACATTTTGTAACTCTCCTCCAGCTGACTAGTGAAGTAGTAAAAATAAGATGGGAATGCAAAAATAAATGTGATTGGAATCCAAATTACTTATAAGTCTAGATTCGGAACAACCAAATACTCCCTGGTTATACTCAGATTGTTTAACCCACTGAATGTTTGACAGCACAGAATAACAATGATTACATGTAGGGATCGGATGTAGGAACATTAGATTATTGTTGTTGACCCTGCACTGCAGAATCTGAAGACTCTCCATAAATCATCAATACTAAGAACAATGTCATCACATTAACTGCAGGGTTACAGCAATGATCCATTGAATGGGCAATGTAATGCTTTTATAACTGTGACATATAGCACATACTTTCTAGTATACAGATAACATTACATCTCCAAGCACTAACTTTGGGGACTGCTGCTTCATGTGCTGTTATTAACCTGTAATTCAATCATACAGATGATTTTATGGACAACAAATAGCCGTAATGGTGCTGTTATTAGGAATCTCAGTCTACTAACCACAGCTCTGCTATGCTGATCTAATCAGAGGCTGCGGAGAGATATTTAAGCTCTATTCCTGCTGACCCAGGTGCCTGCTATTAGTTTGTGCTTTAGTGAAGCTCTGATTGCCGTATTACTGACCATTAGCCTGATACTGGATATTCTCTTGTCTTCTGATTTAGGCTCTGAGGATACCTCTCAGATTGACCTTTTTGCTTTGATACATTCACATTTCTGATTCAATGTTATTTTCTTTAGTTTATATAATGCTCTGCCTGTATTACATTTTTTTTTCAATAAATAGGAAATCCCCTTTATATTTTTAACTCAAATAAATCAGAGAGACAGCACCGAGCGGCACATCGTGTAAAACCATAAAATATGGGAAAAACACATACGTGAGTTAGGAAATGCTCTCACGTTGGTATAGTGTGAACACAGTCACAACCACCAGAAACTGCAATAGAACTGATTTAGCAGAGGGTTCCTTTCTGGGTGGATACAACAGAGAGATCCAGTAGTCACCCTAGGGTGTACAAAGATGCACTTGAGGGACCGAAAATAAAACCCTATGGCGATAAAGGAACTGCGCTCCACTAAGGATTAATATCCAAAATGTGAACTCTATTTACCAACACACTACACGATTTGGGGTACACACCCCTTTTTCAAATCCACAAGGAACAAGGAGCTGTCATTTTGCTCCTTGTGCAGTTGAAAAAGGGGTGTGTACACCAAAATGCGTAGTGTATTGCTAAATTAAGTTCAGGTTTTGGATATTGATTTATATTGTATTGATTGCTTTATACTTTTAAGGCTGCACTCACATAGAATTATTTCGAGCCCAGGTGGAATATATAAGTGGGAGATTTATTGTCACTGAAATACCATATAAGCGATGTGTCAGGTATTTCCCCTGTGCAGAATGCAACAGATATATCAGCAGGACACAAGTCCATATTTATAATACAGGGCCACGTTAGACCTGGCATTGCTTGCATCAGTTTTCATCATTATTCTATTTTAATCTTTTATAAAGTCTTATATACATGTATGTGCCAAAAATCAACAGTCGAGTTCTCTGAAGGCTACTTCTTCAAAACCACCTGAAATGGGATAGTTTTGTGCAGATATTTCACTTGTCATCACTCCGTGTACCCTGCTGATTTCAATCTTTGCATTACAAAGCTTGAAAGCCAAAGTAAAAACCTGCAGCATCAATTGACATACTTTAGAATCTGCAGTGAAGCTCAGCTCGTCCAGAAGGATTTTAAGATTTAGTTAAATCATATCCACTGTGAATATCTCAGTAGAGTGGGCAACATCGTAACATAGTAGATAAGGTTGAGGAAAGGCACAACTCCAAATGGTAATCCTGCAGTGTTGATCCAGAGAAAGGCAACCCCCCCCCCAAAAAAAAACCAAACAAACAAACATGAAGGTGTTGCCAATTGCCCCATATCAAGGTAAAAAACAAACAAACATTGAAGATCAGTATGTCTTTGGAGGAAATCCACACAAACATGGGGGGAACATACAAACTCCTTGCAGATTTGGGATTCGAACACAGAACTCCATCGCTGCAAGGCTGCAGTGCTAACCACTGAGCCATTGTGCTGCCCCTGGTGCCTAAGGTCAATATGACACTCACATAATACATGAACATTCCTGTGCCTGTATTCTAAATGTCTGAATAGTTGTCATATCCGTTTTTTACTCCTCTGAAGGTCTTACAGTCACACAATACGTCTTAGTCTATGTGAAGACATCTTGCCTGGCCAGTGACTAAGCCTACAGTAATTAGTTTTATGATTCGTTTATTTAAACAACAGTTTTGCTTTTATGCGAGTCTGAATAGCAGCCAGTGAAGATTTGTATCTTAGTTTATGCGGTTTCATTTTTATTTATTGCCGGAGCCCGGGAATATTGGCTCGCTGATTAGCTTTCCTAATAAAGTTTCTGGGTGTGTTCTTTTATTACCAGCAAATTCACATAAGGGAAGGAAAATGTTTAAAATATAATTACTCACCTCGGCGGGATTGCAGATTTACTTCCTCATTATATTTTGTGTTCCTTGTCAATCCCTAATAAAACACATGAGTAGTTAAAAGTGCGGAGCAAGCTTTCTAAACAGGCGGTATTCTCTGGGATTGTGTTGGAGTTCGGTAGCTAAATCCTTTGTGATTCCTATTTCCGAGGATAAAAAGTAAGCAGATTTTGGGTAACAGATGTCAGAAATTATACATGATATTAGACGCTCATTATTTACAAAATATTATCTTGGGGCTCAGTATTAATAAATCACAACTGCTTGATTGCAGACTTGCCTGAAGCAATCAAAGTCGGTTTCTGAATAAGGACATAAACGGGAACAGAATATCCCAAACAATAAGCAGCACACTCCACTGAACACCGGATAAATAGACTTTGCTAGGCTTTAATCAGTTATTAAAATAATTAGTTTTATCATTTTCTAGGCCATAAAATTGTGATGACTGAGTAATGTTCTGCAATCCATCTGTAAATAATAATGATGTTAGCCTGGGATATACAGGCGGTGGGAGGAGATATAAAACATGCCCGAGTAACACATGGAGCGACTATCTGCACCAATGGAGGGAAAACTACATTTAGAAATATTACATAGTGCCTACAACAGACATAGTTACATAGTTACATAGTAGATGAGGTTGGATGGAGACATCAGTCCATCAAGTCCAACCTATAACCCTACAATCCCTACAGTGTTGATCCAGAGGAAGGCAAAAACTCCATGAGGCTCCGGACAATTGCCCCATTTCAGGTGAAAAATTCCTTCCCGACTCCAAATCTAGCGTACAGTATAAAAACCCTGGATCAAGTGATGGTGAACCCCGTAAGATTTGTTTCAGAAGTACTCTGAATTGTAATTAGTGTACTTTGGGGTTTTCATAGCCCAGTGAATAATAAGAGGACCCACAGATGTTCCCAAAAAAATGAATGACCATCTTAGACTAAAGCCCCACCTTGCGGAAACACAGCTTTTTTAGTTGCAGTTTTTTGAGCCAAAGCCAAGAATGGATTAAGTAAAAGGGAGAAGTCTAAGAATTGCCCATTCCTTTTGTAGCCATTTTTGGCTTTGGCTAAAAAAAAACGCACCAAAATCTGCAACTCTGTGTGTCCCCAGCATTATTGTTATATTTCCTCGACTCTTTAGGGATCTCCTGTGTCAGATCTTCTTTCCTGGAATCTTCCGACCTCCTGGGGGATATCAATAGTCCCTGGGGAACTCTGAGACCTGTGATTGACAAATTTAACAATTTTAAAAAATTTGCAATATTGTATACCGCGTGCACTAAATTTTGTAAACCATTTCAGAAAATATATAGACATAGAGTTCAATGTTAAAAAAAAAAACTAATCCATTTCTGTCCGTTTTTAGACAGACACAAAAACAGCATAGAATTGTGTACAAAAACAGACAGAAGCGGATCCTGTTGTTTGACTTTGATCTATATATAAATGGATGATCATTCATTTGTATCCATTTTATGTATCCGCTTTTTGCATTTGTTAATAGGATCTGATAAATATTTGTAAAAAACATGATCTATGAGGGCCGGATCACATCGGCCTTTAAGGTATTCAGGTTCCCGTTTGCGGGGTTTCCCCAAGTGAACTTCCCTGAACGCAGACGTAATCCGGACCTCACATGTACCTGGGCCAGATTTGCCCCTGACTTACCAATCTTTGTATACAAGGGGTATCATTAGTAAATACATTGGCGTCACATAGCAGGACTATCAGTTATTTCTATATTCTTTACAGTCCGCAGTCGTTTGGATGAATCAGAATCTCATCGCAGTCACTTCATTCACAATTAGAGGAAGAAAGAAGATTTTTTATTTTTTTACAAAGGATGACAATTATCCGAGGAAGGAAAGACTTCTGAAAAACCACCTGACACAACATAGTGTTTTTATAGGTCAAACAAGAGTAAAGATGTGTATCCTATTATATGAAGATGCAAAACATTGTCATGAACTCCTGTCATGTTTGTAAAGGCATCCGTGTGATTGTGACTACAATGTCATCAGGAAAGTCCTCCGCTTGTGAACACTGGCTTATACATTGTGACAGCTGAATTCCCTAATGTATCACAATGAACCATGGCCAAGGTCATGTAGGCATTAGCCACCATGGAAGACGTCTTCTGCCTGAGCCAAGAGAGGACACTACACGATGAGTATACACTAGGAGTATATAGGAAGTATATGGAGTAGGTATATATTTGGTAATTCTATAGTAGGGGAAAATCATATCTAAGCTGTACTGAATGTATACGGTAGTGTCAGTGTTATCACTTATGTTATGGTTAAAGGGGGTTTTGGGGACTGATATTGAGGATCTATTCTTAGGGTAGGTCATCTCAGTCAGGGTTCAAGTCTTGACACTGCCACCATCATTGGATGCATGGGATGGAGGGCACCAGCAAGCGCTTCATTCCCTTCATTGTGTGCCATGAACAACTCTATATATTTTGTACTGGCTGTGTCTGGTATTCCAGCTTAGTGAATGGAAACGAGCTGCAACACCAGGCACTACATGCAAAGTAATGAGGAAGATGCAATGGTCACCAAAGCTGTGGCCATCAATATCAAAGTCCTGGAAAACTGCCCGTTGATGTATAAATGTGATATTTTTAAAAAAACTTTTCAGGAACTCATATATATGTAATATTTATATATACTCAATCACGCAAACATGACTGAATGGATGTGAATGAAATGTGGCACATAGATAGTTTGTAACCTGGATTGTCACATAGGCTACTTTTTATCCTGGTAAATGACATGGCTTCACGACTGTTACGAATTTATGTTCACATACTATATTAAACTGCTCTTGCTCTCAGTTAATTGGAGCTTGCTGATAAAGCCAGGTCTGTTATCTCTCTATGTAAACACACAGATAATCCTCAGTCCATTGTGTACAAGCATCTGCATATTATCTGATCTGCTCTAGTGCTGACACACTGGATGGGAAAACACCTTTAATCCAAATTGGCAATTTGCCAATTTTAAACATGACGGGAAAAAGAAAATCTAATTTGTTGCAAAATTCTAAAACTACGATAGCTATGAAGGAGCCAGAAGTCACAGAGTTCTCCTCAAGCGGAGGTGACGGGGATCATCGACACCAACAAGACACTCATTATATGATGTCCCAGCGAGGTACTGAGATGACATAACAATCATGGGCACAGCACGAGGAATGAGTTCAGTGGCAGGCCAGCTTGAGAGCTACCGAAACACCGGAGCAGGCAAACCATCAACGGCAACAATTTGCTGAATATAGGCAGATCATCGACGCCAACAACACACAGACGAAGTTACGATATACATTTAATGCAAATAATGGACAGCACTCCAAAAATATGAATCCAATGGGTTTGTTTGTTTCTTTATTCCAATACAATATTTCAGGCCTAAGACTACAGGAGCTTTGACAAGCAGTAACACAGTGACATGTGCAGACTTATATAGTGAGTGTCACTCTTACAATTAATGACAATCAAAACATCACACTAAATACATCTAATCAGGAAAGTGAAATGCATCAGTTTGCTTTTGGAGGGTTGGAGGAATCCCAAGGAAACACAAGGAGAACATAAACACTCCTCGCGATTGTTGTCCTTGGTCACTTCAAAGCAAGGACTTTAGTGCTGCACGGCCGCCATGGTTCATACACTGCTACAATGTACAGATTTAGCCAGAAAAACAAGTTGTGGAAGTTAGTGTTTGTCTAATATAGAAGTGAGCGCTTGTACTTTCCTTGTGATTTATGAATGAATGTTTGTGTCACAGTTGGGTTTTACGCTTGCAGAGAGCTCTGAGCGAACATTAGCTGTCAAGCCAAAAACACCTTGACATTAATAACAGTGGACGATGAAATCAGTTCCTAAAGAAATTAATTATAACTGCTGGCAGCGTAGAATCAGGCCCTGCAGGGCACCGACGTGGGTTTCCTAATTATCATTATTATTTATCCCATTGGTTTTTATGGTAACGACCGGAATGTTTAATTTGTAGAAACTATTTTGTTGAAAGGAATGTATAACAGACACAACAAGCCAATTTCAATGTTACAAGAGAAAGCGCTGGATACATTGTATCTGCAACAACGTCATACCCTAAAGGTACAGTATGAAGGTCTATGACGACATAACAAAGGGTTTGGTTCCCTGTTATTTTCCAAGTATTTGCCGTAGTAGGTGATCTCTGGCAGGAAAACAATGGGGTGAATTTATTAAGATTGAAATTTTATACACCAGTCTCAATGACGTCCCCGACTGGCTCTAACTACGCATGAATTATCAAGAGACTCCAACCTCTTAAAGGGGACCTTTCATGTACTCAGGCACATGCAGTTTTATATATCTCTAGAAAGCCGACAGTGCAGTGGATTCAGTGCACTGTCGGCTTTCCTGTTAAATGCCCCTGGGGGAAGAGCTATCGGTGCAGTTACCAATAGCTCTTCACTGTCAGAAGTTACCAATAGCTCTTCACTGTCAGAAGGGCATTCCTGACAGTCTAGCTGGGAACGCCCCTCCTGACAGTACTGTCCATAGCACTCTACTGTCAAAGAAGGCGTTCCTTACTGCCCAGCCATGATGTTGAGTGGTGAGGAACAACCCCCAGTACTAGTCTATGGGTTAGTACTGTCAGGAGGAGGGGGGCATACTTGATAGATAGTAGACTGATCTCTTCCTACCCAATGTACTGTTGCTAGCTCTGCTTACCTATATTTGGACGGCCTCTTCCCACTAATATGCTTTCTTATTCTTGAACCATTTCCTATGCTCATAGTTACATAGTTACATAGTAGATGAGGTTGGATAAAGACATGAGTCCATCAAGTCCAACCTATAACCCTACAATCCCTGCTCAGAGAAATTCTGACATTTCTGGAGTCCCTAACAAGGGTTCCTTCTATAAAGTGATAATCTATGCGGATGCCGGCCAAGCCTCTGAAGGAGCACGCCTTCTTCAGTGCAATCCCTAGCTGCCATTTTCTGCTTTCAGTGGTGATGCCATAGCTCAAGAACTTAACTACCTGCAGACCCTTCCTCCACTTGTAAGTTCAATAAGATAAGATAAGATAATTCTTGATTAGTCCTGCCATGGGGAAAATCAGTATTCGATATTACCCCAGGAGGAGTACTCCAAATGGTTAAAATGCACATTTTACCAGCTATTTTCAAAATGAATCTTCTCCAGAGATTTCCATATTTCCAGCCTTTCTGATGTGAATGCCGAACTCCACCTTTAACTCTCTCATCACCAACTGGAACTCTTGTCGGGGTCGAAAAACTGTCTAGTGTCAATTATACTTTGTTATATAGGAACAAGCCTCAAGGGATCGTAGAACTTAAGAGAATAGCACCTGGCGTCCCATTTATCTGGCATATTATATTAGAGCTGTCATGGACAATATATGGAGAAGTCCTTACCTCCATCAATGCCCTACTTTTACATATCCTTTAGTCTTGTGGTTTCCTCGCACCCTTACGGAGTGGTGTGGACCTTTTCTTGAAGAGAACAATATTACGGCTTGAGCCTATAGGTTATAAGGACACGTTGATCCAGGGTTTTATACTGACCGCTGGATTGGAGTCGCAAGTAATTTTTCCCCTGAAGTGGGGCAATTGGCCGGAGCCTCATGGGGTTTTTTTTGCCTTCCCCCAACACTGTCGGGGATTGTAGGATTATAGGAAGGACTTGATGGACTGATGTCTTCATCCAACCTCATCTACTATGTAACTATGTGATTGAAACTGTAGGTGCAGGATAATATAGCACGCTTTAGGCCATTGCTTTGCTTCTCCTCCACCGCTGCCCACTTGGCCTTACAAGAAGTCCCATTTTTTGATGATGGAGAACGTGGAAGAATAAAGTGCAGCTCTTTGTCTATATTGATATATACACATCTAGGTGCACCGATGGAACATCTCCTCATTGTCCTTTTACCTTTTTATAAGGCAGGTCGCTCTATGTCCTCTATTTCTAGACTTTTTCTATATCACATTTCTTTGAGCACACAACTTTACGAACACCAGGTGGCCGTTGCCTTCCATTTGGACTCCATGCTGAGCAGGATTTCATTAATTTATAGTGAGTGTCCTTGGTTTTTACACAATTTCTAAGTTGCTAAACTGTAAAAAAGAGACAGAACGTTCTCTCCAAAACTAGAGATTGGTAAAGCGAGCGGCGCAGTGACCTGCCGGGATCTATAGAGTAATGCGTTTAAGTCTCTTCTAGTAAACAAATATAAATAATGAAAAATGTAAATGAATGTAATTTTAGTTTGTGTGTTTGCCTTTTGGTTATCAGGATATTACGGCTGCCGTGACGGTAATTACTTTGAAATATTTGCATTGTACAATGGCCAATAGAATGTTAATGAAGACGGCATGTAGCTGAAGAAAATGAAGCGGCTTTATGGTTTCTTCTGTGACATACGCTATAATATAGAATCTTTGTTTAAAGAGACTTTAACTTTATTTTACACTTTCTTCTTTATTTTTTTCTAGTGATGTCATTGTTAATGTTCATCCCTACGGTGAATAAGGCCGTAACCAAAGAGCAATGACGTGGTTGTATTGTAGGACTTGTATTATTGTATAACTGGGTGACATTGACTTGTATGTCTGACCGCCTGCTTGTGTATGTACTGCTGGAGATTGTCACTTGACAATTGATCATTTACCTTTGACCCTTAATCTGTCGTTTTAGTTTGATGATGTTATGACCTGACCCCTGACCTAGGCTATTATCTATTGGAATCCATTGTTAGATACGGATCATGACTGAAAGGATCATATGAAACAGTGTGTTCTCTTATATGAAGTATCAACCCAATATACTATAGTTCAGTGATATGATTTCACTTTCTGTGTTATCGTAGAGTGTGAGACTTTCTGGTTCTCCAATCTAACAAAGAAAACTAAGACTCTGTTCACATTTCTGTTATTTTTTTCTGCTTCTTGTTCCAAAATGGCCTCAATCCATCATTTAAGTGAGACTAGCAAACCATTGACTTAGAATGAGTCTATCGAGTTTTGGTCCTGGTGTCATTTCAATGGGAAGAATAGCAAAGTGTATTACACTAATCTCCTCCAGAACAATCAAGTATCAACAACTGAGATCAGACTCCAAGATTAATGAAGATAATTCAATGAAATAAAATCACAAATAATAACGGAATCATTGAATGTCGACCATTATATCAAGGAGCTGGGATGACTTTTAGATAATTGTAAGCCCTTGCAGATAGTGTTCTCAATCCCGCTGCACCAGTCAATCAGTATTATGTATGGGATTAATATAATAATGTACAGCACCATAGAATAATATAATAATGTACAGCACCATGGAATTAATGATGCTATATAAATAATAATAATAGTAATAATATGGGCAACAGGGTGGCTCTGTGGTTAGTTTTGCAGCGCTGGAGTCTTGGGTTCGAATACCGCCAGGAACAGTATCTGGAGTTTGCATGTTCTCCCCGTGTTTGCATGGATTTCCTCCCATTCTACAAAGACATACCGATAGATAAATAATGTACATTGTGATCCCTATATATACTGTATACATATATCTATATATATATATATATATATATATATATATATCCATCCCTATATGGGGCTCATAATTTACATAAATAAATAATAATAGTAATATTCCAGAAGAAAAATAAAGTTGGTCCGCACTCCTCCTTGAAGTTTTCGTAAAAATTAACCTTTAATGCATCCAATTAAAAACTAGAACATACATAGTGGATAGTAGGAAAAAATAAAGTGTTTGAAAAATAATACAGATCATCCAATAAAATCTCTTCTGATGTCTTTGGAACTTTTTAGGCTTCTATGGAAGGGTTCCTGGTATAATGATTGCCTCCTTCAATAAGCGTACCTCTACTGATCCAGCTCATGTCCTTCTATGAGGACCTCTCACAAGCTCCACCAACTCCAACTCTTTGAATCCTCCGATTGCTGCTTTGTTTCTCATTCTGGCCAAGTTGGATTTTTTTCTCTGTTCCCCGCCATTCCTGAGCAGTTCCCCATTGCTGTTAGTGTCAGTACAATTCTGCTCTCTGCTGTTATATAGAGGTTTAGGGGCATGGTGAAGGTTGTGGCATAGTGAACATACCATTTTGCACCAATGTGCGTTCTTACTGAAAACCAACTTCCATCCTTTAGCTACTTGTTGCCTCTGAGACACGGCCACGTCTGCCACATCTGTCACATCTGTCTTATTCAAATTTGACTGCTGCACATCAGGACCTGTCAATCCTTATATTCAGAGTGCTCTGGAAGGAGAGGCCATGCCCCAAGTGCACCCGCCTGCTCATTTGCATACAGATTAAAAATTGATTTTCTTGAGAGCAAGATGAGCAAGATTGCACTTCGCCACTGAAACGGTCTGTTCACTATCGGCCCCTATAAGTGGTTTCGATGGGATTTTTTTTTGTGGAGCCGTTACAAGATGAGACCTATAGCTGCTGAAACAATAATGTAAATAATATTAATAACATTGATGATAATGGGGATGATTAATCATGGAAACGTTTGCGAGCTGACACGAGCCATGACCTTTCCGCCCACTCAGTCTATTGAGCGGTGTTAATGCTCCGGCCAGATTCCAGTTAAGACATCTTCGGTTCATGAGTAATTGCATGTGTTTTTTCCAAGTGCTAGCTGTCTTCTTATTTTGATGTGTTTCTTAAAAGTGTTTAATTACTATGTAGCGCATGAAGTTAAGTATCTGCAATCATCGCGGGGTAATAAAGCGCACATTAAGGTAGAGTTTTGAAAAATCAAACATTGACGTTCCCTGGCATTAACACTTACTGCAATTACGCCGGCGTTCTAAATGAAGAACCAGCCATTTTAAGCTCAACATAAGTGTAATTGCAGAGTAGCTGCGCTCTTAGCACAACGCGAAGTGGAAAATCTCCTTTTGTTAAAAAATGGTCACCTGAAATGTAAAGCAAAAGCTGTAGTTTTACATTCTTATGTAACGTTCTAAATTGGTCTGAACTATCGGATCATTTCTGAGGTGAATGTATTAGCCAGAGAATGAATTGACGTTAAAGAGGTTTTGTGTTATAGAAATGGAGGACAAATCCGTATCATTAGCGAGCGGGGATCTCACGGCCTGGATGTCCCCCCACATTAATGGGTCTGCAATAGGTAATCTGAGATACACCCTCCTGCTCTGGATAGACCATTTTACAAATATAAAGAGGTACGGCTTATAAAGGAGGGCTCCGGGATCTTTAATTATTGTGGAATTTGTATTATGATCTGGAGAGCTGCTTTTGTGTTGGGGGGGGGGGGGGGGGTTGGTGAGTATTTTTGTAATATACTTTATTTTCCTATACAACTTTCTTTTTATTATAAAATAAGTTGCAACATTCTCCCTAACAAGACTTCAACTGATCTAGGGAAAGTAAATTCACATTTGTGCTGTGAATAGGTGGAGCCGAAACATTTACCAAAGGTCGGAGGCCACTAATCTTAACTACCTAGAAAATGGTTCTGATATCACAAGATATGAGGCCAAGAGTGAAGTACTAGCTGTAAAAGAACATGTGATATCACTAGTTAAAAACACAGTTGGGAATTTTATCTGTTTCCCTAGCTAGCCCGTGGACTACTAGCGCTGTCTATCTACTTATCAATGTAACTCACTCAGGCCCAATCCCCCCGCAACGCAATCATACTTACCTGTCTTCTGTTTCCTGGTGTCTTTGGTCCCACCGGCACCTTCTTCTGTGAACTTCTTGCGCATGCGTGGTATGTGCGCTTCATTTTGCTGGCAACTATACAATAAAGATGTATTGCACAGAAGTGGAGGACGTGATGCTTCATGCCTGTAGACTGAAGATAGGTAAGTATGAGGGGGACAGGGGAAGGGGATCGTTGTTGATGCTTCATTTTGAGATATGCGGAAACGGAACGTCACTAGATTATCAGAAGATGTGTCTGGGGTGGTCACGTGAGGGGGGTTTAGTTTAGGGATTATTTTTCTATTTATCCCAGATCACCCCTTTAATATGCAGCAGCAGTTGAGAATCTCTCCACTTTCTTATAATGCTAGAACCATTTTTTTAGGTGTTACAGAATCAAGGACAGCTATCTAAAGCGCCCCCCCCCCCCCCCTTTGGTAAATACTTTTTAGCTCTACTTGCTGCATTGAGTATAGGTGTATACCGGGATAGGTAGAACATTGTGTGAGAAGGTGACGGGCAGGGTGCTGGAGTCCAGATATATTAGCCTCTGGTTTCTGACATATGTGTGGTCCAGGCGTATCTGGAGTAGCCTGAGCCCTGTTGTAGATCCTGGGCTCATTACTTGGCCAGGAAAGGCTGTGGCTCCTGCATCGCAGTGCAGTTCCATGGGGTGAAAGGAGGTGTCTAGTTCTGTCCTGTAACCCTGAGTCCGGTGAGACTATATTGCAGCTGTGTTGTTCATTGCTGGTAGAAAGCCACATGTATAGTTAGGTTATCAGTCTGCTTAGTTAGTTGCTCAGACGAGCAGGTTTTTTATATTGTTTTTGCCTGAAGTTAAGGCTGTATTTTGCTTTTCTCATTTTGTGCCTGAAGTCAGGGTTTATTTATTTTCCTGGTTTTTTTTTACTAAATAAACCAGTTTGCTGCATAGTTTGTGTCCCTGTCTTGCCTGGTTTGTGTCCACACCACTGCTCTACTGAGCTACCTTCCCCACCATTGCTATTGGATACTTTTTGGTCCGTGTTCTATGAAAAGGAAGTCTGACAGATTAATAAAGTATATTACAGAAATGTTCACTCCCTCTTCCCACACAATAGCAAAAAATAATCAAATGTGAGTTGTACTTTAAGAATAATTATAATATGAAACGTGTTTGCCTTTTACCTGCTCTCCGCACCATATAGTATCTGTATATTTCAGACGACAGGCACATTCTTGTTTTGGAGATTTCGTATAGGTTATTCGGCTTCATAATATGTGTTACCAAGGTAAGGTGAACGATGAATAATTTAGGAAAATAATGTCAACCCCGGCAGAAATACTTGTGCTAGAAATTCTTAGAATTTAGTTTCATATAATGATGATTGACACGTGGTGGTTATGAAACAGCAGCATATCCCCCTGAATGTTATTTGTGGCAGTTGCACACTATTACTGAATGATTGGAGCAATGGTCTAACATAAGCAACTAAACAATATCTCTGGCGTGCTTTGCTTTGATCAGAACATGTGATATTGCAGGGGGGGGGGGGGAGTACACAAGGGGCAATTTCACGGTTAAAATTGCCCCCTAGCTGATCCCAACAGGCCACTTCTCTCCTAAATGATAGCAATGCGTACATATGACATTGTTACAATTACTTTCTATATAGTAACCTATGCGTGCATTATCCTTGTGCTATGATGTCATTGTGAGCATTAACTTTGTTCTGTGACATCACTGTGCTTATAGTGTTCTATACTCTAAACTTGTTACTGGGGTTGAGCCGATTTTGAGATTTCAGGATCAATTTTAAAAATCGATTTCCAATCATTTTCCAGCCGATCCTGATCGTGAAATTTGCTCGATCACCGATTGGGATCTGATCTTTCCCGATCCCGATCGCTCAACCCTAGTCAATGCTTCTCTATGGGAAAAGTCACTTTTAGGGTGGGGCCGATCTTGAGATTTCCTGATTTCCGATCATTTTCTAGCTGATCCCGAACGCGATCGTGAAATTTGCTCAATTGGGATCCGATCTTTTCCGATCCTGATCGCTCAACCCTACTTGTTACCTTACAATAGTATAGCAATCTTGGGTATACAGGTATTTGCTAAAGGTAAATGTACAGATAGCAGATGCAGATTCAGATGCTGTTTATGGGCCACTTACTTTGACACATTCATCTTTCTATATTACATTACTGAGACCTTTTCCCTTCCTCATTACTTGGTTCTGAATTCTAAAATGCTTCCTCCTATTTCTTTACTGATCTATGGCGATCGGGTTGTTACCTAGGCAGAGGATGTATTGTACTAGGTGCAAACACTCAGCCACTCTCCATAATTTATCATCTCACTATAAACTATAGTTGTCAAAGATCAAACATGATTTAAGCACTTTCTCCAGGAAGAAAACAGAAAGCAACAGATTTACTAAACCGGCCAATCTCAGCAATAAAGTAAAGGACGGTTTAATTTCACATAAGTCATTTGGCTCCTTGTCAGCTCGCTACGGTATGAGGAACGGGATGACATAATTCGTGGCATCAACCTCCTACATAATGCTGGGTGGCTGATAATGTAATGCTCCACTTTCATAGAAGATTATAATCATGTAATCTATCAAATAGAAGACATGGAATCGGCAGCATCAAATAATTATTTCAGATTTTCTCAATTGAAATTTTAAAATCTTGAAAATTCATTTTGCAGATGACGTGAGGTTCACACCTCCATTTAGATTTTGGGTCCGTATGGGAACCTGAAGGTTGGAGACCGTGTCATGGGTCCGCTCAGTTTCCAATGGTTTTATACTGAAAGCGGCAGCGAGAAAAGTCCTTCTGGCTGATTTTAGTCGGATTCTGCGGTGGAGACCCAAAAGAAAATGTGAATCCAGCCTTAATTGTAGCCCAGATCTTAGACAGGCCATTAGTTTTGATCTTCATTTAGTATATGTAGACCCTCTTAGACATTCACATTGTACGAGTTATACAAAGTCAATGCGTGACTACAAAAGAAGTCTATGGAATCCATACTGTATATCTGCATGCCTCCAATTTCATATGGATTTCTTTACAAATTTGTATTGGTACGTTCAAATGGCAGAAAATGCAGAGGAATCTGAGGGGGACATCGGATAAATCGGCCTTATCTGTCTTAAGTCTTATGGCAAGAGCAAGCAGGAGGCTTATTTATCAGCTTTGATCACTCAGGGCGGAATCTGTCATAAAAATGCTATCCTTCATGATCTATTAAAAAAGTATATTCCTCCTATAAATAGTATACGTAGATGACAATACCTTCATTATTATCCATGGTGATCCAAAGACATGATCTGGCAGAGAATGGGGTGTCTACAGCTCCATATTAATGGCATCACATCTAACAGTGGAGGGGCCTTATCTTCTCTTTCCCTATCACTACCCACCACAAGTACAAGCACAATGGAGGGTGGAGTCATGAGAGAGGTTGCAAATCCTGAGGCATTAACCCTTTGCATGCATGCTATCTAAATAGTTTTAAAAGGAGGGGTTCCCTCTTCTATGATCCCCTTGCTTTTAAAGTCTCATTATAGTTAAATCATACATATGAATCTAAGAAAGTTTGTAATATATCTTATTAAAGGAACGTGTCCTTCTCCACCTACCAGGTTGTTTCCCTCCTGCATATCTTCACTCAGGCTGTTTGCTCACATAGAGTCCATATCCTTATCCAAGTCTATGGAGAGGGAAGGGGTGAGGAGGAGACTGTTATTAAAGGAATGCGTTTTTCTCCACCTACTAGGTTGTTTCCCTTTTGTTTTTCTTCACTCAAACTGTTTGTTTGCATAGAGTCATATATGGATATGATCTATGACTATGACTATGGGTATGGATCTAAGATTATGGAGAGGGAAGGGGTGAGAAGGAAACTGTTATTAAAGAAATGTGTCCTTTTCCACCTACTAGGTTGTTTCCCTCCTGCATATCTTCACTCAGACTGTTTGTTTGCATAGAGTCAAATCCGTATCCAAGTCTATGGAGAGGGAAGGGGTGAGGAGGAGACTGTTAATTAATTTATGACCTCATTCCTTGCAGTGGAAGTGTCATATGTTGAAGATACAGCAGTGTCTAAATCGCGCTCCCTCCCTCACAGTGTAGCAGAGTTTTGCAGCCTTCTCCTGACCCCTCCCTTCTTCATAGACTTCTATACAAAAAGTAACCTGAAAGCCTGATAAGTGGGAAACTAAACAAAATGTTTTAATAAGATATATTACAAACTTTCTTATATTCACCTGTACTATTCATTTACAAAAAGTTGTTTTAAAACTGGAGTTACACTTTAACACAGTGAAATAGAATCAGAATTTTATGCTAAGCCCATTGACTTGAGGGACAATTTGTTTTCTTTCTACATTAAATTTCATTCCTATTTTTTTCCCCATAATCTCTTTGTAACTAGTCATTTCTCTGTGATCAAGCTTCATCCTTGCCGCAGATGCTAAATATTTATTGACTTTGACAAAGATTGTTGAGTAGCATCAAGAAGATTAAAATGATAGATAGAGACAGAACGCAACAATTCCCAGGAAAAACCAAACATCTATTAAAAGATTTAGACTATTTGCCGAGCGTGATTGATCATGCCATGAGAGTGACTCT
The DNA here is from genome assembly GCF_031893055.1 of Leptodactylus fuscus. NCBI lineage: Eukaryota > Metazoa > Chordata > Amphibia > Anura > Leptodactylidae > Leptodactylus > Leptodactylus fuscus. The sequence goes on from NC_134275.1 coordinate 1,030,892, forward strand.
GCTTTTCTTGCTTTTCTGCATTTTTCTGGACATTTGATCAAACCTAGAATTGTTCTCTTACAGTTAAACTGCTCTGTAATGTGTGTACAGGCATCAAATATTCATGATGCTGTGGTTGTAAGGGGGAAGAAATATGGGACACACATTAAAGAAATATGGAAGGAGCCAGCTGCTGATGGAGAGATGTGTTCATGTTGCTAAACATTAGGCAGATTCGATTTGAAGGAATTACACAAGAAAAGTATACACCATTTACTGGAAGATTAAATGTATCGTAAAGGTATCCGCGGTGTCTGACGGACCCCTATACTTATCAGGGGGTGCATTAGGTTCTGACACAGGGTGCAGCACTTTGATGGGCCAAATGACTCTGCATGCAGCACTATTTTTGCTTGCAGTGAGGTTCATATAGCTTAACATTAGTGCTATCCTATAGCCTTCGATAATATACACTAATGCCGAGGAATACCTTCATGATGGATGGAAATTGTATCAGGTCAAATTTGTTTCAATGAGAACTAGGGTTGAGCAAATTTCACGATCGCGATTGAGATTCGGATCGGCTGGAAAATGATCGGAAATCAGATTTTGAAATCTCAAGATTGGCTCAGCCCTAAAAGTGACTTTTCCCATAGAGAAGCATTGACTAGGGTTGAGTGATCGGGATCGGGAAAGATCAGATCCCGATCGGCGATCAAGCAAATTTCACGATCACGATCAGGATCGGCTGGAAAATGATCAGAAGTCAGATTTTAAAATTGATCCTGAAATCTCAATATCGGCTCAACCCTAGTGACAACTTAAAAGGAGTCAAGAAAATCATAATCAAGTAATGAACGTTCTTTGTAGGGTTCCTTACACACTTTCCAAAGGTGTCTTTGTTATTCAGCATTGCAGCTCCATTATGGCTGTATAATTCATAGGCATATTAGGTGAAAAGGGTTTTTGGGGCATTTCTTTGCCTCCCCCATGTGTCTCTCTGCACTGTAGATTACCTCCTGTAACTTCTGTCCAGCTGTCCCCAGGGAAGGGTCGTCAATCAGAGTAGAGGGCTATTAATTATGGTGTATGGAGTATACGGTGTGTTGAGCTGGGCAGCAGTTAGAGGAGGTAAGTTACAGTCACTACAAAGCCCAGGGAAGGTAATAAATGGCCCCCAATCCTTTTTTAACTAATTTTCATATAAACAAAGCAGTAATTTCTTGATATTTAATTGATTGGCAATTCAATGCTGAATAACAAAGGCATATTTGGAAAGTGTGTAAAGAGTTATGATGTTACTGTGATTATGATATTACTGCTGACAGACTCCCTTTAAGGATCTATTCCTACAGGAGGATTTAGAGGCAGAATCCTCTTTGTGACAAATCTGGTTCACTTACCAGCAGGGGCGTAACAAGTGACTATAGCAAAATGTGTAATAGGCCCCATTCTACCATGACCACTGTGGGGAAGTTCGCTCAGTAGAAGCAGTGGTGCGGACCCAACCGGTCAAAGAAAGGGACACAAAATATGAATCAAGCCATTTTATATTAAAAAAAAGAAAAAAAACAAAACAGAAAAATAAGATAAGATAAACCTTTACATCAGGCACAAAAATGAGCAAAATAAAATACAGCCTTAACTTCAGGCAAAATGATAAGAAACAAAATCCTGCTCGTCTGAGCAACTAACTAAACAGTAATAATAAGCGAGCTATATGTGTGACTTACTAACAGCCACACGAACAATCCAACAAGCACAATATGGTCTCAGCAGACTCATGATATCAGGACAGACCCTGACGCCTCCTCTCACTCCCTGGATCTGCCCTGAAGTGGCCTATTATGGGCCAGTAATGAGCCTATGACCTGGGATGAATCCTACTCCAGACCTGCCCTGGACCGCACATAGGTCAGAAACCTGGGGCTGATATAGCGGGACCCCAGCACTCTGCCTGTCACCTTCTCACACCACCTTAAACGACAGGTACAGAACTTAGATAACGTATGATTATTTTGGTCTCCTCTATACACATTTTATAGCACAGATAATGCGCACAGTGATGTCACAGTATGGGAATAACGTCCATAGTTCTATCATAGTGCAGGGAATACACAAAGAGTGATGTCACAGTATGGGAATAACGTCCATAGTTCTATCATAGTGCAGGGAATACACAAAGAGTGATGTCACAGTATTGGGATAACGTCCATAGTTCTATCATAGTACAGGGGAAACACAAAGAGTGATGTCACAGTATCGGGATAACGTCCATAGTTCTATCATAGTGCAGGGAATACACAAAGAGTGATGTCACAGTATCGGGATAACGTCCATAGTTCTATCATAGTGCAGGGAATACACAAAGAGTGATGTCACAGTATTGGGATAACGTCCATAGTTCTATCATAGTACAGGGAATACACAAAGAGTGATGTCACAGTATCGGGATAACGTCCATAGTTCTATCATAGTGCAGGGAATACACAAAGAGTGATGTCACAGTATTGGGATAACGTCCATAGTTCTATCATAGTGCAGGGAATACACAAAGAGTGATGTCACAGTATCGGGATAACGTCCATAGTTCTATCATAGTGCAGGGAATACACAAAGAGTGATGTCACAGTATTGGGATAACGTCCATAGTTCTATCATAGTACAGGGGAAACACAAAGAGTGATGTCACAGTATTGGGATAACGTCCATAGTTCTATCATAGTGCAGGGAAAACACAAAGAGTGATGTCACAGTATTGGGATAACGTCCATAGTTCTATCATAGTGCAGGGAAAACACAAAGAGTGATGTCACAGTATTGGGATAACGTCCATAGTTCTATCATAGTACAGGGGAAACACAAAGAGTGATGTCACAGTATCGGGATAACGTCCATAGTTCTATCATAGTGCAGGGAATACACAAAGAGTGATGTCACAGTATTGGGATAACGTCCATAGTTCTATCATAGTGCAGGGAATACACAAAGAGTGATGTCACAGTATCGGGATAACGTCCATAGTTCTATCATAGTGCAGGGAATACACAAAGAGTGATGTCACAGTATTGGGATAACGTCCATAGTTCTATCATAGTACAGGGGAAACACAAAGAGTGATGTCACAGTATTGGGATAACGTCCATAGTTCTATCATAGTGCAGGGAATACACAAAGAGTGATGTCACAGTATTGGGATAACGTCCATAGTTCTATCATAGTGCAGGGAAAACACAAAGAGTGATGTCACAGTATTGGGATAACGTCCATAGTTCTATCATAGTGCAGGGAATACACAAAGAGTGATGTCACAGTATCGGGATAACGTCCATAGTTCTATCATAGTACAGGGGAAACACAAAGAGTGATGTCACAGTATTGGGATAACGTCCATAGTTCTATCATAGTGCAGGGAATACACAAAGAGTGATGTCACAGTATCGGGATAACGTCCATAGTTCTATCATAGTACAGGGGAAACACAAAGAGTGATGTCACAGTATCGGGATAACGTCCATAGTTCTATCATAGTACAGGGGAAACACAAAGAGTGATGTCACAGTATCGGGATAACGTCCATAGTTCTATCATAGTGCAGGGAATACACAAAGAGTGATGTCACAGTATCGGGATAACGTCCATAGTTCTATCATAGTACAGGGGAAACACAAAGAGTGATGTCACAGTATTGGGATAACGTCCATAGTTCTATCATAGTGCAGGGAATACACAAAGAGTGATGTCACAGTATCGGGATAACGTCCATAGTTCTATCATAGTACAGGGGAAACACAAAGAGTGATGTCACAGTATCGGGATAACGTCCATAGTTCTATCATAGTGCAGGGAATACACAAAGAGTGATGTCACAGTATCGGGATAACGTCCATAGTTCTATCATAGTACAGGGGAAACACAAAGAGTGATGTCACAGTATTGGGATAACGTCCATAGTTCTATCATAGTGCAGGGAATACACAAAGAGTGATGTCACAGTATCGGGATAACGTCCATAGTTCTATCATAGTACAGGGGAAACACAAAGAGTGATGTCACAGTATTGGGATAACGTCCATAGTTCTATCATAGTGCAGGAAATACACAAAGAGTGATGTCACAGTATTGGGATAACGTCCATAGTTCTATCATAGTACAGGGGAAACACAAAGAGTGATGTCACAGTATTGGGATAACGTCCATAGTTCTATCATAGTGCAGGGAATACACAAAGAGTGATGTCACAGTATTGGGATAACGTCCATAGTTCTATCATAGTACAGGAAATACACAAAGAGTGATGTCACAGTATTGGGATAATGTCCATAGTTCTATCATAGTGCAGGGAATACACAAAGAGTGATGTCACAGTATCGGGATAACGTCCATAGTTCTATCATAGTACAGGGGAAACACAAAGAGTGATGTCACAGTATTGGGATAACGTCCATAGTTCTATCATAGTGCAGGGAATACACAAAGAGTGATGTCACAGTATTGGGATAACGTCCATAGTTCTATCATAGTACAGGGGAAACACAAAGAGTGATGTCACAGTATCGGGATAACGTCCATAGTTCTATCATAGTGCAGGGAATACACAAAGAGTGATGTCACAGTATTGGGATAACGTCCATAGTTCTATCATAGTGCAGGGAATACACAAAGAGTGATGTCACAGTATTGGGATAACGTCCATAGTTCTATCATAGTGCAGGGAAAACACAAAGAGTGATGTCACAGTATTGGGATAACGTCCATAGTTCTATCATAGTGCAGGGGAAACACAAAGAGTGATGTCACAGTATTGGGATAACGTCCATAGTTCTATCATAGTACAGGGGAAACACAAAGAGTGATGTCACAGTATCGGGATAACGTCCATAGTTCTATCATAGTGCAGGGAATACACAAAGAGTGATGTCACAGTATTGGGATAACGTCCATAGTTCTATCATAGTGCAGGGAATACACAAAGAGTGATGTCACAGTATTGGGATAACGTCCATAGTTCTATCATAGTACAGGGAATACACAAAGAGTGATGTCACAGTATCGGGATAACGTCCATAGTTCTATCATAGTGCAGGGAAAACACAAAGAGTGATGTCACAGTATTGGGATAACGTCCATAGTTCTATCATAGTGCAGGGAATACACAAAGAGTGATGTCACAGTATCGGGATAACGTCCATAGTTCTATCATAGTGCAGGGAATACACAAAGAGTGATGTTACAGTATTGGGATAACGTCCATAGTTCTATCATAGTGCAGGGAATACACAAAGAGTGATGTCACAGTATCGGGATAACGTCCATAGTTCTATCATAGTGCAGGGAATACACAAAGAGTGATGTCACAGTATTGGGATAACGTCCATAGTTCTATCATAGTGCAGGGGAAACACAAAGAGTGATGTCACAGTATTGGGATAACGTCCATAGTTCTATCATAGTGCAGGGAATACACAAAGAGTGATGTCACAGTATTGGGATAACGTCCATAGTTCTATCATAGTACAGGGAATACACAAAGAGTGATGTCACAGTATCGGGATAACGTCCATAGTTCTATCATAGTGCAGGGAAAACACAAAGAGTGATGTCACAGTATTGGGATAACGTCCATAGTTCTATCATAGTGCAGGGAATACACAAAGAGTGATGTCACAGTATTGGGATAACGTCCATAGTTCTATCATAGTACAGGGAATACACAAAGAGTGATGTCACAGTATCGGGATAACGTCCATAGTTCTATCATAGTGCAGGGAAAACACAAAGAGTGATGTCACAGTATTGGGATAACGTCCATAGTTCTATCATAGTGCAGGGAATACACAAAGAGTGATGTCACAGTATCGGGATAACGTCCATAGTTCTATCATAGTGCAGGGAATACACAAAGAGTGATGTTACAGTATTGGGATAACGTCCATAGTTCTATCATAGTGCAGGGAATACACAAAGAGTGATGTCACAGTATCGGGATAACGTCCATAGTTCTATCATAGTGCAGGGAATACACAAAGAGTGATGTCACAGTATCGGGATAACGTCCATAGTTCTATCATAGTGCAGGAAATACACAAAGAGTGATGTCACAGTATTGGGATAACGTCCATAGTTCTATCATAGTGCAGGGAATACACAAAGAGTGATGTCACAGTATCGGGATAACGTCCATAGTTCTATCATAGTACAGGGGAAACACAAAGAGTGATGTCACAGTATTGGGATAACGTCCATAGTTCTATCATAGTGCAGGGAATACACAAAGAGTGATGTCACAGTATCGGGATAACGTCCATAGTTCTATCATAGTGCAGGGGAAACACAAAGAGTGATGTCACAGTATCGGGATAACGTCCATAGTTCTATCATAGTACAGGGGAAACACAAAGAGTGATGTCACAGTACAGAAATGATAAATACACAAAAAGACCTCTGTACAATGTGACATCACAGCATAGAGAGAGTGTAATGTAATGATGTCACGTGCAGGAACTATGACGTCCCTGTAAAATAATGCAACAATATTTTGTTTTCCTCATCTCCATCCATTCTGCATAGTTATCACTAATTGCACCCTGAATCTCAGTGGACATTGTCTCCCTTAGTTGTTGAGCCCCATTACTACGATGTACCGACTACCCTGCTAATACTTCCCAATCTTTATAATATTCGTATTCACCCCTGTTACAGTCTGCAATGCTGAACAGAAGGGACGTCACATTCTGCAGATCTCCGGTATAGGCGAATACAGCAGCTGCAGTGCCTGGAAAAAAAAATTATCAGCATTGGAAACAAAGCTAAGAAAGGTTTACATGTGTATGATGTCCGCTATGGGCTATAGGTCTATATATCAGCTAAGTCATTGATTTATTATATTATATTGGGCGATTATGGATGTCACAGTACACATTATATACGTTACATACAAAATATAATTCTATTACTTGGGATTGTTTTTTTCTGACTTTATTTATAACTGTATCTCTCTGTAGTTACAACTGGGGTCCCGATCAGTATTAATCATGTAATACACTGCAATGCTCCTGCATTATAATGGATTGTGCATTAATGCTATAAATGTAAGACACTTAAGTCCTAATCTTGGCATGGCTGAGCGGGCGTCCATGCATTGCAAGTCTGGAAGCCATTGCTACATATTCATTAACCATAAAGACAATAGGTTATTTGAGCCTTGCAGACCAGAAAAGGTCCAGTCCTGTGTAATGATATGCAAGGATAATGTCATTTTTTCAGGAATGTGCCACATCTCTGTGTTTTATTCTCGGGGAGCTTTTTAAGGAGCCGTTCACACTACTATCATTTCTGTCCTAAACCCTGAAGAAACTGGAGAGGAGATGGCTTGTTGGTGGTCAGCTTTACAACCCATTCATTTGAAGGTGAGCGGTGGTGCATGTAGGACTTTGTGTCCATGCAACAAAAACAGTTTCCAGGTGGAGAGGCTGCAGACACTGGCGTCCACCTTTAGGGCCCGTTCACATGGACAAAGAGGGGGCAGATTATGGCACTGAATCCAGGTCATAATCTGCCCCTCACAATGGAGGTCTATGTAGACCGCCAGGCTACTTTTTTCCGTGAGCGAGTTGTCCTTTCTTGAGGTGGACTCTGCAGCTGATTCAGTCCCGGCGTCCGCCTTGCAGCAGCACCCTCTGGACTAGGTGCATTCACTTGAGCCTACTCCGGAGGGGGATGCTGCAACTATCGGAAGCTGGGACAGTGGTGGCAGGCACATTTTGGCCCAAGTGTGACTCGGCTTCCCACGTCACTCTCAGGGTCAAAATCCACCCATCCACTCCCCGTCAAATGAATGGGTTTTAAAGCGGACCACCAGCAAGCTGTCACCTTTCCAGTTTTCCCAGGGTTCTAGGATGGAAAGCGGCTGTAGTATGAACGTCCCCTAAGAGGAAGAAACTTGGCATACAAGACATGGAATATCAGCCCCAGAGTTCTAAGAAAAGATTGTTATATTTTAAGGAATAAAATTATTTACTAAAACAGATGTGTCAACAAGGGGGACAAGTCCATTAGAAAAAACCCAAGCACATATGATAGCAATTGACCCAGAAGTTGTGTGTGGGCCCCGCTCCAGTAAGTGTATCAGATAAGTGTTTGACTCTGCAAATGAAACCCTTTTGTCTGGGCGTTTTATCAGAGTAATCTTCAGGATGAAGCAACGAGCTATTAATATTGTGAGCTAGCGTAAAATGGAATACACTGTTATCTGGCATTGCTGTAAATTGTTTTAGGGCACAAATGTTTATCTCAAAGTTTGTAGCATCAAAATGTTCTCTCATTGATGGGAGAAAGCTCATTCGCTTCTAAGACGGCAGCGAGATTTGTCAGTTCCCCGAATAACAACCTTTACAGCGAATAGGCGCACATTCCCAATGTAGACGGATTCTAATTGTTCCCATTTTTATTGCTCTTGACTATTTTTATTAAAGATATTTCCCAGGACTTAAAGGGATACACCATTTTTTTTTTTTATCTACGTAAGGATAAGCTATACGGTAGCTGCTGCTGTCACATATGTCTGGTCCCTGTATCCATGTGTAGCGTCTGATCCCATGTCTGTTTCGTGTTTTTGCAGAGCTAATACTAAACTTTCAGGACCTTACATTGTAACATGCAGTGCAGCAGGGTGTAATATGTTGGACCAGGCCATAGGACATGTCTGACAGACTCCCCGGTCAATGAGTATTGGATTAGATCACTACAACTGTGTTATTCAGATTATATCAAACAACAATATTTTTTGGAGATTTGCACAGGCTAGACTGTCTATTGGTTGAATAGTAAACACCATGAAATGCTTTTTTTTCCCATTAGTGAAGTACTACTAGTACCACGGCCAGTACCACAGTGTGTGTGATGTATATCTAGATATGGACTCTTGGGCAGACAGAGAATATTTTGTCATTAGAATCCCTTTTTTCAGTATTACTCCATTGGAATAACCTTAAGAAAGGCTATTCTTCCCCTACCTTTAGAATTCTTGTCCGTGCCGCCATTCTGGTGATATTCCCGGTTTTCTCTGTATGCAAATGAGTTTCCAAATACCACAGGGGGCGTCCCTTACACTGCCTGAAGACCCTCCAGGGACTCTCTTCTTCCTCTACAGCCGCGCGCATTCTGCATTTTCTTCATTCATGTAGCGGCCATAGAAAAATGGCTGACAAGATGTGCGCACATGCCTTTCCGCCATATTTCTGTGGCCACTACTTGAGCATACTGTGCATGCACAACATGCTCATGTAGGTCTACGGAGTATAGAGCATACTGAGCATATGCATTATCTCTGTACTGGCATCGCTTATGCAGAAGAAGACGCAGGAGTTCGTGTGTGGCTGTAGAAGAAGGGAGTCACTGGAAAGGGGGACTACCCCCCAGTGCTGTCTGGAGACTCATCTGCATACAACGTGCTAGTACTGAGAAGGGGGTTCTATTGATAGAATCCCTTTAAGATTTCTCTGCAGCTTTTAGTTAATCAATGAGAATTGCAGCAGCCAGCCTGTATACAACAAATACCTTTTTTGGGGGAGTAACCTCTGTCTACTGTACTTTTATATTAAATCCCCCAGATGACCAAGAAAAATGATGATAATTGATTTGTCTTAAAATATTGACGCCCCTAAATGCAAGACTTTACCCCTGTAGCAAACTGGACCCAGCCAAATAAGAATTGGAATTCCATTGCTGTTCCAGTCATAGTCACCTGAGTATTGGGATAATGCAAAGCCTTCTTGAAATTATACTCTAGTCAGATTTAATAAATTCTACAACTGACAGCTCGTATCCCAGACTCCCCAGAGCAGTATCTCACAGATCTCTCTAATTCTGCCTGACTTTCACACAAAGCATATTTCTCCTTTCTCCTCCATTCTTTCACAATGAAGGTCTGTGCAAGTTAAAATAGCTTCAGCAGAAATGTTACTGAAATGCCAATTAGAAAACTTGACGAAAACTCTTTTTTCTTTGTATTAAGTCTTTATATCCCCTTTGTGTTCAAATGAAATTGTATCAGTTCTTGTTTTATGCAAAGTCAATGAACAGTTTATAGAAAGAGAGAAGACGCTCGCTGATAGTTTTGCATTCAATTACTTCACAATTGTTTTTATTACCTCGTCGAGTCTGGTTAGGCTTGGAGAATATATTGTGAAATAATCATTCAATGATAATAAACTTCATTTAAAGCAACACTCACTCTCTAAAAATTATACCATAGCCATTTACAGTAAACGTTTGTAGCCAACCAAATGAATCAAACATTTCAAATATGATACAAAATTTACAAATTCTATTTAAATTAGAAGAAATAATTGTTTTCTGAAATTTTAAAAAAATTTGAAGAGAAGCGAACCGGCATGTAAAAAAGAATAAAAAGCAAATTTCTAAAGACCCCTCTGTTAAGGGTCCTGTCCCCAGGGCCTTGGGTTCTTGAAGAAATGTAATTGATGATGTCACAACCATCGTTCACGCAAACCAATTGGCCATTGACTAAAGTCAGAGGAATGAAGGGCACCTGACTGCTGAGAACAATGCTCACAATGGTAGTGATATCACCCCTTATAATGCCTACCAATAAGTATTTGGACACCCAGTAAAGTTCTGCGGAGGTGGAGTTATGGTCTGGGGGTGTTACTCTTTGTATGGATTAGGATCATTGGTCCCAGTGCATGGTAACCTCAATGCCTATTGCATTACTTTAGATAACAGTGTGCTTCCTACATTATGGCGGATCTATGGGTCGGACCAATGTTAATTCCAGGATGACAACGCCAGCTATCATGTAGCGAGGTCTACCATGGCTTGTTACAGTGACAATCAGGTTAACCAACTGGCCCGCCCAGAGCCCAGACTTGATCACTATCGAGCACCTCTGGGACAAGTTGGATTGCTGAACTAAGGGGTGCAGCTGCTAAAAAATCGGTGAAAGAACTTACCTGTCTTCTCCAAGCCGAATGGAATAAAATACCACTGGCCGTCATACAAGGACTTGTGGAAAGCCCCGGAGGGTTGAGGCTGTAATTGCCGCATGTGTCACTAGGACCACAGGTGTCCAAATACTTATTGGTAGACAGTGTATAGTCCAATGGGGGTGAGAAGCTTTGACTTCCCCAAAGTGGATTTTCCTAATGGAATACTGAACGCAAATGTGAACCAGGATTAAGAGTTCATACAGCAATTAAAAATTCTGCTTAAGACACAACATGAAGTCTATAACACACAATGGAGATTATAATATACTACAAATAGCCATCCAGTCATACTAGCACTAGAATATGGAATCACATAGTGTGACTCCATGGTGTCCTTAGATTAGATGACACTCTGTATGGAACGCTCTTCTAATGCCCCGACACCTATTGCAACAAGAAGCTGGATATACAAGTTGTCCCTCAAGTTGCAATATTAATTGGTTGGCGGGACCAGCCATTATAAAACCATTTTAACCAAAGACGATAACTCTAAGGTAAACTATCGAAAACTAGTGATGGTCTCTGAAGACCCCAACGTGTCACCAAAACATGGAAAAAATAGAGATTAAAAAGAAAGCAACTAACATTAGATATATAAAATCCTTAAATATAAAAGTCTGGAAGGAGCGCAGGGAGCTGCACATCTGTAAATAGCCTTCTATAACGGTGACAAGAGCTCTCTCAGGCTACTGCAGTGTACATATATATATATATATATATATAGTGCAACTTAAAAATAACATGGAGCTGCTCTCATCTGGTGTCCAAAGAATTGACATCTAAAACCTGGATCCGGGATGTTTCCATAACGGTCGCTATGACATGTGTCGCTATGACATATGTAAAGCTATATATACTGTATATATATACTGTATGTAGAGCTGAAGCAATCACCTAAGGAGGGAGGTCACTTTGGTAAATGCTCGTCTTTCTCGTCATATCAGAACCATTTCTCTAGGTGGTTTACAAGTAAAGCTACAGCTCCTAGGAGTGACCGTCCCCACTAGTAATAACTCACTCAGGGACAATGTTACAGCCTGTTTTCTATTATAAAGGAAGTTAGATAGGCTAATGAAGTAGATTATGAAAATGTTACCAAACACCCCGAAACAATAGCAAAGAATAAATAATATGGGACTTCCACTTGCCCGCACTGCCTTCTTGTCTAGCCCTGAGATGAGATCGGACTATAGATATACTGTTATATATTTAGTTATATATTATATATATAGTTATATATTAGTTATCACATTCATTATATGACATCACACGGCTGTTCTTCCAGACACTCTTGTAAATGACTTCTTTATTTTCCGTGTATTTCCTTCTCCTTAATCCCTTTCCTCTCCTTGCATCGTTCATGTTGTTCATGTATAGCGCTAACCTTCAATTTCATTTCAATGTGCTATTTTAGATCCTAATACAATAAATTCCCATGGTAATCACTTCAGACCTATCCATCTCATTGACAGGTAGCTTTTCACACATCGCCTTGCTTTTATATTCCTCTAAATGTTATTTTAATCTTCTCTTCCATGCTACACTGTGAGATCCACTTGGGTTCTAATTATTGCAAATTTACATGTAATAAACAAAGGGTTACAGTACCCCCCCCCCCCCATAATCCCCCATATATATGTATGACTAATTTACCTATTCTACCACATTGACCAATTAGATGGAAGTAGCCTGTCACCGATCCAACAATGGGTCTAATCATCCCAATAGCCCGCTGCTCACAGCCCTGATTTGTATTTTCTATATCATATACAGAATCATTTATTTCAGCCACTTCATTAGATTTATTTACATTCTATCATTAAAGGACTTTCTCATTGTAAAAATATTAATGACTTATCCTAAGGGTAGGTCATTGATATCAGCTTGGAGGGGGTTTGATATGACAGTCCTTACCGCTATACACAGTGAATGGAGCAGGATGGAGACAGTGGTTTTCTGAGAAGTTCTCTGATTCCTGCTCCATTCTCTGTATCTGCTGCGAACTGCTGATCAATGAGGGTTGTGGGTGTCCGAGCCCTCCAATCTGGTATTATTAATCTATATAGGATAGGTTATTACTGTTTTTAGCCCAATACCAGGAAAATAAAATATTATAAGATATTTAGGATAAGATATTTAAAGAGGAGCTTTCCTGTCCTCGGGCACATGCGGTTTTATATACTGCTAGAAAGCCAACTGTGCATTGAATTCAGCGCACTGTCGGCTCTTATGTGTCCTGGTGGTGGAGATATCGGTGTTGAAACAGTCAGAAGGCGCCACTGTCAGAAGGATGTTGCTCATAGCTCAGCATCATTACCACTTGGGATGTTTCTTTTCTTTGACACTTTTGCTTTCGTTCTCTGTGCACTTTACCAAAAAGGATCAGTTTGTTTCATATATCCAAAGATGGTCTTCTTAGAAGGATTGCCGATTCACAGAATACATTTTTAGCAAACTTCAGTTGGCCTTTTTTGTTTTTCTTAGAAGAAGCCTTCTTAGGTCTTCAACCACAGAGACCATTTCATCCAGGAAGTGACAGTAAAAGTTACACCTCTTAAAGCTGAAGCATAAAGGTCACCTTGGTCATGACGTTGTACTTGTGCTGTCGTTCAAGAAATTCTTTATATCAATCTTGTCTCAAATTTGTCAGGCTTGCCTGTCCATCTCTTTTGTCCGTAGCCACACAGGCCCATTTCTTGATGTTATTGCTGTTGGTGTTCTCAGGAAAGTTCTATAGAAATTGCAGCCGTCAGATAGACCATAATTGGCTATTACTTTCTAGGTGAACTCCTATCATAGGTGTTATTCGCTGAGATGCCACGGTCAAACATTGTATTATATGTTGACAACCCAATGGCAGGGGAGGGGGCGCTGCTCCTATTAGGCAGCCCGACATCTGACCAGTGACCCCAGGTCTGTCCCATCACTTTCCTTCTTCATATCTAGTTCATCCTGCCTTAAATGGAGACTATCAGCCTATGTGTCTGCACCGGCTCACCGCCTATAATAACAAACACTTATACTCATCTTAGCTCACCTCTTCTGGTTATCAGGAAGTCTGCAGCGTCCTTTTCGCTCCTCTTCTTCCTTGTGGCTGAGGTCCTGCCCCCCAGATGCCACTGCTGAGACCTGTCATTGGGATGATGTCATTACGTTGACGCTCTGATGTCATTACAACAGCGCACTCCACGTGACCACTGGGCCCCATCACAGTCCCATCACTGGCTGGAAGGAGTGTCACCAGGCATCCGGGAGTATTATGTCGATCAATCCCATCCATAAGGAAGCATCTGCTGGGGGCTACTGACTATTGGATAGGAATAAATGGTGTTTTTCTATTCTACTGCAGGAGTCCATATACTTATTGGTAGACAGTGTATACAAATCTAATATACAGAATCAAGACTTGAAACCCCTGGTTCACTACAAAATCTGTAATGAGATCCCCACCTACCATGTGCCATCTATAATACTTGGACTGTGGGTCCTCTCAGACCTCAGGATATTTCTTGGCTCCAGACCCCAACTAACTTGACGTGACTGACACATTGTGAGGATAGGTCATCAGTATCACAAATGTCCCAAAGCCCAAAAATTTAAAAATTGTTTAATGCTATACCTGACCAGCCAATGTTTTTTCCGTACACTTCCGAGTTCCTTTCTGGCTACACAGTATACGGTACATTCCAGATTTCCAGGTTCAAGTTTGACAGAATGGGATTTTCTCTAAAGTTTTACACTGCAAAGTAAACATCTTTAAAAAATCTTAGCTGAAATGTGTTGAACATACAATTTTCAATATGTCAGCTTCTGTCTCCTTGCAACATATTCACTCAAAAAGGTTCTGCTTATCAAAGTCTCCAGACTTCAAACTTTCTATTAACAGGAATAACTCATCTGGAAAGAAGTTCTTTTATTGAATAATCCCTTCTCCTCCTTTCTCTTCAGCAGGAAACCATTAAACTTCGGCTGATACAATAATCTACGTTTATCTCTGCGCGCTAGAAAATCGGGCGTTGGAAGGCCACATTATGGGTTTGACATTACTTAGGGCTAAACTGTTTTTAGGATATAGCCATCAAAATGACACGGCAATTCCAACTTCTAATGGGCTCCAATAATGGAAAAGCCAAGTGTCAATACAATAAAACATTGCATGAGACAAAATATATCGAAATGTAAACAGTTTAGTGTTTTTTATTTACGGAGTTCCGTTTTTTTAACCACTAGAGAATTTCCAAAAACATATGTGAAATAAATGGCATTGGATCATGTAGAACAGGGGTCAGGTATGATCCGTGAACTTAGACATTATTCACACAGACATCAAATACAGCCGGGGACGGGTATTTTTGTAACAGCCATCCCATCTTCAGAACAATGAAAGTCTATGGAATGGATTTATCAGACTGCCTGAAACAAAGGATGACTCCGTAGTAGTGTTAGGTGAAGTGGTTCACAACGAACTGGATTCAGCCCAAAAGTTCCAAATTGTTTGGTTTTTAACTATACTAAAGAATTTAGGATTCACAACCTAGAATGTCTGTTGGTTGTGCAGTGCAGGCTGACAATATAATATAATGCCATCCTATCCATTGTCATCTCGGCAGAGTGAGTCATCATGAATTGTGGACAAAGAGCTCCCTGCACAATCGAGCCCTCAGGCGGAGGCTCAATGCCGGAACAGTCAGTGTGATACTGCCAAAACAATAAATTTACAAGCTTAATATCTTATAACTGCAGGAAAAGGTATGACAAACCCTGGGAACATTCTCTCCATGTATTATACATAGGATGGCGATCCACGATTCCAATATTGGATATAACAGATTAAGTAATACAAGGAGATACAATGTATCATTTACTTGTACTTCATTGACATTCATTGCAATAGTTTAAACCATCAGTGTTGGCAAACGTCATCACTGTCATCTGCCATCAGAACAGAAAAGCCCAATGAATGGAATAGTGTCAGACAGATGGTAATATCCTTGGAAGCAGAAGAGAAGGCGGCAAAGAAGCCAGGCATCCAACCTAGTCCAGCAGCAGATATAACTGGTTCTGCTCCACAATCCGTATTGTTAAGACAACAACCTAATGATAAGAAGATTAGAGGAAATGTTTACAATAATTTATCAATTAGCGATTGGCACGGCAGGGTCTACGTACTATAGGAAGCCACGGACTAAATGTGGAGGACTGGAGAAGAAGTCATTGATACTTAATAAGGAACCCGTGATGTTTGACAACCACCCAAAATTGCATGAAAGGTCTTCTAGAGAGGTGTCCTACTCAATGACTATGACAATTTCCCAGGCATGGCCACTCTATTATATATCTGTACTCATTCCATCAACTTCATTCCCTAGCAATCTTATATACAGGAGTTGTATTTATAACGTTGCCCAATAGTCTCTCATTATCTCTTATCTCTTATGTGTCATATAGTGAAATCCTATTTTATAGTAATGGAGTCAGACGACCAGAGTGCCAGATATCATCTGGTGGGTCCAGGCTGTAACACAATAATGATCTAGTAGAAGACTCCTACACCTGAAATGCGCGATCGATGGTCTGCTTGCTACGGGTTGTTTCAGGATGAGCTCCCAGAACCATTTTATCCTATGGGCCCAAAGAACCTCAGTCTGGTCCTACATTGGTTCCTGAAAGTCCATCAGACTTGTTATGGAAAGAGTTTAAAAGGCAAAGTCTTAAAACCCTATAAATTGTGCCCCCCCACCCCACCCAAAATACCACACTTGCCAGATAAATTAAAAATGAATACTGAATTATCCAAGGACACATTGGCCATCAAATCATGTATGTCATGTATGTCATGTAAGTCATGTATGTCATGTAAGTCATGTATGTCATGTAAGTCATGTATGTCATGTAAGTCATGTATGTCATGTAAGTCATGTATGTGATTGTGCACTTGGTGACAGCTCCTCTGTACCTCAACCTTGTGTTTGTGATCAGCTCTTACAAGGATTCTTCAGGAGTGACAATGGTTTTTCATTTGTGACATCCTGAAGTTCATTCATATTCTTGTTGACATTTTTGACCTCTGCCATAACCTTGGCCATTAATTTGTCCCTGGATTTAAATGATAACTTGTCAGATGATTTATATTGCGCTATCTGCACGCAACATAGGATGGAGGGAGAGAAGCGAAGCTACATGATAGATACCGCAGATTTATATGTTTTAATCCTGGCTTCTGAGAAAATCGCTGAGGAAATCCTGATGAGACAGTGGCCACCTCCTGCTCACTCTGCCCAGACAGGCTGATATTTCCCTGTATCAGTGTCAGGTGGGAGAATGCTGTCAATCAGTGTGTGTGGGCAGAGCCATCAGGACTCTTACTGTCTCTTCTAGGAGTCCTGCCTGGATTCATTCAGCTGCTCTAAACCATATAAATCCATATATCATAGAGTTCAGTTTCCCCCCATCTGTCATGTTCTGCTTATTTATGGGTGTATTGCAAATCTTAGACATGTATGATGTATCCACAAGATATCCCATCAATATTTGCAAGTTGTTGATCTCATGTCTGGAATCCATATCCATAGATTAATGCTGGAAAGACCAAGGAGATGGTGGTGGACTTTAGTAAGTGGAGAAGTGTTCTGAGTCCGGTGGAGATCCCGGGGACAGGCATTGAGATAGTCAGGAGCTATAAGTGTCTGGGCGCGCTCCTCAATAATAAGCTGGACTGGGCCAATCACCAATATGAGCTGCACAGAAAGGGCCACAGCAGACTCTACCTGCTCAGGGGGCTGAGGGCCTTCGGACTCCAGGGGCCACTTCTTAGGGCCTTTTTCAACTCTGTTGTGGCATCAAACATCTTTTTCAAAGCGACCTGCTGGGGGAGTAGCGTAACAGCCAGGACAGAAATAGACTTGACAGGTTGGTTAGAAGGGCCAGCTCTGTCCTGGGGAGTCCCCTGGACCCAGTGGTGGTGGTGGTAGTGACAGAAGGATACTGTCCGTGGTGACCTCCATGCTGGAGAACAATTCCCATCCCATGTCTGAGACTGTGACAGCTCTGGGCAGTCCTGTCAGTGGCCGACTGCTTCACCCCAAGTGTGAGAAGGAGCTATCGGAGATTTTTCCTCCCAACCACAGTCAGGCTACATAATCTACATCAGGCTAAGCGAAGACACTCCGCACAGAGAACTAAATGATCCTGACGTCTTCTTTTCTTCTTAGTTGCTATGACTCCTAGTATCTTTTCTATCTGTTATGAGTTTGTATGTATTCTACCTTGTAATATATTACTGTGTTGTCCATGCTGCTGTAACACTTTGAATTTCCCCATGGTGGGACTATCAAAGGATTATCTTATCTTATCTTAAACAGAGGTGCACAAGAAGAGCTACTGTTTCCATATCTCAGAATGGAATAGGTATATCACAAGTGTAATTTGGCTACGAGCATGTTACACCCCCACACAGTACTGATACTATTATGTTATCATTTAGCGCAGTTGTGCCGAAAGGAAACTATCTGACATTCTTTGATACAGAAACAAATTGACCTAACTTAATGGGCTCCGTGTACCAACTCCCCAAAAAGGAAGAAAGGTTGACCTTCACACAATGCACCTTCTACTCAACTATAGTGTCACACAATAACCAACACATAGTTGCACCCAGGGGCATCTCCAAGAACTTACCCATTGGTGCAACTCCCAGGTACAACCATCTTCCCACCCTCTCCTAATGTGAGTATTTGCAGATTTTGCAACTTAAATAATATTGTTTCCATAATAATTTTTGAAAATGAATCCATGGTGTGATTGAAATCATCTGTACAATATGCTTACATAACTTTAGTATCAACAGACAAATATGTGACACACTGAGAAGTTCTAAGGGCATCCAGGCTTGATGTGATTCAGCTGCTAATCTCTTCCCAATAGGGGATGGAGGGTTACAGCTCTATTGGTCTTTACTGCCAAGCTGGTCCCTAGGAATGAAGCAGAAGGTGCTTGTGTACAGTGTGGACCAATTACTGTGCCAACTGAAGAAGGACAGCGGAAGGTGACAAACACAATTACATTCCATACACAACGTTATTCCTGTAGCAAAGGCTTAGCGACACGTCTTTTTCCAAAGTCTTTGCTGGCAGAATCCGCGTTGAAGAATAATGATTGTGTATATCTCACAAATATTACGGTATCGAAACGCCGATCTTTGCAACGCATAGACTTCTACTGCAGCCGTCATTCACATTAACATATAATTTCTGCATTAAACCCCTGGGACATTTCCTACTTGTATCTGTCGATTAAATAAATCAAAAATTACTTTTTATCAGCAGGCTCCGTATCATCACTATTAACTTTCCACTCTTTCTTCTTACAATGTCTTTCTGCTGGGTTCCTTTGAAGTGAAGTTGTTTAAGAAAATCCTGTTGAGTTAAATAGTTTCAGGAGATTATTTCTGTTGTTACAGCAGGAAATATCCTCTTGAAGAATTCGCTCCCATGAATACGCCAGTCATTTGTTCCCTACAAGTGTCTCTATATAAAGTAGATTAGAAGAAAATCTGTGATCCAATGGTGTTTTTTCTGTTCCTTAACACAGTCTATGACAATGACACTCCAGCGTGCGGCAAAAATATGGAACAAAAGAGTAAACTGTTATTTGCAGTGTAAAAAACAAGTCGGAAGCCGCTCTTTATTTCTCAGCCAACAGAAGTGTTACATGATCCGATTTTTTTTGCATTTTCAGCATGTTGTATTATTTTTTTTAACTGAAATCTTCTATCGAGTGACAAAGTGCGGTGCTGGTGGGATTAAATCTTACACCCTATAAGATGGTATACGAGCCTACACTGTAACATGTTTTGTTTTATATATATATATATATATATATATATATATATATATATATATATATATATTGATCTCCACAAGATGAAACATCTTCATAATTATTAACTCTCTAGCTGCTACATGTTTTTTGGTTGGTAGCCAATATCCACAATTTTTTTTTATTTAATCTGCTCCTAGCAGGTATAATTTTTGCAAAATCGAAGAACTCGCACTTTAAAGGGGTCCAGAAAATCTTTTTTGTGCTAGTGTTGGGTTAATAAGTGCACCCATATACCATTAGCAGTATTTTTAGTGATTTCTTGGTGTCTCTGGTTGCTGCTGCATTCTCTGCCTTTGTTTACTTGGTGTAACTTCCTGTTGTGCAGCTTCCTGTGTAGCTTCTACACTACACTGTGTTTCTTCTCACCTAACCACACCTCCTCTCTCTGATACACTTCCCCTCCCTGTCTCTCTAGCTAAACCATCTCACCCACTACTAGCCCTTCCCCTGTGTCACTAGCCTAGCTATCTTGCCTATTACTACCTCCTACCACCCTCCCAGTCTCCCTAGCCTAGCGATCCTGTCCATTACTAGCCCTTCCCACCCTCCCCCATTTCCATAGCCTAGCGATCCTGTCCATTACTAGCCCTTCCCACCTTCCTCCATCTCCCCAGCTAACCTATTCCATACCCTACTGGCAGAGAGGAAGAGGGGAGGAGCCATTCTCAGATGTAGGAAGGCTTGGTAAGTATTGATGGAATAGCGAATGGGGGGGAAGAGTAATGGTGATGTTCCAGTTTGGAAGTGGTGAAATGTCACGTCACTGGATTATCAGAAAGTATCCATTGAGTGGTCACATGATCGCTCAGGGACATAGGTAATTATAGATTTTTTTTTAATTGAAATAAATTAGATGTTAGGTGGGAGGGGGAGAGAATTTAGTTTAGGGGTTACTTCTTAGTTCATCCTGGACAACCCCTTTAAGGCTCTGGTCACAATGAAGGTTCCATTAGGAAGCCCTGTGCAGATTCTGTAAAATATCACAGATAAAATAGTCATGCATGCAGTCATGTTTTTCAATCCAAAAATGACCATTATAACATATACCTCATGGGCCTTATTATAGTCAGTGGGGTCCATCAGGATCCATTGGTGTTTGTCATATCATGGATTCATACCTGTTAGGATTTTTGCTTTTCTGTTACAATAGAAGAGATAAATGTAGACAGGAATTCCTTATAAAGGGTTTTCCATCATTAACTTTCCATTTTACTCCATATGAAAGGTGATAATTGTTTGATTGCTGGGGGTCCAAATAGCTGGGACCCTTAGTGGTTATAAAGTAGGAGTCTTTCACTTCTCTACGTCAATGGACTGGTGGTGACTGCTGTTCCATTAATTTCTATTAGACTGATAGACATTGCAGAATACAGTGTTTCATCAATCCTATAGAAGTATATGGAGCAGTAGCCATGAATCAGGAGTCACATGGGGGACACCAGACCCCCGTTCTAGTGATAGTTGGCACCACAGATGAAGATATACAGAATACAGTGTTTCATCAATCCCATAGAAGTATATGGAGCAGTAGTCATGTCGATCTGTGATGCAGACTATCACTAGAAGAGGGGTCCAGTTTCTCCATGTGAATGCTGATTCATGGCTACTGCTCCATATACTTCTATAGGATTGATGAAACACTGTATTCTGTATATCTTCATCTGTGGTGCAGACTATCACTAGAATGGGGTTCAGTGTCCCCCATGTGACTCCTGATTCATGGCTACTGCTCCATATACTTCTATAGGATTGATGAAACACTGTATTCTGGATATCTTCATCTGTGGTGCAGACTATCACTAGAAGAGGGGTTCAGTTTCTCCATGTGAATGCTGATTCATGACTACTGCTCCATATACTCCTATAGGATTGATGAAACACTGTATTCTGTATATCTTCATCTGTGGTGCAGACTATCACTAGAAGGGGGGTCCAGTGTCCCCCATGTGACTCCTGATTCATGGCTACTGCTCCATATACTTCTATAGGATTGATGAAACACTGTATTCTGTATATCTTCATCTGTGGTGCAGACTATCACTAGAATGGGGTTCAGTGTCCCCCATGTGACTCCTGATTCATGGCTACTGCTCCATATACTTCTATAGGATTGATGAAACACTGTATTCTGGATATCTTCATCTGTGGTGCAGACTATCACTAGAAGAGGGGTTCAGTTTCTCCATGTGAATGCTGATTCATGACTACTGCTCCATATACTTCTATAGGATTGATGAAACACTGTATTCTGTATATCTTCATCTGTGGTGCAGACTATCACTAGAAGGGGGGTCCAGTGTCCCCCATGTGACTCCTGATTCATGGCTACTGCTCCATATACTTCTATAGGATTGATGAAACACTGTATTCTGTATATCTTCATCTGTGGTGCAGACTATCACTAGAAGGGGGGTCCAGTGTCCCCCATGTGACTCCTGATTCATGGCTACTGCTCCATATACTTCTATAGGATTGATGAAACACTGTATTCTGTATATCTTCATCTGTGGTGCAGACTATCACTAGAAGAGGGGTCCAGTTTCTCCATGTGAATGCTGATTCATGGCTACTGCTCCATATACTTCTATAGGATTGATGAAACACTGTATTGTGGATATCTTCATCTGTGGTGCAGACTATCACTAGAAGGGGGGTCCAGTGTCCCCCTTGTGACTCCTGATTCATGGCTACTGCTCCATATACTTCTATAGGATTGATGAAACACTGTATTCTGTATCTTCAGCTCCATACACAAGGTTATTAATAGGTAGAGATTACTGAATGTGTTACAATTCACCAGGGATGAGTTACTTTATCTGTAATCATGGCTACCTCGCTTGAATAGTTCTTCTTATACCGAGCGTAAAAGTCAAAGCTTTCTGATTCTTACCATGGAGAAGCTGAGATCTGTCTTTGCCTCCATCAACTCCGATGTAATATTAG
This sequence comes from Leptodactylus fuscus, assembly GCF_031893055.1. Taxonomy (NCBI): domain Eukaryota; kingdom Metazoa; phylum Chordata; class Amphibia; order Anura; family Leptodactylidae; genus Leptodactylus; species Leptodactylus fuscus. The sequence goes on from NC_134275.1 coordinate 1,053,703, forward strand.
TAATAATCTAATTTTGTCAGGAGCAATTCTCAATCTAGGAAAGCAATATAAATAGAAAGGAATTGGAGACTGCCGAGATGCTTTGCATAGTTCGAGGTTTGTACTAGTTAAGCTCAGCTCTCTGCAGAAGTCATTAAAATGGTATCAGCAGCCACATTACATTAGCATTTACACAACAATACAGCAAAGGATTAAAGGCAGAAAGACAAATGCAAGTTCCCCGAAAACATGTATCAAAGGATTTCAAGTTGCTTTGTGACAATGGGACTCAAGAAAATGCAAAATGACATTATTTGTGTGAGAGTAGGAGGAAGTAGATTACTGAAGTCCCTCAGTGCCGCCTGTTTGTGGCGTCTTCCCTCTAACCATATGAGCTTAAGGACCACTGTAATCTCATGCAGATGTCCTTGATAAAACTTCCAAAGAAGGATTACTTAAGAGCTTTACTGCGCAGTATGAAGTTTTAACTTTGAAACATTGTTCATGTGTCTCGGGCTTGTTAATAGAAGACAAGCATTTAGAGGATCTTACAATGTCAAGAATCCAACAAGAAGGCATTAGCAATATTTCATTTCCTCTTATATCCCTTTATAAACATGTCTCTATTTGTGTTTTCTGGTATTTCCCATTCTAATGAACTTGTTTCTCCATCTGTAACACAGGCAGAGGCACGGGGTATACATGTTTATTCTGAATTTAGGAAGTAATAGCTTATCTTTCATCCATCAGGACATTCAGAAGTAAATCCTAGATGTGCATAGGTAAATAATATTACAGCAATATGTTTCCATCTGTTACATGGAAAGGATGAGGGAAAAGATAATATTACATAACTAATGACTAGAGATGAGCGAACACTAAAATGTTCGAGGTTCGAAATTCGATTCGAACAGCCGCTCACTGTTCGAGTGTTCGAATGGGTTTCGAACCCCATTATAGTCTATGGGGAACATAAACTCGTTAAGGGGGAAACCCAAATTCGTGTCTGGAGGGTCACCAAGTCCACTATGACACCCCAGGAAATGATACCAACACCCTGGAATGACACTGGGACAGCAGGGGAAGCATGTCTGGGGGCATAAAAGTCACTTTATTTCATGGAAATCCCTGTCAGTTTGCGATTTTCGCAAGCTAACTTTTCCCCATAGAAATGCATTGGCCAGTGCTGATTGGCCAGAGTACGGAACTCGACCAATCAGCGCTGGCTCTGCTGGAGGAGGCGGAGTCTAAGATAGCTCCACACCAGTCTCCATTCAGGTCCGACCTTAGACTCCGCCTCCTCCGGCAGAGCCAGCGCTGATTGGCCGAAGGCTGGCCAATGCATTCCTATGCGAATGCAGACTTAGCAGTGCTGAGTCAGTTTTGCTCAACTACACATCTGATGCACACTCGGCACTGCTACATCAGATGTAGCAATCTGATGTAGCAGAGCCGAGGGTGCACTAGAACCCCTGTGCAAACTCAGTTCACGCTAATAGAATGCATTGGCCAGCGCTGATTGGCCAATGCATTCTATTAGCCCGATGAAGTAGAGCTGAATGTGTGTGCTAAGCACACACATTCAGCACTGCTTCATCAAGCCAATACAATGCATTAGCCAGTGCTGATTGGCCAGAGTACGGAATTCGGCCAATCAGCGCTGGCTCTGCTGGAGGAGGCGGAGTCTAAGGTCGGACCTGAATGGAGACTGGTGTGGAGCGATCTTAGACTCCGCCTCCTCCAGCAGAGCCAGCGCTGATTGGCCGAATTCCGTACTCTGGCCAATCAGCACTGGCTAATGCATTGTATTGGCGTGATGAAGCAGTGCTGAATGTGTGTGCTTAGCACACACATTCAGCTCTACTTCATCGGGCTAATAGAATGCATTGGCCAGCGCTGATTGGCCGAATTCCGTACTCTGGCCAATCAGTGCTGGCCAATGCATTCTATTAGCTTGATGAAGCAGAGTGTGCACAAGGGTTCAAGCGCACCCTCGGCTCTGATGTAGCAGAGCCGAGGCTGCACAAGGGTTCAAGCGCACCCTCGGCTCTGATGTAGGAGAGCCGAGGGTGCACTTGAACCCTTGTGCAGCCTCGGCTCTGCTACATCAGAGCCGAGGGTGCGCTTGAACCCTTGTGCACACTCTGCTTCATCAAGCTAATAGAATGCATTGGCCAGCGCTGATTGGCCAATGTATTCTATTAGCCTGATGAAGTAGAGCTGAATGTGTGTGCTAAGCACACACATTCAGCACTGCTTCATCACGCCAATACAATGCATTAGCCAGTGCTGATTGGCCAGAGTACGGAACTCGACCAATCAGCGCTGGCTCTGCTGGAGGAGGCGGAGTCTAAGATCGCTCCACACCAGTCTCCATTCAGGTCCGACCTTAGACTCCGCCTCCTCCAGCAGAGACAGCGCTGATTGGCCGAATTCCGTACTCTGGCCAATCAGCACTGGCTAATGCATTGTATTGGCGTGATGAAGCAGTGCTGAATGTGTGTGCTTAGCACACACATTCAGCTCTACTTCATCGGGCTAATAGAATGCATTGGCCAATCAGCGCTGGCCAATGCATTCTATTAGCGTGAACTGAGTTTGCACAGGGGTTCTAGTGCACCCTCGGCTCTGCTACATCAGATTGCTACATCTGATGTAGCAGTGCCGAGTGTGCATCAGATGTGTAGTTGAGCAAAACTGACTCAGCACTGCTAAGTCTCTGCATTCGCATAGGAATGCATTGGCCAGCCTTCGGCCAATCAGCGCTGGCTCTGCCGGAGGAGGCGGAGTCTAAGGTCGGACCTGAATGGAGACTGGTGTGGAGCGATCTTAGACTCCGCCTCCTCCAGCAGAGCCAGTGCTGATTGGTCGAGTTCCGTACTCTGGCCAATCAGCGCTGGCCAATGCATTCTATTAGCCCGATGAAGTAGAGCTGAATGTGTGTGCTTAGCACACACATTCAGCTCTACTTCATCAGGCTAATAGAATACATTGGCCAATCAGCGCTGGCCAATGCATTCTATTAGCTTGATGAAGCAGAGTGTGCACAAGGGTTCAAGCGCACCCTCGGCTCTGATGTAGCAGAGCTGAGGGTGCACAAGGGTTCAAGTGCACCCTCGGCTCTCCTACATCAGAGCCGAGGGTGCGCTTGAACCCTTGTGCAGCCTCGGCTCTGCTACATCAGAGCCGAGGGTGCGCTTGAACCCTTGTGCACACTCTGCTTCATCAAGCTAATAGAATGCATTGGCCAGCACTGATTGGCCAGAGTACGGAATTCGGCCAATCAGCGCTGGCCAATGCATCCCTATGGGAAAAAGTTTATCTCACAAAAATCACAATTACACACCCGATAGAGCCCCAAAAAGTTATTTTTAATAACATTCCCCCCTAAATAAAGGTTATCCCTAGCTATCCCTGCCTGTACAGCTATCCCTGTCTCATAGTCACAAAGTTCACATTCTCATATGACCCGGATTTGAAATCCACTATTCGTCTAAAATGGAGGTCACCTGATTTCGGCAGCCAATGACTTTTTCCAATTTTTTTCAATGCCCCCAGTGTCGTAGTTCCTGTCCCACCTCCCCTGCGCTGTTATTGGTGCAAAAAAGGCGCCAGGGAAGGTGGGAGGGGAATCGAATTTTGGCGCACTTTACCACGTGGTGTTCGATTCGATTCGAACATGGCGAACACCCTGATATCCGATCGAACATGTGTTCGATAGAACACTGTTCGCTCATCTCTACTAATGACCTAATGACAATGGTGATGATAAACATAGTACGAAGGAATTCTGTGTAGAAGTAGCAATAGGATTGGCTGTGATGGCGTTGGAGGTTGGTGGTGATGTGGACCATGGATGCTAGTAGAAGGCTTGGAGGTAAATTCAGAGCATGGGAACATCATTGAATGGTAGAATAAAATCACAAGCTGTAGTCTGATACCGCTCATATGCAGGTTGTGCAAAGACATTAACACCTGCCCCTGTCCAAGCTCTTTTTTGACTAAAGCAGTCCTGATTGTACAGCGCATGCGCCATCATCATAGAAACAAAGCTTTGCTGCCTTCTATTTCTCCATAGTCAGTGACTTCTGGTGGTCTTACTCTTTATATACTGTTGTCATTGCTTTGGGACCGGGATTAGGGTCAATGATCATTAAGGACTAACAGCAGAACATCCTATCCCTGTATTTAGGATTAGAACGCATACTAATGAACCCCAGACTGGGATAACAGGGATGCTGTAGAATTAAAGGGGAGGTCACAGTCATGCCGCTTCTTCTCCAGCTGTTCTGTCAGCCATGACAAGTTACATACGTGACTCATAGATAGTCTACAGCCGCTATGAAAAGACAACTTTCTAAGTAAAGCTAAACAATGAAGAGGTTGTGGAACATTCAAACCTTTTTTATGTCGTATATCTTAAGGTTCATCTTTAAATTTTAAAAACCTGAACAAGAAGAGTGAAAAGAATCTGGGAAGTTTTGGGGAACACGGTGGCTCAGTGGTTATCACTGCAGCCCTGCAGTGCTGGAGTCCTGGGTACCAATCCTGCCAAAGACAACATCTGCAAGGAGTTTGTATGTTCTCCCCGTGTTTGTGTGGATTTCCTCCCATACTCCAAAGACGTACTGATAAGGAAAAATATTAAAAAAGAATATGGGAAGATTTGGCAGGATTTAACTACAGGCTTGGCAGGGGCCTGATGATCATGCATGCTCAGAGACTTAAATGGCTACATCCACATGGGATGTGTAGATACAACGTGTCCACACTTAGCTCATCTCCAATTTAGCTGAAGATTCCAATATGTCTTGAAACCAAATCAGCACAATATGAAGACGTGATAGCAAAGTTCTTGAAAAGCTGCGACCCACACTCCCCAACTTAGTGGTCACATATAGACACAGATAGGATAGCTAGCATAACACTTTGTGACAACTTGTTATGGAATCAGGTTGAGTTTAGAACTGATACTTATCTTGCGATACACATATATGGGCCTCACAACTTTTGCCCTATGCTTTGCCTAACTAACATCAAAGTCATCAGCAGCGCCGCTCTGCGTACCCCCCACCTGCAATATTACACCACATTTTGGGAGTTTTTATTAAAATTGCAATGTTAATTGTTAAGAGGAAATATAACGTAATGGAATGTAATTTATTACAATAATATCGGCACATTGCCAGACAGAAGCGTCCAATCAGCTCGCCTTACATCCCCATTCTGCTTAATTACAGCCTTCACATCTTGCTCTTACTAAATCATTGATTTGCAGGATTTCGTTTTCTTCTGACATTTTTCTTGTTTTGCGGTAACTGGAAATGATTTTGATGAACTTGTTTGATATTTATCAGCATGATGATATTTTATTTATAAAGCTGGAAATAAAGATGGTGATGATGTTTCAAGTCATTTTAGAAACAGTCATGCAGATTGAATAAAGATCTGCGACTTTGAAGAGTATTTTCTGAATTCAGTCTTTGGTTTTCTATATTTCTTCTTAAAGGGAAAACGTCATCAATAAATTTGGCACTTCCTATAGACTTCTGCTGCCGGGAGGTAACACAATGTTGTAAGAAAAAGTTATTTCTTTGGAAATTTGGGTGTGATTTTAAATAACAAGTAAGAAATTACTGTGAGGAGTGTAACAGGATTTTTTTGGTGGGTGGTCTGATGTCATAGACGTCACAAATTCCATTATGGAAGGTCAAAAGCAATGGAGGTGGACTAGCAGCCCTGATCGATCCGAGATGGTGTCACAACGACCACATAACAGTAAAGGAACGTCTTAGTTGTAAGGATAACAAACTCATGGTAGTAGGGCGGCAACCTTACTACCTATAGAGAGAATACACAGATGTCCTGGTCATAGTAGTAGTATATAGCCGACTTTCTGCTGACTGTGCCCGCGCAAGTGAAATTGTGGTGGACAAGCCAAGGTGTAGTCAACGCAGCCAAACGTGGTAGTGATATTATCAGACCAGAATCATAAACCACCTACACAATTTCTGCAGGTACATCTTGTGCCCCACTACAGGCTCTAAAACCTTTGACCTCATGGCTTGTAGCATAAAAGATCCATATGTTTCCAGACCCCTACCCTCACTTGGCATGTCTAACCATATCATGGCCCTACTGAAAGCCAAATATCACCCCATAGTATAGCCCATCCCATGGTATGGAAGGATGTGAGAGTCTGGTCCAAGGATGAGAGAGAACTATGGGACTCCCTTGAGCTCGTGGAATAGAAGAACCAATCCAAACAAGGCTGATAGTAACATAAGCGTAGAAGTTATCTCCAAACACATCAACTTCTGCACTGACTGCATTGTCCAGAAGAAACGCATCAAGTGCTATTGAAATAACAAACCCCCGGGTCACCAAGGAACTAAAAGGGCTACGGAAAATAAAAAAGAAATTAACAAACAAGTAATTGGATCCAAGTATTGCAGCCAGGCAGATCAAGGGAGACTTCGAGGAACTAAAATGAAATTGCATGAGGGCAAAGACATTTATGGCAGGAAGATGGAAAATAATCTCACCATGAAAGCGAAAATGAAAATATGAAAACAGCTGACATCAGCCTCAGACAATGCAGCCCCAGCCATTCATTCATTCATTCAAAGTATGGATAGAACCCCATTCACACCATCAATATCCAAAGACCAAAATTAAAGAGGTTTTCCAGGCAAAAAAAAGTTTTGTTTTTTTTTGTTTTTTTTTTAAAAGGTCTTTAAGTTTTATTAATCAGTTAATAATGGCACCTTTAGCAGTGTTTTGAGTGATTTCTGAGTGTCTCTGGGAGCTCTTGGCATCTTCTGCATTTGTTTACTTGGTTCAGCTTCCTGCTATGTAACTTTCACACTAGATCCCTTTCACCTCCCTCCCTCCCTTACACCCCCTTCCTGTCTCTCTAGCTATCCCGCCCACTACTAGCCCTTCTCAACTAACTCAGCCCACCCCAACCCCATTATACTTACCTCTCTTCCTTCCAGGCTTCTTCCTGCGGAATGGCTCCTCCCTCTTTTCTGACTGCCGGTGCACGCAATAGTCCCCGCGCTGGTCTATGCTCTGAAGCTGAGAATCCAGAGAATCCACCTCTACTCTGCAAGTGTGGGAGCTGTTCACATACCTGTACAATAGAGGTGGATCATTGGCTGCAGAGCACAGACCAGCGCTGGGACTATTGTGTGCACCAGCAGTCAGAAAAGAGGGAGGAGCCTGGAAGGAAGAGAGGTAAGTATAATGGAGTGGATTGGGAGAGGGAAGAGTAGTGACGTTACAGAAACAGGGAAATGGATCTTCACCGGATAACCAGAAAACATCCTTGGGGCGGTCACATGAGAGATAAGATCACTATGTCCTTAATGATTTTATATACTTGAGTAGATGTAGAAGTCAAAGCTCTAAAAATGTAAAAATAAAAACTGTAAAAAATAAATAAATACAAAACCCCCAGAATTTTCTATTTTCTGCTGATATTTGTGCTGTTACTGGGTGATATTAGCAGCCTAGACTAATAAATAACAGATCATTACAGTCATCTGGCCCTCTAATAGAAAATGGCCATAATTCACTGCTGGCAGTTTATCCGGCGTCGCTGCGCTCTATTGATGCAACGAGCGCTTCAATCAGACGATGCCAATCACTTAATCATATCCACAAGGCTAGCCAAGCACTAAGCATATCGAGGCAGTGAGGGCACCGAGCGACCGGACCGGCCCAGCTGCTTCTGGAGAGCCGGCCTTACACTCTTTGCTTCATTCATGATGTTTCCTCCTCAATTTATTATGTGTGCACAAGGCTGCTGGATCTGGGCTTGTCAAATAGAAAAAAAAATAGATTTTTCTATTTAATAATAAAAATAATAATATTATTAATAACAGCAATTTCCTTAAGACGAAATGGGGAACAATAAACTGCAGCCACGTGAAAAGAAATAATGTGAAACAAGAAAACTACAAAAAGGACGTGATTGTAGCCAAAGCTAATGTTACACCGATCCGGAATATCAGCCCAGATTCTGCAACTTCACTGGACTAAATATCTGCTCCATCATATAAAAAAAAATCAAATGTTTTATTAGGTAAAGGTGATAACAGTCAAACAAAACTCAAAAAGTGCTGAAAGTGTTTTCTAAACATAAAAGTAAGACTGACACGCCCGACTTGGGTAAAGGGATCCTATCATTGGATTCCCTTGTTTTCTCTCTAACACATAGGAATAGCCTTAAGAAAGTCTCTTCTTCTCCTACCTTTAGAAGTCTTCTCCGGTGCGCTGTCCGATAGAAATCCCGGTTTTCTTCTGAGTTCTCTGGTAGCAGTGGGGGCTCCTCACCACTCAAACAGCACTGGGGGCGTACCCAATGCTGTGAGAGAACTCTCCAGTGACGCCTCCATCTTCACCTGGAACGCCTCTATCTGCATCTTCTTCCAGCGATGGCTTCAAACTTCTAGGCATGCACAGTCAGATCTTCCATCGGGCCTTGGGCAGAGACGACAGTGCATGCCTGCTGCCATTTTCTTGTGGCCGCTTACACCAGCTTACCGTATAGAAGTTTTGCTTCCTCACGGTGGTATCGTACAGAGCCACAGTGACTTAGGGATCCACAAGGACTTTGTTGAATGCTGCACACTAGTTTGCCATGTTAAACAACCCTAATAGCCAGTCCAGTCTGTGTACAGTTACGCAGATCTAAGGCTACATGCACATGAACCATGATGCAACACAATGATCCATTTTTAACATCCATCACTGTTGGATAGACGTGCAGAATGGACCCATTGACTTCTATGGGGTTTGCCAAGCTTTGTAGTGTGAATGAGGGTTACACATGCTGGATTCCATCATTCACCATGATTTCCATACAAATGACTGCCTATTATAGATCATTTATCTCTCATGGTAAGAGTTCCATGTCTCATTTGTTATTGTCTTATCCATATGGCAGGTTACAGGGAAGTTCTCGCCAATAAAGATCCCTACATTTAGGAGCATTTACACATCTGGGCAATGTCCCAAATTAGCTTTCAGGGATTCTTTACCGAGGAGCTAGCAGTATCGTCAGGGCGCTAAATTTACTGCCCAAATTGCAATGCAAGCAATAATGACTTTTTTGAAGGTCGAAAAACAAGATTGGAAATTAATTTGTGTAGGATATGGAAGTGCAGAGCGGGGAATTGTAAGAAGAAGATGAAGACTGATTGTCCATGTAAATCAGAGCGGCAGCTTTAATGATGGGGCAAAACACAAATCTGGTAACTCATTTACGTACAGGAAAAAAATAAACCAGAAATTGGCAACTACAAGTTCATAGCAGTAAATACTAAATAGGAGACGGTGACGCTAATCCGCAATAACAAGCTGAACATCCGAGGCAGAACGGAGAGGAATTCTATGGAATCATTCTCAAGATATTCAAGAAACAGAGAGAATTGGAGCTAAGGAACAGCAAGATATTTGTTGTCTTCTCTGTGACCTCAAGTAACCCCACATGTGACTTGCCCACAAGGTAGCCACACACAATATATTAATGGCAGCTGCGTCCAGTATTTCTGACAGGACAAGATGACCGTCTAATACATATAGGGGCCTGGAGTTTTCCCTGACATGATGTCAAGGAAAATAAGGAAAAGCATGTTGACTTTTAGTATCTGATCTTTTTGAGAGATAAGTTACTACCAGAGGTGATAGAAAATCTGGAGACTCATCAGGACTAATCTACTTGGACAATGTTATCCTTAGGATAGGGCATCAATATCACATTGGTGGAGGCCAATATGAGACAGTCTCACCCAAAGAATGACTGTAGTGACTGACATCATGTTTATCAGTCGTGGGATCCTTGACCATCTCAGTCCCATTCAAGCAAGAGAGACTGAGCTGCTATTCCAGCCATTGTGCCATGTATACCAATGTGTCTGCTTTAGGATTGGTTCACATCTGCGTTCCGGCCATTCTGTTCCCCTATCCGGAGCACTTCTCTCTCTGCAGAAACCACATGGACCTCATTATGGTTTATGGGGTCCGTGGGTTTCCTTAGTTAACTGCTTTTTTAGGCATATAGGTTTCCATTCAGGGAGGTCCCAAAGTGGAGTCCCCGAACGAAAACCCAAATGCAGATATGACCCAAGCCATATAGTAAAGAGTCTACAGCATAATAACCCCTTCAAATCATCGGGGAGTGTTGGTGTTGGATCCCCTCTGATTTGACAATGACGGACATTATATAATATTCAGAATACCCCTGTAATCATATATCATTAAAAGTTACGTTTTTTAATCAGTGATTGGATTTAGATAGGTCCTCGTTCACATCTGCATTCAGTAATCCATTCAGGGAGTCTGCATGGGGACGCCACCACGGAATACCAAACGCATTGGCAAGCGGAGAGTTTATGAACACACATGGACCCCATAGACTATATTGGGGTCCATGTGCTTTCTGTGTGGTATCCACATGGAACGTGCAGACAGAAAAGTGCTTCACAATCTACTTTCCTGTCCGGATGACTCGTGCGCACAGCACACGGAAAGCACATGGACCCCATTATAGTCTATGGGGATCCGTGTGCTTTCACTACTCACCGCTTGCCAGTGGGTTCGGTATTCTGTTGGGGGGTCCCCATGTGGACTCCCCAAATGGATTACCGAACGCAGATGTGAACCAGGCCTAAGGCATTACTGTCATTTAGACAAAGATGATTCACTCGATTGTGATGGAGGTTCTGAGCAGATAGTATTCCCTTTAAGGTCCTTTGAGGACATAAGTGACTGTGATACGACAATCCCTTTAACAGAATCATTGTACTTGTGTCCCTCCTGCACTGTATGAATAAAGACCTGTAGCTTCTATGAGAATATGAATAGTATTTATAACATAGTGCAGTATTTATGTAACGTTCATATTTCAGTATTATAGCAGTGATAACTCGCTCGCTTCTTCCTTGTCACTGTTATGTAACGTTGTAAATTCCGCGTTTCTGTAGGTCGTGAAATGATGGAATCCTTTATGGCTCGCTGTAATTGTTACAATTAGACATTGTGTAACCCAACAGATTGTTGATCATTGAAAGCCTGGGGAGCTAATATGGCCTGCTGGGAATGGGATGTCAGCACGCAAGCAATATATTACCATTAGCTGAAGATTTGTCAGAACTTTCTCATCTCCATCATCCTATTAGAAAGAAAGCAAAAGTTTTATGTAAATCGCTTGGCAAGTGTTACAATTAATCTGCGTGTTCCAATAATTATCTTCATGTAATCAGAGACACCATTACACTCCGGCTAATGATGATTGAAAAAATGGAGATTTCAGACTTGATGGTATTATTTTAATTTTGTTTATTTTTATTTATTTATTTTTGTTATTTTTTTAGCCAGTCTAACCAAAAAGGGTTAATACTGAAAATACAAGTTTGTGATGGAAAATACCGTATCTATCTTATAGATGTCTCCTCCCATATCTGTCTGGGGATGTTCAGATAGATGTGTCATATAAGTTAAGCATTCAGAATTTATTGAAGCATTGCAAAGGTCAATATTGCAGTATTATAATATAAAATACACGTCAGCAGGTTCATTGGCAATCCGCACATTTTCTGCTGTGCACAGCCTTACCATATCCCTCAAAACCATGCAGTGAGAAATCAATCATCGTAGACCATGTCCGTTACCAAAATGTGCCAAAGGAACTGTGTAAAAAGCCCAGGAACTCCTATAGACCCTGAATCACATTAGTTAAGTTAAACCCTAGCTTCCAGACTAGCTCAGCTGACGTTAGGCTCGGCTGACCAATCCATTAATCTCTTGTTTCAAACTTTTCCACTTGAGTAGGGTTGAACAATCGGGATCGGAAAAGATCAGATCACAATCGTGATCGGGTTCCGATCCCGCCTAAGAAAGATCGGGAACGGAATTCCGATCCTGATTGCTCAACTTACCTGCACAGAAGGGCTGCCGCTCCCCATTGTTCTCGCTCCTCTTCTCTCTACTTCACATGCCTGCAGAGCGTTGTGTGCACCCCCTCCTCCCAGGCTAGTGTTACAGATGCTGGGAGAAGGCGGGGCTTGTGGCTTAGGAGAGTGTGGGCGGGTACTGGGAGGGGAGATGTGAGTGATGCACTCAGCCACAACAAGCCCCAACTACTCCCAACGCATGGTGCTCTGCAGGCATGTGAAGTAGAGAGAAGAGGAGCAAGAACAATGAAGAAGCCTTCAATTTTTGAACTCCACGCTGTGTAATGAACAGGATCGTTTTTAAAATCTGATTTTCGATCATTAAAAAATCCCATTGACTTGCATTAGGATCGGAATTGGAATTGGGATCGGGTTCGGATGGAAAATGATCGGAAATCTGAAGATCGGCTCAACCCTACGCTTGAGACATACTTCTGTTCCATCAGAATAGTTACACTGGCCTCCATAATGGCTTCCGATATAGTAGATGGCACAACCTACATCTAATGTCTGCCTATACTATTCCAATAATAATACAATATTTTGACAATGGGCAACTCTTCTACCTTCTCACGACTAGCCCCTTACATAGCTCAGAAGATTTTCTTTCTGGTCTACCAGGAGCCAAACCCATAGACTTGCTGAATTAGATTTGATATTTCCCTCATTCAGTCAATTCTCATTGATAAATAATAGACAATGAACCATAAAATATCTCTAAGTAGAATTGTGGGACGTAGGAGGACGAAGGAGGATCATTAGTCAGTAAGAGTATTCGGACCAGTGTAGCCACTTCTCCCACTTTGCTTTAAGGCTGGCATGCTTCCCAATCTGCCAGTGATAAGATGTTCCATAACACAGTTATTAGGAAGATATTTTAGTATTTTGGATAGGGTAGGGCTATTAGTATTTTTCCAGTTTATGTCCAATATTGATTCTTGAAACAGTTAAGGTATGAAACAAAACACATAAGTCTGAAATGGGTAAGCAGTCTAATACAAGCGAAAGCAAGGCCATTGGTGGGCTCCAAGGGCAGGAGTATTGCAGAATATCACCAACAGATCATAAATAGGGTTGAGCGATCAGGATTGGGAAAGATCAGATCAGTGATCGAGCAAATTTCATGATTCTGGATCAGCTGGAAAATGATCGAAAATCAGATTTTAAAAACGATCCTGAAGTCTTAAGATCGACTCAACCCTAATCATAAACCTGGCCCCACAACAGTGCTATAGGATGGCATGACCACCAAACATGCATATAAGGTCCTATATCGTGTGTCGGAAGATGCTGGATATCTAGAGGCTAATCGGGGAGGGGTGTAATACCATCTCTAAATTTCTTCAGGATTGACAAAAGAAAAAGATTTTTGACCTGGCGCCCACAGAAATGATAATGATTCTTGTACGTTTATGGTTGAGAATTGGAGACAGTATCCGCTTGATATAGCAACTGCAACTCTTACCCAGTGACCGACCAACAACATTGGGGGTAATAGAGTAAAGGGAAAAAAAAAGACTAGAAAAAAACTAGACTAATTGTTGGAACTTCTCTCCGCTGACTTCAAGAGGGGAGACTTGTGCATGAGTCTTCTGATCAAGGGATACAGGAAGACGTCAGTGCAAAGATGACTGTGTCAGATTCAGGTGCAGTTTGGAAGGCAGTCGGTCATTACCAGTTGATTGGGGCATGATCGGAAAATGGGATTAGATGTTGTTGATCCTACTGGGGCTCTTAATTTGGGGTCCAAAAAATTGTGACTGGTTCCCTTTAAATATTACAATGAAATTAGAATGTTTATTTAGCCCTTCTGGTCATATGTAACTATAATCTCCCAGGGAAGTCATTTGATTAAATTGTAACAACCCTTTAATATTGGAACACTCACTCCTACAGTAGTTGTTGCTTTCCATTGTATATTTTTGTAACGGACAGCAATCAAGGGGTTAATGTACTAATACGTGTGAAAAAAAACCAACTTTCTTCTTGTAGGCCTTGACTACCTTCAGCACAAACATGTCGTGACTCATTGGTAAGATTTTGAGGCAATTCAGTGGTATATGATTTACACCCACAGAATGCTATTATAATTTCCATAGTGAGAAACATATTTGCTCATACACACATTGCAGACACTCTGTTATTCCAGGCAAAATTATATGCTGTTCAAATTGTCATAGAAATATCGTTTTAAAAGGAATATATAAGATAAATTATCATTAACGAGTATCTAGAATCATTAATGTTTTTACTGTTGCTTAATTAACTCATGCTTTGTTACATAAGGTTACATGGTAAGGGATTGGGGCACGTTGTGATGGCGGACCCTTCACCTATAAGATAATGGTGTTTGGAAAAATTGCATTCATAGTTTCCATATAAAATTGAGAGGTGAGGTTACAACGTAGGGGAGGGGGGAGGGGATAATGGATCCAGATTTGTTTTCTTTACTAAAAGCCAAATACAAAAGAACAACAATATCATCATCTTGTTTTCACACCTCCATCTCCCTCAATCCTCCTCCCAAGACGCTTGTCTTCTTAATGTTTCTTTCCTTTAAACGAGTAACATAGTATTTGTGGTTGGATGAAGACTCAGGTCCATAAAGTCCAACCTAGGACCCTACAGTGTTAATCCAGAGGAAGCCAAAAACCCACCATGAGGCTGAGGACAATCTCCTCACGTCAAGGAAAAAATTCCTTCCCGACTCCAAATCCAACAATCGGTATAAAACCCTGGATCAACTTGTCTACTCCAAAAGCTTAAAATCTCATGTCCTTCTTGTACAATGGGGCATGAAATTGTGCAAAATAGTCTACGTGTGGCCATCATGAGCATCTATGGCTCTTTTGATCCCATCATTTAATTTGCCATGACAGCAGCTGCCCGGCTCTGGTTGCTAAAGGTAAGTTTACTGTCCAAGAAAACCCCAAGTCTTTCAGTGGCGGTCTTACTTAGTAATTTCATCAATCCCCCTGTAAATTTCAACTCTCCTTCTCAGTATTGATTCATTTACAGAGCTTAGTGTCATCTGAAAATATCTGAACCTTTGTGTTAGAAAATAACGGGCAGTAAGACCTGGACAACCAGAATCCCCAAACAATGAGGCAAAAACAGTCCTGAGTGTACAGCGCTCTCCTAACCAGAGCGGAACCAGGACCCAGAGTGGAACCAGGACCCAGAGCTGGTCATCACCAGAGCTCCTGATGGTGGAGTTGGACTTGGTTAGTTCTGGGACCCAGAAACGCAACTGCCCAGAGAGCGCCGTACACCAAGTAATAGAGGACCCAGAAAACCCAGAAACACTAACCTGAGGATTAAACAGGAGAGCTGGTCAGCAAGGAGAGAGATAGTCTGAGGGAAGTTGTACAGGCCAAGTCAGTTCACAGAAGGTCTCTCAGGTTAGCAAAAAATAGCAAAAAACACAGTCAATCAAGTCGAGTCAGTACACAGGAGGTCACATGGTAGCAGGAGGGTGAAGCAGAAACAAAGTCAGGAGAGTCAGGTCATGCACAAGAGGTCACGGAGTAGCCAGGTAGAGGTCAAGCAGGAGTAGTCAGGAAACAAGCCAAGGTCATCCACAGGAGGTCAGAAGGTAGCCAGATCAGGAGGGCAAGTAGAGGTAGTCTGAAGATAAGCCGAGGTTATCCACAGGAGGTCAGAAAGTAGCCAGATCAGGAGGACAAGAAGAGGTAGTCTGGAAGGCAAGCCAAGGTCATCCACTGGAGGTCAGAAGGTAGCCAAATCAGGAGGGCAAGTAGGGGTAGTCTGAAGATAAGCTGAGGTCATCCACAGGAATAACAGGAGGGCACACAGGAGGTACAGGGTCAGGAAATAATGAAAGCGCAGGAAGATGTCAAAAAAATGCTGCATATCCTCAATGTGGGGCTTTGGCCTAAAGAAGATACTGAGCACCAGTGATGTTACGTAGATATTCAGGATATATCTTACCTGTAAGCCTTGATGGAATCTGCTAGTAGTCCCATAAATATTATTCTCACATTTCTTGCCTTGGTCTGCTCATGGGGTGGAGTGAAGTTGATATGTTGAGCATTTAGTCCATTTCCGAGAGAATGAATTTGATTTTCTAGATCCATTTTCTAAAACAATAGAAATTCTGTCTTGTGCGATTTATCAGGGTAAGAATTAATGTGCGCTATAAACCACTGAAAATGTTGCTTATTTTGCTAAGTGAAGTCTATTAGAAAAAAATACACGATAAGTAAAATAACTGTTTGCTGTATAATGGAATCGCTCCTTCTAATGACTTCACCAGAAATAATGGGAATATTGCTACGATAGGATATAGCAAATGAAGTTTATTATTTCTGCTGAGGAACTTCAGGTGAAGTAAACAGGCTGAGACTACATGCACACAACGCATTTCCTCCGAGGATACATTCTTTTTTGTAGTCAATCTAGCTGCCGAACTCAGGGTTCGTGGGAAAAAATTCCGCGTTTTACAATAACTGCATAATGGATGGGATTCTGCGGCTCGTTGAACCACGGTGTCCACCTCGCAGCAGCAACCTCCGGAGTCTGCCAATTCATTTGCGCCTACTCTGGAGGGGGAAGCTGCGACTGTCGGAAGCCATGACAGTCGTGGCAGGCGGGTTTTGACCCGAGAGTGATGTGGCTCCCCACGTCACTCCGGGTGTCAAAATCCGCCATACTGCCCCCTGTGTATAACTATCCATCATGCAAACAATAGCAGTTATCTTCCAATATTTGTCCGAAACTGGAAACACCTTTAGGCCGGGGCCTCACATGGCGAGAATGCTGTTACATGGAAACACTGCTGCATATTACTGTCTAGCGAATCAATTATATCTATGGGAACGCCGGCGGTTTCCCTATGGGTATAACAGAACCAGAACCAATAAGTTCATGAGTACGGGACATTTCAACGTTGACACTGCAAAGTTTTGTATTCTCAGAATAACATAGACATCATTGTTACTTGGGTTTCATTCTTTGGTTGACACTAGCGTCCTTAAGGAGCTTCTGTTTCACTTAACCTAGAATAGACCTACTTATTCCATCACATGGCTGTATTTGAAGGAACAGCAAAATAGATTGAAATGTGGCAGATTTGTTGACTGACAATCTGTTCCATTCATTGAAATGACATTGTTTCGACATCTTACATATGGACATCTGCAAGTCCCAATTAGATAAATAGGACAGTCGCTGAAAATGTCTCCACCCCATGTGAGTATACAGTATATTTATCCCTGTGGTTTCTGCAGTCTATTCATTATACGTTCTGCATGAATTCTAATGTTTGTTTAAGGTTTTAGGATGAAATCATTCAATCTTAATTGTTTATCTTAATTCTTTATTTCTCCTGGATGACAATCTGTCCCGGTCACGTGATCGTCACACGTCCGTATGGCTCATTTTCACAGTTACAGTACATTGAGGCACAATTAATATTGGAAAATTATACTCTTCATTACATGATTAATTTACTTCTAAAGCTGAAAAGATTTTGCTTCTTTATTGCAGTTTTAACCTGCTATCGATGAGATGGATGATGTAGTTCTACTTCCTTGGGAAATCTTCTTTAGGGCGGATCCTTGATGTGACCATTCACTTGGGAATCGCCTAATAATACCCTGAGCTAAATGGAATGTGAGGATAGGGAGTCATTTGTAGAATATACAAGAAGAAAAAGATTTTTCCATCACCAGGAGCAAAACAGCAACAATGCAGCTCCATGACAAGAATATGCAGAAATCGTCATATGCTAAATAGTTACAAGTCACATTTATGTATGAGATAGCCAAGATGATTGTCTATAAAATGATGGGAGTCTCAAGTTCAAAGTTGTAGTGGATGGTGAAGTACGGAGCCTGAAAGTCGCAAGTTCAAAACATTGTTACCCTTTTGCTCATCAGTCTATGTCAGATTTGAAATAAAACAACTTTGAAATTTTAATCAAACATGGCAGCTGGTGCACGGGGGAAGGGCCCTTAGCTTTCCGGAGCACTGCTACTGCAACTCAACCCCTACCATCTCCTGCCTGTGGCACTCCATGTAATTGGAGTTGATCATCCCACGATTTGGTCATATGAGCAATTCTACACTTTCTGAAGGGTTCCTTACAAAGACCCAAAGGCTTTTATAGTGATCCTTCCTGCCCTAGCATATTAATGTAATGTCTCTGTCTGTTCGGGTCTCTGCATCACCCTACACTCGCACACTGACACAAAGGAGGTGAGTTCATTTTGATTCCTTGCTTAGTGTTTTTCATTGTACTGTGTGAACACTGCGCTATCTCTGTAATTGAATTTCCACCACACCCATCTCCTGCACCTTGTTCCCTATAACCATCAAATAGATAATTCTAGCCTCCCTTATGTGATTGACAGCCTGTCTTCCAATCAAGCCTAGGGTGGGTCTTGGGCTTCCTATATACTGGAGATTGGCTCTCATAGACATGATGGCTATTGTGACTTTGTCCCTGCTAAGCTCCTCTTCTGCTACTATTGTATTACTGACCTCTGAACTCTGGCTTACCCTTTGACTATTCTCTTGGATTTGATTCTGTACTGCGTTGCTTGACTGTTACCGGACCCTTGGCTAGCTGACCTCCCTTTGTTATTGTTTGTCTTGTCTGCTTTCTGTGTTGTCGCCTATATAGGAAGGGCTTGTTGACCAGTTTGTCACCTATTGCTTAGGATAGGACCAGCAGGCAGGAAGGGACAGTGTGGGGTTTCAGCTTAGGGCTCGCTGTTATTGTGCCCTCTCCCCACAGGGTTCACCAGCAGCTACTGGGGAATTGCTCCTATAGCAATTCCCTATAATAAAGGTATGTCTATAGCTAGAAATTTGTCCATTGCATATGGATAGACAGTAATGTGATATCTATCATACATCAATATGACATTACAGTTTTAAAAAATGCATAATTGTTTCAATTCCTTAATGTAAATTTTATTTTTCACTGAGGTTTGCAAAAAAAGCCACAAAAAAACCAATCTCCAAATAGAGTCAAATGTAATAAAAATACCGTATGCAGCTTTGAAATTTCCATACACAACATATGCAAAAAGTTATTATTATTTAAGATATGATGGTGTAAAACAAAATAGGAAACAATACAACAAATAAAACTTCCCTTTATGCATTCCACAATTACAAAATATGGCGGAATTTTAAGTACAAAAATTAGATTTAGAGTCAAATCATTCAACAAAAGAAACAAGGCGCTCCGTGGCGATGAAGTCTTAAGTATAGGAGATATGGCTTGTGGAACGCTAGAGACAAATACAAGGAGGGGGGGGGGGGGTGAATTTATTCGTTACGATGTATTTCTGCTGGAGCTTTCAAAAAATCAAAGCGTCTTTTCTTTCCCGTCATGTACAAGTTTGCGGATTTACGAAATTGTTTGCCAGCCAATTTCTAATCAAATAACTGAAAAGTGTCTTTAATCGAGCTCCTCCGGAATACCTAAAGTGATTTCCTTTTCCCTTTCCGTTAACTTGATAATTAAAAGATGAAGAAAGGTTGTAAAGAGAACAACAATAAGAGCCCCAGAAGTTTGGGGATGTTTCAATATTGTAATCCTTGCGTCTGATCCAGGAAACTCAGCCATTGAGTTAATTTGTTTTGAAATGCAAATACATTACGGAGTTACTTAGCGCTGCCAGATAATTTATTAATTTACTTATTTCAACAAAGTCGTCAGGAAAATTAACATGTAAATTATTTTCTTTTCCTGATAAAAGAAATGTCTGTTGTAACAAGACAGTGATCCCGAGCAGAATGAAGTACATGATAAGTATATAGGCATGCCAAGAAAATATTGTTTTGCAGTTTAGAAACTTTTTTTGTAAGTTAATTCTGCATTGCTAATGAGAACTTAAATATCTACTTAACGTTGGAACAGCAAGTTCCTTCCGTACAACCCCTCCCTCAGCTCTACTTTATATAATCCATTCTGCAATTAATACATAAGCAACAGCATTTTTCCTAATTTCAACTTTCTAGACTGTTTTGGATATGGGAAACTTGTGACTATGTGGAGTATCATGTGACTCTGTACCGTGGCCCTTAGACACGCTGTATGTCTTCCTTCCATAATGTTGTCCCTGTACTGTCACATAAGTTTCATATTCTGGGGATATTATCACTCTTTAAGGAGAGATCACCTTCACAGGCGTATGAAGACTTACAAAAGCCTTTTTCGCTCCACTGGGGGATTATGGGAAAAATAAGTTTTCCAAGATGTAAATAGGGAAACATTGCCTGTGCTTGCTGCCTTCTAGGGACAGCCGCCTAGTTAGTCAAGTTTCATAGTTAGTCTTGGTTCGGTGTTCCGTTCGGGGAGTCCACGTCAACTTTGATCACCATAAGATGGAATTTTCTTGACTTTTTAGGTCAGATTGATTCATAACTTCAAAGTTCTAAAATGTATCCATACCAATTTATCCTTACCTATCCCATTCTCTGGTTGAACTTGATACATATATGTTCCTCTAATCATAATAGGTAAGGTCTGGTTCACATCTGCGCTCTGTATTCAGTTCGGGGAGTCTGCATGGGGACCCCCAAATGAAATACCGAACGCATTGACAAGCCATAAGCAATGAAAGCACACGGACCCCGTAGACTATAATGGGGTTCATGTGTTTTGTGTGCTGTCTCCATATGAGTCATGTGGGGAGAAAAATAGTTCATGGAGTACTTTTCCCTCCACATGACTTGTGTGGAAAACACACAGACCCCCATTATAGTCTATAATGTCCATGTGCTTTCATAAGCTGACCACTTGTCAATGTGTTCAGTATTCAGCTCAGGGGGTACCCATGCAGGCTCCCCAAACAGAATACCAAATGCAGATGTGAACCAGGCCTTACCCATTATGATTAGAGGAACATATATGTATCTAGTTCAACCAGAGAATGAGATAGCTTGTGAGTAAATTGGTATGGATACATTTTAGAACTTTGAAGTCATGAATCAATCTCCCTTAAAAAGTCAAGAAAATTCCATCTTATGGTGATGAAAGTGGATGCATATTCCCACATTCTATACATTGTTATAAGCGTTGAAGACATGCTCTAAGAAATTGTCTAAGCTATTAAGTGTTAGAGCTGTGATAACCTCCTGAGGAAGGCTATTCCACAGATTTACAGCTCTTACAGTAAATGAAGCTTGTTGTTGCCTTTAGAGATTGAACTACGCCAATCCAGATAATGAGAGTTCTCCTTTGTCTTTTGAAGGGGATTTCACATGAAATAGCTTTTCACCCTATTTTTTGTTCTGGCTTTTTACATATTTATCACGTCATGTCTTCCTTTAGATATCTAATTTCTAAGAAGACTCAGTTCTTATCCATTTTGCTGATACTGTAACTGAAGTCATCCATGCCCCTTATCAGTTGAGTTGCTTCTCAGTATTTTTTCCCAGGGCGCTCTTTCTTTCTAACAAATGCCCAGAACTGACCGGCATCATCCAGAGAAGCCGCACTAATGATCTGTAGAGTGGAAATATGACTTTCTTTCCCGGGGAGTCCATGCCATTTTTAATACACAGCAATGTACTGCCGGCTTTAGCAGGTGATGGGAATGGCATGCTGTTTTTTAAGTCTACGAGTCTTGTATAAGTGACATAAAGATTTGTTCCCCTTTAGCTTTCCTCTTAGCTGGAAATGTCTAGATATGTGTATCACAAGTTAACCCATTAGTTTATACAGATTCTTACTATTCTAATGCTTTCATTTATGTTTATGAACATTGAACCTCATTAGCTAAGTCAGATTGTACAGTAATTTATGAATGTCTTCGGCAGACCCCATTATATTACATAGCTTAGTATCATCTGCAAATATATTAATTTCATCTTATATATCATTGATAAATACGGTGAATAATAGCATGCGCAACATTCAATCCTGGGGTAGATGCTTATAACCGGGGACTGTTACCAATAGGAAGTATTGAGCACAATTATCTGGATATAGCTATTAAAGAGGACCTGTCATGGTCCGGGGCACAGGCAGTTCTATATACTGCTGAGTTCAGTGCACTGTCGGCTTTCCCGATCTGTGCCCCGGGTGAGGAGCTATCGGTGCCGG
Source organism: Leptodactylus fuscus (assembly GCF_031893055.1). Lineage (NCBI taxonomy): Eukaryota > Metazoa > Chordata > Amphibia > Anura > Leptodactylidae > Leptodactylus > Leptodactylus fuscus. The sequence continues at coordinate 1,075,726 of NC_134275.1, forward strand.
TACTGTAGCTCTTCACCGTCAGAAGGGCGTTTCTAACAGTCAGTCAGGTACGTCCTTCTCCACAGCAGCGCCTATAGTGCTGTACAGTGTGAGCGTGGAAGAACGCCCCCTCCCCTCCTGATAATACTGGTCTATGGACGAGCAGAGGGAGGGGACGTTCCTCCCCGGTCTCAGAGCACTGTAAAGTGCTACGGTACCGGCACTGATAGCTGTTCACCAGGGCACAGATCAGGAAAGCCGACAGTGCACTGAATTCAGCAATATATAGAACTGCCTGTGCCCCGGACCATGAAACGTCCTCTTTAAGTTACTTTCTATTTCATTAATATTCAATGTATTTATTTATTTATTTATTGTTTATTTCTCTTGCTTATAAACTGCCAACATATTCTGCAGGGGTTAAAGTCTTATTTCCCTATCAGTATGTCTCCAGAATTTGAGAAAAAACTTGAGGACCAAGATGAAACCCAAACAAACATTAAGGTTGATCTTGCCCTTGGTCAGATTTGACTGCAATGTAACAGTGCTACGTTATACTTTCTACATAATAGCTTTTACCCATTAGATGTATATAAGGGACAGTGTACAAATCACTATATCTACAGCAGGATGACGTCCAATGTGAGTCTGTTACCTATCTGTATGTTGTACAGTGAGTGTACTGCGGTGGATTAGTATTTGCTTATTTATTTAGCACCATCATATTCCGCGGCACACTACAGACATTGACAGTTACTGCCCCATATAGGGCTCACAATCTACATTCCCTAAAAGTATGCCTTCGTACAATGGGAGGAACATACAAGATCCTTGCAGATGTTGTCCTTGGCAGGACTCAAACCCAGGTCTCCAGCTTTGCAAAGCTACAGTGCTAAGATCAAAAATGTTGGCATGGGGATCATTTACTTGTTTCCCTGTGGGCAAAACTATATATATATATACATATATATATGAATGAATATAAATGACGGCTTCTATTTCTTGGCTACTTTTTATTTTTTATTGTTTGACGTTGTTGTTAAAAACATTTAACTGTATTTCTGAAATCTGAATGTGATCCATCCATAGGGGGTGTCATCATTTTTTTTAGTTCGTCGTAAAATGTGGGAAACGCTTCTCTGTAAATGTGATAATGACCCAGAAGAAGACGGATTTAGTGAATGTTTCAGTAAGTATTTCAGTTGAATGGAGAGTATAAAGCGCCCCGGCTATGTTAATGTGACTGATTGTTGTTCGGTCGTCTGATGTGTTTTCAAACACTGCTGTTTCTGTTGATGCGACGCAGTGTCGTTCTATCTCGCTAAGGTCAGGCGCACTTTGCAGGAATTCACTCACTGTTGCGCGCTGCTGTGCTACAGTCTCTGTATTCAAAGGACAAGTGGTTCTGTAAGCCAGCAGCCAGACTGTGGAATAATGAAGAGTCGCTGAAACAGCACATATTGATCAAATCAATAACTTCTTCACAGTGTGAGCTATCATAGCATGGCTTGTATACCTGTGTATAATGCCTCATTATGGATCCCTGATTACACCGTAGGCATACGGCTCCCAGGTTTTAGCATGCCAGAATGAACAGATGCCAGAAAATGACTATTCAACTACACAATCCGGAGGGGAAATAGATATATATTTCATATTTATTTGTCGTTCGCTATACCCATACAGATTTTATTGCAAAGTTGACCATGAATTTAGCCGTGCGTCCGCCATCTATTTGTATCACATTAAAGCCTGCTGTGCATTTAAAAAATTCTGCAGTGTCTGAATGGATCCTTATTCAGTCGAGCAAGATCCTTCCAGGGAAACACCTGTCATTTATCATTTATCCCATTGTGTCAATCATGGGATAAAAAGATTTTGGGATAAAAGGATTTTGTCACCAGAACTCAACAGATCAACCCAATGTCAGGGTAAGCCTAATGCCAACCACGAGAAATAGTCTCAAGGTCTCATTTAGCCAGTCAATAATACATACATATAGTCACATAGTAGATGAGGTGCGATGAAGACATCACTCCAAGTCCGGCCTATAACCCTACAATCCCCTACAATGTTGATCCAGGGGAAGCCAAAAACCCCCATGAGGCTCCTGCCAATGATGTCACAATATAGGAAAAATGGAGCCCACCAGCAAGGTGGTACCAGCAAAATACTCCCTTGGCGTAGTTCAAGCCCTTTATCTAACCTACAACAGTGTTTAATGGGTGTAATTTCTCAAAGTATCACTCTGATTGGTTAACACACGTTCAAAGTTCCATTCTAATTGGTTACATTTGTATACACGCTTTACATAACTCATATTGGCCTATTGGGTACTTGCCACCATGTTATTCTAACATACAAGTTCTAACTTCTTAATGGCAAGTGTCTATCTATCTGCAACAAAGGCAACACCCAAACTGCTGTTGTGTACCTAGGGGACCCTCTTTCAGAATTGATGGACTCTGCCCGGCTCTAGAAGAGCTGAGAGGACTTCAGAAGAGACCGGGAGTCACGTTAAACTTCCATACAGTTGGTCTGGGTCAGAGAACCATATGGAAGAATGCACAATGTCAGCATCTGTATGGTAGAAACAGTATGTTATCCGAATAAAAGTTCTACCTGTTTCTACCATAGGGATTCTGATGTATTGCATTTAAGTGCGTGCAGTATCCCATTCATAGAGATATGGGCCCCTGACCTGAGGCACCTGACTATGGGTACCAACCAGGAACTGTAGGGCCCCTATCCAATTTTTACGGACAGCTTTATACACTGTCACCTCTCTTAGTCTTCCTTAGGATAGGTCCATCGACCTTCCTCCGCAAGAACCAGAGATGTCCATAGTCAAGGACTGGGCAAGCAAACCCTGAGCATGTAGCTCAAGCGTATCTTAGCTTCAGCGTATCTCAGCCACCCACACATTTACACCCCTAAAGACATGTAAAGCTTAGCTCATTCGCTGGCACAGGATACAGCACACACCACGTAACATAATGTAAGTAGACTGTTACCATTGTTGCAATATAATAGAGAGGAGAGCTGATAGGTCAGGACGACGATGTTACTACTGCAGGATTTCCCTCCTGAAACGTTGCAGATGGACTGACTCTCATTAGGTATAGCTATGGGCGCCCTGCCATGTCTGCTTGCTGACTTCATCCAGCTACAGCTAAAGGCCAAATAATCATAATCATTCTGAGTTCATTGAACAATATCTGTCCCCAAGGAATACGATTCAAATTGAATCAGTCATAGTAACAATGATTTTATGATTACATAATAAAGGGAATACTCAATTTGGAAAGGACATGATTAGGATGAGCCGTCCTCAGCAAGCTTGTGTGTGTGGTCAGTGCAAGCACGACACGAGTCCCATATTAGG